>NC_062568.1:172315851-172618882 GCF_022837055.1 Prionailurus viverrinus | reverse complement strand
TGCTCTCTCTCTCAAAAATAAATAAACAAAAAAAAGAAAATTCTACTTCCTCCATAGCTTAAGTAGCATCCTTTACCTTAAACTACCTGTTAAAGTGGAAAAAACATTTTGACATAAGGGGTTGTTTGATTGAAACCCATAAGGGGTTTGTTTGACCTGAGTGCTGGCACAGTAGCTAATTTAATAGTCTTTGTTTCCTTGTCTGCTCCTTATTTTTATATAGACTATGTATGACTTATTCTGACTAAGCAGTGGTAACTGGAAAAGGTGAAGTCTCCTTATGAAATGTGTACAATTTGTATTGTGAATTTAACAAGGTCCTTAATCCCTTCTTTTGCTTCTAAAAGGGTAGGGGAAGTGTCTGATCTTGCTCAACCCAACAATTCATCCTTTGATAGTTTCTAATAGCTTGAGTCTAGAAGCCTTATATAATCATGTTATTTGCTCAGTAGAGAGGAGGGAATGGTAGATAGAAATAAAATATTTTGGCCTTCTTTAACTTAAAGTACTTCAGTTTCTATTCTAAAATTAACTAAACTTGGGGCGCCTGGGTGGCTCAGTCGGTTAAGCATCCGACTTCAGCTCAGGTCATGATCTCACAGTCTGTGAGTTTGAGCCCTGCGTCAGGCTCTTTGCTGACAGCTCAGAGCCTGGAGCCTGCTTCAGATTCTGTGTCTCCCTCTCTCTCTGCCCCACCCCTGTTCATGCTCGGTCTCTCTTTGTCTCAAAAATAAATGAAAACATTAAAAAAATTAAATTAACTAAATTCTTCACCCCTTTCTGGACCTTTCTCTTCATGGAGCTACATCTTTTGTGCAACCCCATTTAAAACAACCATTTATAGGGGCGCCTGGGTGGCGCAGTCGGTTAAGCGTCCGACTTCAGCCAGGTCACGATCTCGCGGTCCCTGAGTTCGAGCCCCGCGTCAGGCTCTGGGCTGATGGCTCGGAGCCTGGAGCCCGTTTCTGATTCTGTGTCTCCCTCTCTCTCTGCCCCTCCCCCGTTCATGCTCTGTCTCTCTCTGTCCCAAAAAAAAGAAATAAACGTTGAAAAAAAAATTTTTTTTTAAATAAAACAACCATTTATAAATTTATTTCTGTTTTACAGTCTGAGATGGAATTCATCCTGCTTTTCACACTAAACTCAGCATATTTTAAACTACTAAGATATGACTTAATATTTAGCCTTTGATAAAGAAGCTTGAACAGAAGAAAAATCATGTTTTTTTTTTTTTTGGCCCTGTGTTAGCTTTTTGTTTGGTAGCTAGCAAGATATATATTATCCATATATCTGTGTCAGTTTTCTTTTACATTCTCCACTTAGCCTATATTCTGAGATAAATAATTGCTGGCAAGCTTTCATGGGGCCAAAGAATTGAATTCTTAAAGGCAAATAAACAATTTTAAGAATGAGAGTGACACATGCAGAGGGAGAGAGGCCAACCAAGAAACAGACTTTTAACTATAGAGAGCAAACTAATAGTTACTAGAGAGGTGCATGGGGGAATGGGTTAAATAGTTGATGGGGATTAAGGAGGGCACTTGCTATGATGGACACCAGGTGATGTATGTAAATGTTAAATCACTATGTTGTACACCTGAAACTAATATAACACTGTATGTTAACTTGAATTAAAATAAAGTGAAAACTTTAAAAATTTTTAAAAAAAATAAAAGAATGACATCGTAGGAAGGAAACTAAACAAAGTTGGGAACCCAGGTTCAAGTTCTAGGTTTGCATGTAACTATTTATCCTTGAATATTTGCTTAGCCAAGAGCTCTTGCCTTTAGTATTTATTTCTCTCATGAGATTTGAACTAGAAAACCTCTTAAGTTCAACAAATATATGGCATGACTTTTGGAACAATATTGATTTCAAAATCTCTTATGACTTTAACATCTGTAAATAAAAAATATCTCAAATGCTAATATTTCAGACTTTTCAGTCCTGGAAATATTGTAGAAATCCTTTATTAGGGGCGCCTGGGTGGCTCAGTCGGTTAAGCGTCCGACTTCGGCTCAGGTCACGATCTCACTGTCCGTGAGTTCGAGCTCCACGTCGGGCTCTGTGCTGACAGCTCAGAGCCTAGAGCCTGTTTCGGATTCTGTGTCTCCCTCTCTCTCTGACCCTCCCCCGTTCATGCTCTGTCTCTCCCTGTCTCAAAAATAAATAAAACGTTAAAAAAAAAATTAAAAAAAAAAAAGAAATCCTTTATTAAAATTATGTGATTTGGGGGCGCCTGGGTGGTGCAGTCGGTTAAGCGTCCGCCTTCAGCCAGGTCACGATCTTGCGGTCCGTGAGTTCGAGCCCCGCGTCGGGCTCTGGGCTGATGGCTCGGAGCCTGGAGCCTGTTTCCGATTCTGTGTCTTCCTCTCTCTCTGCCCCTCCCCTGTTCATGCTCTGTCTCTCTCTGTCTCAAAAATAAATAAACGTTAAAAAAAAAAAATTAAAAAAAAAAAAAATTATGTGATTTGGTCTTGATTTGGAAAATGGAGTCCTACCATATCTTTATTCATTTCCCAACTAGAATTATGTGATTCTAGGATAGATACAGAACAACATCCCATTTCATATCCACTATGCCACCTCCTTCTCAAGCCGTTCCTCTTCCAAATTTTCAGCCACTTTAACATTAAAAACTTTTCTACCTAAACTTATACCTTCAGAACTATGTAATTTTATCTTTTTCTAAAGTCAGTATAAATTATTTTTAACTCATAATGGTATTTGTTCAGAACAGTTGGATTGAATGCTTACTGTGTGTAATATGCATAATGGAACCTTAAGTACAATACCGATACTGGGAAAGATAAAGAATTCAAATAGTAATTTTTGTCAGAGAAAATTTGGGAAATTATTTGTGGAGCTTAGTTATAATTTTCCAGGGGATATGCCTTTATTTTCTCTGTGTTCCAGGTCTTTCCTGAAATTTAGAAGCCCCTTTGTTCCCCTTCCTTTCTGATGCTATCAGTGGTGATGATCACCTTTGAGGAAGAAAAGCCCACTTCCACTGACCATGGAGAATACACAGCATCTCTGCTTGATTGTGACAAGGGTAGTTTTTGGATGGATCATGAAATGCTTCTAAATTAGCCAAGAGTTAACTCCCCTAGCCTTTTTATATAATAAGCATGTTACCACCAAGGTAACTTATCCAAGTGGAATCAACTACATAGTGGAATCACATTATTTACACTTTTAACTTATACAAATTTAACACCACTAAAACACAAATAAGAAAGTACATGAGTGAGAGAGAAAAATAATATTTTAAATAGCACATGTTTAACCTTCCTTTTCAGCAAGTCCCAGGCAATGGATAAAATCAAATCTGAAACAGTTGATTCATGTTGGTGAAAGCTACCGAAAGAATGTGAGGTTGGTTTTAAAGATTTCCTGGTAATTGATAAAGCATGTTCAGGTGGCCAGGCAAGTTTGGAGAGCTTCTTTGACATTTACAAGGGTTATTAAAGGTTGTTGAGAAGCTACATTTAGGAGTTAGAGGAACTGACAAAATCCTTTTCACAGAATGACATGGTGAGAACAAGTTGAAATTTTTGTAAATTTATTAAGTGTTCAAAGGAGTGAAACACCTGATTAAATTTCTGATGCTCTTTATGGATCTCCGTGGTTATTTTTACCATACGCCATTACCCCTTTACAACCTGTTGCCTAAGATGCTACCCCACCAAATGGTATCTGTACCAATTTAGTTTGATAGTGTAAATTGATTAAGATACTGGGTAATTTCATTAACAAGGCAGTTCTTGGCTGATAACTTCCATTATTTTTAAAATATGGTCATAAACTTCTTTTTCATAGTAGAAGTCTTTGAATTTAAAATCTAGATTCTATAATAAAATGTAATCTGTGCCACCTACACCATTTTACTTTGTCATTAGGGTCTTTTTCCACCCATATCTACTGCTTACTACCTTGGGATTGTTAAAAAAAAAAACAAAAAACAAATGTAATTGGCTAAATCGTTCTTTAAACAGATACTGTTTTAGTTGTACCAAATATGTGATGTACATTTTGCTTCTGTGATCATACAGGTGAACATGATTAAAGATGATGGGACAGTTATCCATTTCAACAATCCCAAAGTCCAAGCTTCCCTTTCTGCTAACACCTTTGCAATTACTGGTCATGCAGAAGCCAAACCAATCACAGAAATGCTTCCTGGAATATTAAGTCAGCTTGGTGCTGACAGCTTAACAAGTCTTAGGAAGTTAGCTGAACAGTTCCCTCGGCAAGGTAGGTATTTCAGTTTAGTGTCTTTCCTTCTCCACCTCTGTTTAAAGAACCTAATGATTTAAAAGGTGTTCCATTTTATACTGGAAGGATTTGCTTGCATGTAAATTTTACTTTTAAAAATGTTGCTTTGCTTATATGCTTCATAATTTTTTGAGTTTGTTTCTTTAATAATTATGCAGTGTAGCATACTGAATATTCAGATACATTTTGGTAGTAATACAGATATGAGAGGTAATTACCTAAAAGGAAGGTGCCAGGATCTGCAGACCACATTTTATGGACAATATTTACTATTCACTTCTGACTAATGACAAGAAGATACTGTTATTACAGAACTATATTTTTGTTTAATATTGTTGATTGTACTATAGGTGCAGCAACCAGAAGTTCTGAATTTCCAAGATAGTCCTGGTTTCAAATGTGTCTTCTCACCCCTAAAAATCAAAGAGCCTGTTATTTCAGTAACTAGATACTTTCTTACACCGAAAGAGATGGAAAAGGTCTTGAATATCGACTTTTGACTTGGAGCATATGGAATTTAAAGAATAAATTAACTGTAATGTGTTTTTATTCCAACTCATCCTGAATTATTTCATTTTTCATATAAATTTTACCTTCACTACCCATTGAAATTGCCAGCTATATTTAGTATATGCCTAATGAAGTTAAAGTTTTATTGATTTTACTATTAAGTAAAAAATATGGTATTAGATCAGACAATCTTTAGCATTTTCCAAACAACTATATAAGATTTAGACAGAATAAATATTACAAGTGTTCTATGAAGGCCTTTATTCTTCAGGACTAATTTTAAAATAAACTTTTCATAGTGTTGGATAGCAAAGCACCAAAACCAGAAGACATTGATGAGGAGGATGATGATGTTCCAGGTAAGTGACATTTCTTTAGCTTTAAGATTTTTAGCAGCCTGTTTATCACATTTAATTCATTGTATAATGAGTTTCAGTTTTTGTTGATGGTGAGCTCATAAATTTAAACTGATTCACGACAATATGGATACATCTAATGAAAAAGAAAAAAAGCCCTCCCATTTAGAACTTAGAATCAGAAATTGTAACACAAAGCTCTGCTACCTGTGTTTATTAAATTAGAATCACTGTGATTATAAATTTGCTTAGTTATTGTTACATTTCTGTGGGAATTATGATTAGCATATAAAAATGCTGTTCACCTTAGTAGTTTGCATAGACTAAAAAAAGACTTAAGTTTCGTTAGGATTACTGTTTTAAAAACAGATAAATGAGGGGCGCCTGGGTGGCTCAGTCGGTTGAGCATGCAACTCTTAATACCAGCTCAGGTCATGATCCCAGGGTCGTGGGATCGAGCCCCGTGTTGGGCTCCACACTCAGCGTGGAGCCTGCTTGAGATAGAAAAAAAAAAAAGCAGATAAAGGAAGCATTATTAATAAGTGAAATGCCACCAGTTCATTTCTGCCTCTTGTCCTATATGTTTTCAGGCTAATTCTAGTAGCAACAATTTTGTTTTTATTAGGATTAGAAGTTAGGAATTTAATTTACCACTTTTTTTTTTCTTGTATCTTTTACTCATTTCCTTTTTTATTTTTTTCCAGATCTCGTAGAAAATTTTGATGAGGCATCGAAGAATGAAGCTAACTAAAAAATTTTTTCTGGTGTTTGGAAGCTGGCATGGACTAGATTTAACAAATCAGCTATGTGGTTCCAAAGTTTTACAGACATGGAGAACATCAACTGTTACTAGTTCAGTAATATAAATATTTTGTATATTAATAATGCTGTTTGTTCAGCATTTTTCGGTCATTTGATTTTGCATTTTGCACTTCCTCCCAGGATCTATTCTTTTGGTCAAAATACGAAGTATTGGTGCAGTTTGAGGGTGTTTTGGTGTTTGATTCTCAGTTTTTTGTTTTGTTTTTTGTTGGAGTATTTTTGGTGTGTGTATGTGTATGTATGTGTGTGGGTATGTGTGTATACAGTGGAGAGCAAATTGGAAAACAGTTCTATTTATCCTCCTTCTTCCCCCAGTAGAAATAAAACAAATCTTTACATTTGTTACTTTTTATTTTTTTCTAATAATGCAGAGAATTAATGAAAAGTGAGTATCTTGGATTTCAGATCTGAGGAGATTTTACCCTTGGAAGTTTGGTTAATTTGCTTGGTTAACATATTTTTCATACATTTCTCTGGGTTTAAAATGTCTTGAGATATTTTGCCACCAGCTCCATGTTGGCATAGTGGATAGCATATCTTTGGTGTGGTTGCCTTAGATTCACTTACCTAGTCAGACCCAGAAGATTTTCTTCTAGCTTTCTTCCTAAATGCCTTTTTCCCTCTCCCTTTGGTCTCCCAGTGGCCTGGTCAGCCTTTGGTAATGCTCTTCCTCATCTTCTACTTAGCCTGAGAAGGATGTTCTCCATATAGAGTTAAGTGAGTGCCTAATCCCCTCTTTTTGTAAGACATTTTCCCCCCATCTTGAGGAACAACAGCTCCATCTTCAACTTTTTATTTCCCCATTAATTTCATAGTTTGGTAGATTTCAAACTGGAATAGCTAGCATGTGCTTGCTAAATAATTTTATGCCAGCCTTATCCTGTATACTAGCTGTTCTTAATAGCAGGTGCAAAAATACCTGTTTCCAGCAAGGTTAAAATGAGGAATGTTCTTTTGAGTCAGAACAAGATAGGCCATAGACTCATTCCCCAGCACAAAATGTCATTCTATGAAATGGTACTGGCCCCAGGAGGATTTCTTCAACCACTCTCCTACTATTGGTCTTGAACCTACCTCTGGATTGGATCTTACTGTTGTAGCTGCTCACAGCATCCTCCTGCATGCTTAGAGTAATGCTTTTGGGGGGACACTGGTAAAATACAGTATTTATTTTTTCACCTCCTTTCAGAAGACTTGGAGGTAAGTTGCATTCATTAATTCAAGATTCCCTCTTGCTGTCTGATGATAAAAGCTTGCATTTTGCCATATCAGCATTTGTTATAGCCAATATTTAAGGATAAGATTTAGAAAACCTGTCATTTCCTGGCCTACCAGCAAACTAACTGTGGCTTAACCTTGTAGCATATCAGCTTTTGTTTCAAGCTAGATATCTTTATTTGATATCTAAAGTGCAAGACCAACAACATATCAAGAGATCTATAGACAAGAAGGCAAAGCTCTTGTATTTTTTTCATCCAGACACTTCAATTTATTTTATAAATTTGTTCATTTTTCCTGTTCTGTTTTATATAATATATGGACTTAACTACAAAATAAAGTAACAGTAATAAAATAACAAAAGAGGATAATATTTCCTCTTGTGCTTCTCTTATTATTGTCTACAGAATTTCCTTCTTTTGTATTTCCTCTCTACTCCCCACCCCCAGATGAATTTTAGCCTAGTCATTATTTAACATAATGTTTCATCCATTGTTACATCAGTAGCTCTAAATATTCTACATAGTCCAGAATTCTGTTCTTCTGACTGTCCCTAAGGGGTACATTGTGGGGCAGAGAGGGTTATGGATACTTCCAAGTGGTTAAGGACATATAAGAGATAGTATAGCAAATTTTTAAAAACAGAGCTCTCGTCTGGAAGTCAGGAAACTTGGGTCCTAGTCCAGACTGTGCCATTAACTGTGTGACCTCGGGCAGGTGACCTAACTACTCTGAATTTCATCATCAAGAAAGTGAGATGTTTCTAAATCTTAACGTTTTTTCTGCTCCTGCAGTTTGGTGAATCTCATTGCTGAAAATTCTCAAGGAAGTGATTTTATGTTTTCAGAAATGTCTGTTTTTATCAAGATCCATAAAACTATATATATATATATATATATATATATATATATATATATATGAAATGGTATTGGCCATTTTTTGTACTGTGGTACAGTGATACTGTACATACAATGGTACTGTGTGTATATATACATATATATATATATATATATATATATGTATACACACACACACACACTGCTCTTTTTCCTTTTGATCACATTTTAACTACTGACCCAGAGGAGCTCCAGTCAGTATTTCCTTTTATCCTATTGACAACAACTCTGAATGGCTGGCCTCTCTTGGGTGCAAAGAGCCAATATTCTTTTTTGCTTTATATTTTCAAACCTTCCCCTTTCCTGGACAAAGCATATTGAGATCCTGACTCAATCCAAAGAAATTGTTCCTGCCTTTAGAGTGAGTAGGCATAGGTAAGAGTATGGATGAAACTTTTGTAAGTAGTGTTCTTGGCATAAATACTAGTTCTATAGTTTTTAATATATGAAGCATAACTAAATGTATACTTTTTACTAAGATCATGTATTTATTGCCGCGATAACTATAGAAGTATTTTCTGGGGAAATTCACCTTAAAATTTTGGGATAATTAAACGTCTGTAGAAATTCATTCATGGTCTTAATTTTTGTGATTAGTCCTTTCCAATCATGTAAAGCTAGTCATTTATCTGTCTTGGGAAGCCCAAAGTAAATTGTTGGGACCCATACTTGTTTTATCCTATTTTTCCTATTAAGTAATGGTTTAAGACTACATCAAGCAAGGAGTGCCTGGGTGGCTCAGTTGGCCAAATGTCTGCCTCTTGTTTTTGGCTCAGGTCATGATCTCGTAGTTCGTGGGTTTGAGCCCAACCCTACGATGGGCTCTGCACTGGCAGTGCGGAGCCTGCTTGGGACCCTCCCTCTCTCTCTGCCCCTCCCCTGCTTGTGCTCTCGCTCTCCCTCTCTCTCTCTCTCTCTCTCTCAAAATAAATAAACTTTAAAAAATACAACAAGCACTTTGATTTGTTGTCAAGTAACTAGTATTTGTGGGATTCCATTAAACTAATTTTAATATGCTTACCAGGTTCCTGTGAAGACCCATATTGGGGTGTTTTGATTTGTTTCTTTGTTGTAATTCAGTGTTTAACCTAACTATGCAATATACCCATAAATAGTAAGACCTAGTATAGTATAGTATAGTATAGTATAACATAACACGAAATGCACAGGTTTTTAGTTGGAAATCAGTTCCATTACCTACCGTGCTGTAACCTTTACAACATGGCTGCTACAATGCACAACTTCAGGGGCCATCATTCATGTTTGTCTTCCAGGGAGGGCCATTTTCATAGAATACAATGTGAATAGTGCCCCTGTAATAGTGCAATAATGGCCTTGATCTCTGAGCCTGTTTTCTCCTCTATAAAGTGATGCCTGAAAAATGGCTGAACAGGGTTCCTTAGAACCCCCTAAATGGTTAAGGTGTGTCGTGTCTCAAGCCATGGGAGAAAGGAGCTCATGTTTCTAGGCACAGCAAGGCTCTATTCTACACTGCTACCCTCCCAGTTCAACCTTTTTTGCTCTGTCACATATGAGTTTGCCTGAATTATCATAGCCTCCCTATGGAGTCACTCCCTTCAGTTCACAAACTACCTAAATCTCATATCTGAGCATGTCCCATCCTTACATTTATCTCCAACATGCCATTCTGTTTCAAGCTTCCATTCCTTTACACACATTTTTACTGTAATATTAGTTTATTTGTAAATAGATTTTCCCCTTTTTATTTGTAAATTATATTTTCCCCTTCTAGATCATGAACACCCTGATGGCAGATGGGGTGTCATACATCTTTTATCCCCAATATCTAGCATAGTGCCCAACATGTAGTATACTCATAATAACTAATATGTATTGAATACAGAGTTATTTAACAGTCCAGTGGGACAGATATTCCAGTCTTATTTTATTTTTTACAAAATTTTTTGTAATGTTTATTTTTGAGAGAGAGAGAGATACAGTGCACCAGCAGGGGAGGGGCAGAGAGAGGGGGGACAGAATCTGAAGCAGGCTCCCAGGCTCTGAGCTGTCAGCACAGAGCTCAACATGGGGCTCAGACCCATGAACCATGAGATCACGACCTGAGCTGAAGTCGGACGTTCACCTGAGTCACCCAGGCACCCCATATTTTAATTTATTTTTTAAGTAAACTACTCCCAACATGGGACTAGAGCACGAATAGTGGGCCATGTGTAAGCTGGGGAAGCTGGCAAGAATGAAGTGGACTTGACAGGTTATATAACCCTAGAGAGAGAGATCAACCTCAGAAAAAAGCTTCAACATTCCTGTCCTCATGAAGCCTAGTTACCCTTTTTCTTTCCCTGGGTTGCTTATTTGCCAGTGAGATTTTTTTGTTCTTTAAAAAAAAAAAAAAAGTCTACAAAAATAGTTAGAACTAATAAATCTGGCAAAGTTACAGGGTACAAGACCAACATACAAAAATCAGTTGTTTTTTTATATACTAACAATGAACAAGCCAAAAAGGAAATTAAGAAAACAACTCCACTTACAATAGCATCAAAAAGAATAATATACTTAGAAACAAACTTCACCAAGGAGGCAAAAGACTGCTACCCTGAAAACTACAAAACTTTGCCGAATCAGGGGTGCTTGGGTGACTCAGTGGGTAAGCCTCTGACTCTTGGTTTCAGCTCAGGTCTGCTCTGTTTCAGCTTCCATTCCTTTGTTGTTAAAATACCTCCCTCTGCCACCATTACTATTTGTTTAAGCTAGCTTGAGTGAGTGTTCCCTTTAAATGATCCTAGAGAGAAGACATTTGCATTTCCTCTATAAGAATCTCCTGATCACAGATGAAAAGGAGTGCTCTGAAGAGCTCTCTGGTCACTGGAGGGCGGCAGATATGTTAAATGAAAGAGTTGGAACAGATTAAGATATTTTTAGACCACTGTGGACTGCTGGAAGTAGCACGAAGGTAGTAAGGTGTAATGGTAAAGAGGGTTTGAGGTGCTAGCAGTAGTCATATATTCAAATCTGAGCTCCACCACTCTGTATGTGACTTGGATGTTTTACTTAATTGCCTAACAATCCTCCATTTTTCCATGTGGAGAGTGAGAGATGATAATACCTTCCAGAATTATTGGGGAAAATAAATGTATATGAAGTGTGTGCATACAGTATGGACTCAGTAAATGAGATTTTATTGTTAAAGCATGACTGGGATGCCTGGGTGGCTCAGTCGGGTAACTATCCAACTCTTGGTTTCCACTCAGGTCATGATCTCACAGTTTGTGGATTTGAGCCTTGCATTGGGCTCCACACTGACAGTGCTGAGCCTGCTTAGGATTCTCTCTTTCTCTGTCTCTCTGTCTCTTTGACCATCCCCTTCTCATGCTCATGCTCACTCTCTCTCTCTCTCTCTCAAATAAACTTAAAAATAAATCATGACTAATATGGATTGTTCAAATCAAATCATGGTGGTCTTGGCCTAATGTGTAGTATATTTTTAATTAATAGAATTGTTCTCAAGTTTTTCCCCATCTGACCCCTCTTTGTTACTACCTGAATCTTACTTAGCAAATGCCAGGAAGGATAGAAGAATGGATGAATCAAACAGCATACAATAGTAAGAGTAAAATAGACTCTGAGTTACTTGGGAACAGGGGATGGGTTTTATTACATTTTTGTGTCTTTGGTGTCCAGGACAGGGCCTGGAATACAGTAAGCACATATGAGGTAAACTTGAGTCAATTTAATTTAGAAAACCATGCATGACCAAATATTTGAATTGACTGGTAGGTAGCCAGAGGTTTCATACCGTGTTGTTGTCTACCCCAGATAGCTCAAGTATCATGGGATTTATTGAGTTATATAGCATTTGCTTATGCCTCAGCCTTGACCTTTCAGAGCCCGTTCTTGCTCTGGGCCTCAGTCAAAGGTACCAACTTGTATCCACTTATAAATGGGTCATAGCAGTATTTTCCAAGTGCAGAATATGCTGCCTCCAAAACCCAAATAGGTCTACCAAACGTGTTTTCTTCTTGGTGGTAAGAGGTACTTTGTGCAATGGCTTGTTCTTTTCTTTGGAGGGAATGTCCTGGAAAATTTCAGATCATTGAACCCCTAAAAACTTTACTGATGTGGTAAGCCTCTAATCTTTGTGTAGTTTCTGCCTCACGTTCTGGAGTACATGTGCCTTACTTACTAAGACATCCAGACCAATTGACATTTACTTCTTATTATGTCTGATTAACATGACGGTATTGGCATACTGGGCCAATATGATGTTTTGCAAAAAGTTCAGGTCCCTTTAGACTATCTTATGGACAGAGAGCATGTGAATTAACATGACAGTGGGTCAAGACCATGAATGTATACTGTTGCCCATCCTATGTGATCATCTTTTCAGATGGGTGTGGAAAAGAATACATTTGCCAGATCAGTGACTGCACACCATGTACCTGTTAAACTCTTCTAGAAAGCTATTACATCTAGCATAGCAGGTGTAGTTGGAGCCACTTCTTGATCAAATTTGTGTTAGTCTTCTTGTTATCTGCCATGGTCCATCAATTTTTGCAGAGGACAGACTGGTGAATTAAATGTGAATATGACAGGGGTGCCTGGGTGGCTCAGTCAATTAGGCGTCTGACTTCAGCTCAGGTCATGATCTCACGGTTCGTGGGTTCAAGCCCCATGTCGGGCTCTGCCAACGGCCCATATCCTGGAGCCTGCTTCCAATTCTGTGTCTCCCTCTCTTTCTGCCCCTCCCCCGTTCATGCTCTGTCTCTCTCTGTCTCAAAAATAAATAAAACGCAAAAAAAAAAAATTAAAAAGTGTACAGTTCAGTAGTGTTAAGTATATTCACATTGTTGTGCAAGAGATCTCCAGAACTTTTTCATCTTGCAAAACTAAAACTCTATACCTGTTAAGTAACTCCCCATCTACCCCTTCCCCAGCCTCTGACAACCACTATTCTATTTTCTATTTCTATGAATCTGACTACTTTAGATGCCTCATATAACTAGAATAATATATTAATTGTCTTTTTTGTCTACTTATCCATTCTTGATCTCTTTTAGTTATATATAATAGGCAGTCAATCTATATTGGCTCTGAGAACAACATGTTCTTTGAGCTATCTCCAAAATCTGTCAGCCAGACCTTCCTGGCTACCATTCTGACATTAAGTCCACCCTTCTGAGGGTTAAGTACTGCCATCTGGCCTCTAGTCTGAAGTCTTATCCCCACTGCTACTAGGGAGCCCACTTCCTACCATCAGTCCTGACTTAGAGACAACAGTTGCTACAAGATTCTCAATGATGCTAGTGCTTTCCTTACCTAGTGCATTCCTTGGTGCTTCAATAAATGGAGTATCTTCCAGGCCCTTCCAAAAAAGCACAATCAACTGGTGGATTTTTCAGTCTTAGATAATAGACCCATTATAGCAAGCCTACCTCTTTGAACCTTTTGATTCCTTTAGCCACAGTTTTTCCTGGCAGTTCTGGCATGTCTGTTTGATTTAATGCGGATATGGGTTATCGTTTTTTTCAAGCTTCAAAGAACCATCCCAGTAGTGTAGAACCATCTCTTGGGGTCCTTGCAGAGTATTAAATCCTGTGTCATAGCACAGTGCCCTGATACTGATGACTCTCCCTTATCCAGCCTTAAATCCCACACCCATTTATCGAACTCTCAGTTATACTCCCCTACTACTTGCCATTATATGGAAGTCAGGTCCTATAGCTACTCTGGGATATAATCTTGCCTCATTGGGCTATTTGATCCTAGTTATGGATCCGTGACCAGGAGGAGAAATCAGGGCATATCCTCAAGAGGACTTGCATTGTTTTATAAGGTACCTACAAAGTGCGGAGGGATGAGTCTTTATCTTCCTTCCTGAGAGACAGTCACTTATATAGGCCCGGAGTGTCACCAGCTAGACCCCAAGACCTGATGTTTACTGCTCACCTGCTTGTACCCACTGACATTTGTTCCACATTTTCCCTTAAGCTTTTTTTTCTGGCTCATCTCTTAACTCAGACAAAAGACCCTACAGGCATAACATCTCATGATGGAAACTGAAACCATCCCACAGGCAATAACAACTACTCAGAGGAAGAGCTGTGGTGGCCCAGATCACCCGGACCAGTTTGAGCTAACTCCCCAACTTGCGCCTGCGCAGATAAGCCATGGAGTGAACTCTGGAATGACCGACAATTACTTTTACCTCATTATAATACTAAAATCTCCACCCAAGGAGGAGGACAAGCTTCATTTACATAACATATACTGTATGTACAGGCATGTTTCCTTAAGGAGCATGCATGACCTTATGCCTGCCTCTACATATATGACAAGACTTCCCTATTTAAATATTCATTCTAATCCTTAATGAAAGGAGCCCATTCACCCTTGCTCAGGGAGTCCTGGCTTTGGAAGTTATTCCCCGTGATCTCCTTATTTGCTGCAAATAGTTTCATTCATGCAACAACTCACCTGGTGTAGTTTCTATCCGTGATTCACCAAGAAGCAAACTCATGTTAGTTCGGTTACTAGAGGATTCAGAGGAATCTTGGGATTCAAATTTCTCAAGGACATTTACTTAGATATCTTTGCCTCAGATTTCGGGGTTCTACTTTTTCCCTATCAGGACCCAAGTTTTATGAGGAGACTCTCCTATACTGAAAATTCAGTCTTTTCTAAAATTCTCCAATTCTCACGTTTGCTTTTGTTTCTCTTGCCTTCCGTGACATGTCTATTGAGAAGTTGCCCTGGCCAAGGTCAAAGAGGTTGCTGCGGGTGTTCTCCTCCAGGAGTTTGATGATTTCCTATCTCACATTTAGGTCTTTCATCCATTTTGAATTTATTTTTGTGTATCGTGTAAGAAAGTGGTCCAGTTTCATTCTTCTGTGTGTCATCATCCAGTTTTCCAAACACCTTTTGTTGAAAAGACTATCTTTTTTCCACTGGATATTCTTTCCTGCTTTGTTGAACATGAGTTGACCATATAGTTGTGGGTCAATTTCTGGTGTTCTATTCTGTTTCACTGATCTATGTGTCTGTTTTTGTGGCAGTACCATAATGTCTTGATCCCTACAGCTTTGTAATATAGCCTGAAATCTGGAATCGTGATGCCTTCAGTTTTGTTTTTCTTTTTCAGGATTGCTTTGGCTCTTCAGGGTCTTTTGTGGTTCCATACAAATTTTAGGGCTGTTTGATTTAGCTCTGCTAAGAATGCTGGTGGTATTTTGATAGGGATTGCATTAAGTGTATAGATTGCTTTGGCTAGTACAGACATTTTAACTATTTTTATTTTTCCAATCCATGACCATGGAATGTTTTTTCATTTCTTTGTGTCTTCTTCAATAGCTTTCATAAGTCTTCTATAGTTTTCAAATTACAGATCTTTTACTTCTTTAGTTAGGTTTATTCCTAGGTATCTTGTTTTTGGTGCAATTGTAAATGGGATTGATACCTTGGTTTATTTTTCTGCTGCCTCTTCATTTGTGTGTAGAAATGCAACCAATTTCTGTGCATTGATTTTACATCCTGTGACTTTGCTGAATTCATGTATCAGTTCTAGTAATTTTTTTGGTGGAGTCTTTCGGGTTTTCTAAATAGAGTATCATATCATCTGCAAATGGTGGAAGTTTGACTACTTCCTTGGTGATTTGTATGCCCTTTATTTCTTTTTGTTGTGTGATTGCTGATGCTAAGACTTCCAGTATTATATTAAATAATAATAGTGAGAGTGGGCATCCTTGTCTTGTTCCTGACTGTAGGGGAAAGGTTCTCAGTTTTTCACCACTGAAGATGATATTAGCTGTGGGTCTTTCATATATGGCCTTTATGATATTGAGGTATGTTCCATCTCTTCCTGCTTTGTTGAGGGGTTTTGTCAAAAATGGATGCTATATTTTGTCAAATGCTTTTTCTGCATCTATTGGCAGGATATGGTTCTTATCCTTTCTTTTATTAACGTGATGTATCACATTGCTTGACTTGCAAATATTGAACCAGCCCTGGAGGCCAGGAATAAATCCCACTTGGTCATAGTGAATAATTATTTTAATGTATTGTTGAATGCAATTTTCTAGCATATTGAGAATTTTTGCAGCCAGTTTCATCAGAGATATTGGCCTGTAATTTTCATTTTGGGGGGGAGGGTCTTTATCTATCTATTGGGACTTCATCAAGATAAAAAGCTTCTGCACAGCAAAGGAAATAATCAACAAAACTACAAGGCAGCCTACAGAAGAAGATATTGGCAAATGACATATCTGAAAAAGGATTAGTATCCAAAATCTATAATGAATTTATAAACTTGACACCCAAAAAACAAGTAACCCAGTTAAGAAATGAGCAGAAGACATGAATAGACACTCTTCCAAAGGAGACATCCAGATGGCTAACAGACACATGAAAAGATACTTAACATCACTCATCATCAGGGAAATACAAATCAAAACCATGATGAGATACCACCTCATACCTGTCAGAATGGCTAAAATTAACAACACAAGAGACAAGAGGTGTTGGTGAGGATGCAGAGAAAGGGGAACCCTCTTGCACTACTGGTGGGAATGCAAACTGGTGCAACCACTCTGAAGAACAGTATGGAGGTTCCTCAAAAAACTAAAAATAGAACTACCCTATGATCCAGCAATTAAATTATTATGTATTTACCCAAAGGATACAAAAATACAGATTTGAAGGGGTACATGTACCCTGATGTTTATAACAACATTATAAACAATAACCAAACTATGGAGAGAGCCCAAATTTCCATCGACCAATGAATGGATAAAGAAGATGTGGTATACATATACAACGGAATATTACTCAGCCATGAAAAAAATGAAATCTTGCCATTTGTAATGACATGGATGGAGCTAGAATGTATTATGCTAAGCAAAATAAGTCAACCAAAGAAAGACAAATATATGATTTCATTCATATGTGGAATTTAAGAAATAAAACAGATGAACATATAGGAAGATGGGGAAAAAAAGAGGAGAAAGGGAAACAAACTACAATAAACTTTAAACAATAGGCAACAAACTGAGGGTTGATGGAGGCATGTGGGTGGGAGATGGGCTATATGGGTGATATGTATTAAGAAGGGCATTTGTTGTGATGAGCACTGGATGTTGTATGTAAGTGATGAATCACTGAATTCTTCTGAAACCAATATTTTACTGTATATTAAATAATTAAAGGGGCGCCTGGGTGGCGCAGTCGGTTAAGCGTCCGACTTCAGCCAGGTCACGATCTCGCGGTCCGTGAGTTCGAGCCCCGCGTCAGGCTCTGGGCTGATGGCTCAGAGCCTGGAGCCTGTTTCCAATTCTGTGTCTCCCTCTCTCTCTGCCCCTCCCCCGTTCATGCTGTGTCTCTCTCTGTCCCAAAAATAAATAAACGTTGAAAAAAAAATTAAAAAAAAAATAAATAATTAAAATATATATAATAAAACAATTCTCCAATTCTCACTATTCTGCTTTATAATTAACTGTCTCTGACCATTGGCTGCAAAAGATGAGGGTTTCTTTAAATGCTAACAGTGAGGTCCTTTGCTTTGAATTGTTGATTAACAGATCTGAGCCTGTCATTTTCTTTCATCAGTTAACCAATGGCTCTTAGCAATAGTCACCCACTTCCACAATCCTTATAGTTGTTATTTCCCAAATATCTTACAAATGCCTGAGACATTGTACCTGTTACACTGAGCATCCCCTTCCTTCTACCTGTGTCCCACCCCAATTCACTACAGGCGAAAGACTGCAATTGCATCTACAGTATGCCAGAGAATTTCATGCTCCATCTACCACAGTCTGTATGATCCAACTCCAGAATTCCATCATTTAGTATCTGCTTTTGAGGAGCATTCTTGGCAACAAATGTCTTAGGTTCCCTAGAAGCAGAGCCTGAGATAGGGATTCTAGTTCAAGTGACTTATGGAGGGATTTGCTCTTAGGAAAAGAGGAGAGAGATAAGCAGTAGTAGAGAGGGGATAAAAACTAAGGAACAGTGTAGATTTTTTTTAGGTTTATTTATTTTGGGGGGGGAGTAGCAGAAAGAGAGAGAATCCTGAGCGGGCTCCACACTTCCAGCGTGGAGCCTGATAAGGGGCTTGAACTCATGAATGACCTGAGCCAATACCAAGAGTTGGACATTTAAATGACTGAGCCACCCAGGCACCCCAGAACAGTGTAGATTTGAAGACCAGCTTCAATCTAATCCCACAGGGAAACTCTGAAACAAGAATTATACTCTAAAATTACTATCTTCAGACATGGGACTATGTCAGACAGCCATTGACAATTCTCCCCACTTCCTTTGCCCCTGGGAGAGATGGCTCTTGTTTGGTTGAGGACAAGTTTCCAAGAAGGGGAAAAACTGTGAGTTGTTATCAACCAACACTGGTAGTTACTGGAGATTGGATGCATCAACTGGGAAAAAGGATTTGAATGTGGCACCAATATATCTTCCATCAAAAAAAATACATATTTTCTTAAACTTTGGAGATCTACCTATATATAGCAGTCATATTATCTTCAAATAATGTTTATGATTCCTTATCCACAAGTCCAAATTCCCAAACTAAATGCAAGATGGTTTGAAAAAAGTGTATTTTCAATAAACTTGGTACAAACTGCAGAAACATAGATATGTTAGATTATAGAGTACTGCCTTAGACTCAACTGGATCTTACTTATATGACCCATTTCCTATATTACATTTTCTAAATCCAAAAAAAATCCCAATTCTGAAGTAAATCTGGCTTGGAGTACTTTGGATACAAAATTATGGACCTATAGCTACCATTTGTCAGTGTGTAAACAGTTACATGTGCTAAAAGTAATCCTTAACAACCCTGAAACAGGGATTTACTTTCCTCATTTTTCACATGAGGCATCAGTGGTACAAAA
The DNA here is from genome assembly GCF_022837055.1 of Prionailurus viverrinus. Lineage (NCBI taxonomy): Eukaryota > Metazoa > Chordata > Mammalia > Carnivora > Felidae > Prionailurus > Prionailurus viverrinus. The sequence goes on along the minus strand of NC_062568.1, from coordinate 172,599,919 downwards.
AGGTTAACTAACTTGAGTAATTAACTTACTCAAAGTCACAAGCTAGTGAATGGAAAAGTCAAATCTGTGAGACTTCAAAGGCTGGTCCTTCCCGTTACACCATGCTGTGTCTGCTAGTGAAATCATTTCTTGTTTATGTAATGATATTAGCTCTCAGTAATCTGTGATGTTTTGCAAAGAGCACTGTGACTTCTAGGAGCTCTATTACCTGAACATATTTGAAAATCCCTAGATTTGATAACGTTAATGGTCTTTTCTACCCCCTGGAATTCTGTGTGATTCTGTAATTCTAAGCACACTGCCACTGGTGGGCTACTACAAAAATGACAGCTAGCTATTTTACTCATTAGCATTTATTCTTCTCACAGGATAATTTTCATGGGATTTAGAAAGGACTGCTTATAAGTACATCATGCCCAAATAAAATGAAAATGGGTTTGGGAGTTAGACATAAATTCAAATCTGGTTTTTGCTACTTCACTCACTCAATAACATACAAAGGAACTACGTCACTGTGAGACACAAGGAACAAGTTTGGTCCTTAGACGTCAGACTTCTATTTTACTGTCAGGTTTCTATTATGACTGAATATCATATGTTGGATTTTATTTATTTATTTTTTTAATTTTTTTTTCAATGTTTATTTATTTTTGGGACAGAGAGAGACAGAGCATGAACGGGGGAGGGGCAGAGAGAGAGGGAGTCACAGAATCGGAAACAGGCTCCAGGCTCTGAGTCATCAGCCCAGAGCCCGACGCGGGGCTCGAACTCACGGACCGTGAGATCGTGACCTGGCTGAAGTCGGACGCTTAACCGACTGTGCCACCCAGGCGCCCCCATATGTTGGATTTTAATATATGTCTTCCTAATGTTAGCAAAATATATACCAAATATATACGAAGCAATAAATCAAAGTCACTTTCTGCAGCTAATAAAAAATGTGAAAGTGTGACATTTTCCTTTCACAAAATGAATATAAGAACATTCATATCTTTTTTTTTAAAGTTCATTTATTTAAATAAGACAAGGACACAGAGAGTGCAAGCAGGGGAGGGGCTGAGAGAGAGGGAGAGAAAGAGAGAGAGAGAGAGAGAGAATCCCAAGCAGGCTCTGTACTGTCAACGCAGAGCCTGATGTAGGGCTCAAACTCACAAACCATGAGATCATGACCTGAGCTGGAATCAAGAGTCAGACACTTAATTGACTGAATCACCCAGGAGTCCCAAGAACATTCATATCTTATGTATTCTTTGTGGAATGACTGACCACCAAGGTCAGGTTATTTTGACTATGACTGAATCCAGGGAGCCAGAATCTAGGTCATTGATAAACTTGCCAATGCTCATATTATCTAATTAGACCTTATAAGGATATTGCCCACCCCCATCTCCTGGAAAAAATGGGACAGCAACTAGGACACATGGCTTCCTCAATGAAACTCCGCTACCCACCACAGGCACTGGTTGCCTGCACCAGGGGCTACTCAGAGGTGACATTCATGAAGGGTACAAGAGGATTCTTACCTTGCCACTTGTATTATTTTGCCTTTTATCTGACTTTTCTTCCTTCCCTTGGAGGCCTGAGGGATGTTTTGGGGTGGTGGTAATAAAAGAGAACAATGAAACTTTCATTTGGCAGTTGCTCCTGAGAGTTATTTCCTTAACCTTATTGCCTGAGCCTAATAAAATAGAACTAAAACCTAAAGATAAGAAGTTTTCCACAGCTTTGATTATGTCCTATCCCCCAGAACATTATCCAATCATGACCTCAAATTTATGAATTCAGATTTACTTTTTATATCACTGATGATCTTGTTCAGTGAATTAGAAGAATTTAATCTTGACTTATTTTTGCTTTCAGTTTTACATATACAGATCTCTAGGCACTTTAAAAGTCCTGTTTTAGAAGCAAAATTGGAAGTGGCACTGAGTTGGAGGCTTGCAAGTCACATTCCTGTGGCCTCGACGGGGAGGTAATCAGAAAAATATTTTGCAATGCATACATACATAGGCAGGGGTCTGCTTTACTTTTTTTGTTTTAATCAGCATCTAAGGTGAGATCAGATAGATTTACACTCATCATTCTATTTAATTACAACAACTTTGAGATAGGTACTATTGTTACACCTGTTTTATCAGTGAGGAAAAATACGGATCAGAAAGTTTGATTAACTTGTCCAAGTGTATTTTCAATAAACTCGGTACAAACTGTCCAAGATCACACAGCTTGCAGGTGTCCTAACTGGAATTTAAACACAAATAGGTTTGTGGAACTCCAAAGCCAAGAGGTTTGTGTTTGGGCTTGAGTTAAGAATAAAGTAAACAAGGGGCACCTGGGTGATTGAGTCGGTTGAGTGTACGACTTTGGCTTAGGTCATGACCTCACCCTTCGCGAGTTCAAGCCCCACATCAGGCTTCCTCCTGTCAGTGCAAAGCCTGCTTCAGATCCTCCGTCCCCCTTCTCTCTGCTGTTCCCCAGCTTGCGCACATGCTCATGCTCTCTCTCTCTCTCTCAAAAATAAATAAACATTAAAAAAAAAGAATAAGATAACTAGTACACTCAGGGAATTAGCTGTACTGATAATCATCCCAGTAATCATGTTTCTCCTCTGCGCCACCCCCCCAGCCTTGAATGACAGTATTTAATGATTGCTTCTCTGCTCATCACTATGCTAGGTGCCTTACAGGCATTGCATCACCTAGTCCTCAACAGCTTCCCTGTTGAATGGGTATTACTAGCCCTCTTTTACATATGAAGAGACTGGAGTTTGGAAAAATTATAGAGTAATTACAAAGTATTATTAATAATATAGTAATTATAAGGTACAGCTAACATTCATTGAGCTCCATGTATAAATTATAGCTAATATTTCTTGAGTCCTCACAATAACTGTATGAAATAGGTGCTCTTATCTCTACTTAACAGATGAGGAAACTGGAGAACAATTGATTTAGTAACCTTCTCAAGGGAATACAGCTAAGTAAGTGGGGAGACAAACCTAGGTGCTCTGGTTTCAGAGCTCATTTGCTTAACTACTGTGCCAAATTGCCTAATGCCAGGAAAACTGGATTCATATCTCAAGTCTGTCTGACCCCAGTTATTCTCTGTCCAGGCCATATGTTGCTCTTCTGCTCAGTTTTCCACATCCACTTCTTTCGTCCTCCTTTTTTATTTCTTTTCTTTTTTTTTGGAACCACCCACTTCCTCAACAAATGCTCACTGAATACCTATTGTATATGCTACATTCTAGGGAAACAGGATACCCAACCAATGAAATATTGTGCAGTCATAAAAAAAAAGAAGGAAATATTTCAATACACTGATAGAGCATAATCTCAGAGCTACATTGTTAAGTGATTAAGCAAGGTACAGAAGAATATATATACTTTTTTATGTGTAAAAAGGAAGACAACTATCAAAAGAATGGTCTAAACTCTTCACAAGTGTTGGTGTAATGAATGACAAAGAAAGGTTAAAGGGTGAATATTAAAAGGCACTAAAGAGACTTGACAAAGTAAATGCAACATGGGATTCCCCAATAAGATCCTGGATTTAGGGAGGAAAAAAGTTATCAAGTGTTAAGTCCTAAATTATAAAGGGTCTGAGATGCTACCCCAGTTGCACAAACACACTTACACACATGAAACCTCCAGATCTGGATCAGAGATAAACTGCTTTTACTGATACAGCAATCTTAGTCCCAGTCTCCTATGCCCTGTTTTCCCATGGGGTGACAGAAAAAGGGCCTGGTGTCACCTACATGTACAGACTACATAAAAATAAGTCTAAAATTATTGGTCTCAGAGCTTATCTAGCATGGCCTTCACAGCTGCCCATCCTTCCTTCCAAAGATGGACAGAGAGATCCTGGCTCTGGAATGTAAACAAAGCCTATGTGGGAAAAGGTAGAAAAGATCTCTAATTCACCTTTTTGGAATGTAAACAAGTGGCTGGGGAGGGAGGAAGGTAAGACTTTTTGTCACTCCAGAAATCTTTCTCTTCAGGATTTCTATTCAAACTAGAATTTTTTTTTTTTTTTTCTCAGAAAGCCCTAACCATGCAGAAATGTAAAAGTATTTGTGGAGAATTGTTTTTTGACCTTAGGGACATCAGTGGGACAATGAGTGAAAATTACATAAGGATTATATGTTAGACAAAAATATGGAATGAATATTAAATTTCCTGAAACTGATCACTGCGTTAATATATACAGTAAAACCTTGGTTTGCAAGAATAATTCATTCCAGAAACACGCTTGTAATCCAAAGCACTTGTGTATCAAAGCGAATTTCAAGAACAATTGGCTCAGTTGTGATCATGTGACATTTGGTGTCACAAACTACTCGTATTACAAGACTTCGCTCATTTATCAAGTTAAAATTTGTTAGAAGTGTTTGCTCATCTTGTGGAACACGTGCAGAACAAGTTACTCACAATCCAAGGTTTTACTCTATTTGAAAATGCCTTTTTTCTTAGGAGATAAATGCTGAAGTATTTATGAGTAAAGGTTTGTGATGTCTGCAACTAATTTGTAAATGGTTCAGCAAATAATAATAATACAACGAGCCTAAAATAAAAAATACAAGAAGCAACAAGTGTTGGTGAGGGTGTGGCGAAAAAAGAACACAATCCCAACAACAATCCTTTAAGGAAGGCATCATTATCCTCTTTGTGTAAAGGAAGAGACTAGCTCAAAGATAAAAAGGGACTAGCTTAGTCGCATAATTAGTAATTTAAGGAGACTGCTTTTCAAACTGAGGTATGTCTAATGCCAAAGTAATTTTATTTGTTTTTCCACATGATTTCCTCAGGGGCAGAAACTACTTGTGATTTCTTTTTATATTTCTAAGGCCTACATTGTGCCTGTGAGTAGTAGCCATGCCATAAATATTTCTTTTCTGAAAAATTGCTAGTCCAAACCATGTTAGATCATACTTCTGTGTTTTCTTTGAGTATTTTCCCACCTGAAATACTCTTATTCTTTGCCTATTTAAACTCTATCTATCTTTGAAATGCCTCTTCTTGGAGTTTCCCTGACTGTTGCAGCCTATATTGATCTCTTTCTCTTTGTTTGAATAATGCCAGCCCATACATGTTAGCACTGGATTGCATTCTGCCCTATATTGCCTGTATGGTCTTATTCATAGCTACCGTCTCAGGACAGGGTCTTCTCTTTGGAATGCATCAGAGCACATAACATAGGAGTAATCACATGGCTTATTGATTGGAATACTTCTTTCATCTAGAGCCAAATAGCCTTTAGTAACACTGGACGTTACATTCAATTCTATAGACTTCTGAGATTAGCAGTTGAAATCCTATTCTCTGATTAAGAGTCCTCCCTCACTGAGGGGTGCCTGGCTTGCTCAGTCAGTAGAGCATCTGACTCTTGATTTTAGGGTGGTGGATTCAAGTCCCATGTTGGGTGTAGAGATTACTTAAAAATAAAATCTTAAATAAAAAAGAGTCCTCCCTCATTGAACAGGAATTGTTGCTGAGGCACAATAAATTCACTATTAATATAGGATAAGGGTTGAAAACAGAGATGAAAACTAACTACATCAAGATCCCACCAATATAACTCCAAGTTCTACTTTCAGTCACAGAATTATTTAGTGTCTCTAGATTGTTCTACTGGAATTCCCAGGTTCTATTCTATCAACCCCAGATTCTAATATTGGACATCCAGGTCTACTCTGAGAATATCAGATTCTACTATTGGGAATCCATATTCTCCCATCATTCTACTGTTGGGCTACAGATTCTACTCTAGGAACCTAATAATTTATGTTTGGAATTCCAGGTTGCATTCTTTGAGTCCCACATTCTCCCATTGGACAAACAAATTCTGCTATTAGAACCCAAGATGCTGCTTTTAGAATTATAGCTTCTATTTTGGCAACTCGAGATTCTATTTCTTAAATTCCAGATTCTAATATTCTAACAACCCCAGATTCTATTGTCAAGGCTCAAGATTCTTACATTGGGGGGCAATTGGGTAGCTCAGTCAGTTAAGCATCTGACTCCTCATCTCAGCTCAGGTCCTCATCTCAGGATCTTTATCTCAGGGTTGTGAGTTCAAGCCCCATGTTGGGCTCCATGCTGGCAGTGGAGCCTACTTAAAAAAAAAAAAAAAGATTCTAACATTGGAACTCCAGGTTCTATTTTTGGAATCACATATCTCACTTTCGGAACAAAATGTTGTACTCTTTGAACTCAAGATCTTAATATTGGATATTACATTCTGCTATTACAATTTAAGATCTCATTATTGGAATCCCAGTTTTTGATCTTGGAACTCAAGAATCTAATAATTCTAGATTCTATTATTAAAATGTCTTGGTTTTGTCTCCCCTAAAGTTTCTACTATTAAAACTCAAGGTTTCATTCTCAGAAACTAAAATTCTACTTTAGTAACTTACACTTTAGTCTCAGAAACACAGAATCCACTATTGGGATTAGATGTGACAATTCAGAGTTGAAGCAGAATTTTGGAATCTCATATTGAGATTAAATCAAGATTCTTCATCTGGAACTCTAATTTCAGAAATGAATAATTTTTTTTGAAACCCCAGATTCTATTGTGTAAGCCCCTCATTCTATCATTGGACATAAAGATTATTCAAGATGCTGCTACTGGGACTATAGTTTCTTTCTTGCTTGCTTGCTTTCTTGCTTTCTTTCTTGCTTTCTTTCAATGTTTATTTTTGAGAGCAAGAGTGCTCATGAGCTGGGGAGGGGCAGAGAGAAAGGGGGACAGAGGGTCTGAAGCAGGCTCCATGCTGACAGCAGTAAGCCTGATGTGGGGCTCGAACCCATGAACCGTGAAATCATGATCTTAGCTGAAGTTAGACACTCAACCGACTGAGCTACCCAGGCACCCGGAACTATAGTTTCTATTAGGGTAACTCTAGGTGCTATTTGTTAAACCTCAAGTTTTCCTAATGGAATTCAAAGTTCTAGACTCTAGTATCTAGAGATACTTATCATGTGGTTGGAAGCATGAGCTATAGAGGTACACAGCTTATGGTCAGATACTATCTCTGTGGTTCCCAGGTGTGTGACCTTGGAAAGTTACTTAATCTCTGTGCTTCAGTTTCTTATTTGTAAAACAGGAATAATAATAGAATTTTTGTGAGCATTAAATGTAATAATAATAATAATACATGCAAAGCACTTAGAACAATGTTTGGCACATAGTAAGCACATAGTTAGCTATTAGCATCATCACTATTGAAGGCTGATTATAACAGTAATCTAATAAACTAGATTCCAATTTCAAAATTTCATAATTTAATATTGCACCATTATGGCACCTCAAGATTCTCTACTGAAACTCAAGTTGTGCTATCTGAATCTCATACTTTATACTTGTATTTCAGGCTAAGCCTTCAACCTTCAGCACTATATTATTGGAACTTAAAGTTCTAACCTCAAAATCAAAGATTCTAATTATATAATTCCATGTTCTAATATTGGAACTCCAGGTTCTAGTTCAGAAACTCTAGGTTCTTTCTCTGAAACAGAAATTCTGTTGTTGAACCTCTAGATTTTACTCTCATAACCTGACATTCTACTATTAGAACTTCAGGCTCAAAATTCAGAGCCTGAGATTTGGATACTAAATTATAAAATCTACTACAAAAACTTCACATTCTATTTTGTGAACCTGAGCATTCTACCACTAGAACTCAGCTGCTACTTGGAATTCAAAATTCTACTACTGAAAGTATAGGATCTACTCTTTGAACTAGAATCCTATAATTAGATTCCTAAACCCCAACCAGAAATTCTACTTTAGGAATTTCAATAATGGCAACCCAAGATCTATATTTAGAATACCAAGTTCTAATCTGTTACTTTTACATTTTATTTTTGACCTCCAAATTCTATCAAAGTCTGATATTCTAACATTAAATTACAGGTGCCAAACTTGGAATGGCAGACTTTACTATTTTATTCCAGATTTCATTCTTTTAACCTTAGATTTGAGTCTCCATTTTCTAGCTTCTATCTAGTGGATGCTGAGAAAGGTTTCTTGAGAATTTCCTAGGCATTACTACTTGATTATACACTGTCTGAATCATGCTCTCATATTCCTGAGATAACAAACTCCTTGATGAATGGAGTCCTCTAACAATGGCTACAGTAATAGGGAACAAAGTTAGCCCATGACAAAATTGTTAAGTTAATGAAACTTCCCATAGTTTTCCTTCCTTTCCCCCACCTACTGTCTCATGTTTGAGGCTCTTCCTCAGGTATCCAGTTCCCTTATGCACTCCCAATGCATCCATCCAATCCACTTCAGTCAAGTAAGTGGCTCTCAAGAATTTATTTGAAACTTTTTACACTAAAGTAAAAATGAATTAAAGTATTTCATACATTCTCCCTTCTCCTCCATTTAAATATTTACAATTTAAAGCCTCACCCAGAGAGTTGAAGGTCCTAAAGTGACATTTCCTATTTTCAAGAAATGAGAGCAGTAATTTGGAAAGAAAATCACAGGGCCTCTGGAGGACCCTTGTAATCAATCACCTTACCTGGAGAGTCTATATTACGATCCAAAAAGATTCTGGGGTTTGGAAAAGTTGTCTCGTTTCCATTACCATTTGTTAAATGGGGATAAATATTTATGTAGATAATTTATATAAAAGAGCTTTGTGAACATTATGCAATTATGCAGTGTTGGTTATTGTTATTGCCTCTCTCCCTCACTCTTTTCTAAAGAGCACTCCCTAGCTGCTTTGACCAAGACTGCTGTGCCACGTGTTGGACATGGCTTGAATTACATTGCTATTTTTCTCCTAAGCAATGTCCAACAATCACGTTAGACTTTCTCTGACACACTTGAAGATCCATTAGAAAGAAAACTCCCCTTGGCATAAAAACAGACACTCAGATCAATGGAACAGAATAGAGAACCCAGAATATGGACCCACAAACATATGGCCAACTAATCTTTGACAAAGCAGGAAAGAATATCCAATGGAATAAAGGCAGTCTCTTCAGCAAGTGGTGCTGGGAAACTGGACAGCGACATGCAGAAGAATGAACCTGGACCACTTTCTTACACCATACACAAAAATAAACTCAAAGTGGATGAAAGACCTAAATGTAAGGAAGCCATCAAAATCCTCGAGGAGAAAGCAGGCAAAAACCTCTTTGATCTTGGCTGCAGCAACTTCTTACTCAATATGTCTCCAGAGGCAAGGGAAACAAAAGCAAAAATGAACTATTGGGACCTCATCAAGATAAAAAGCTTCTGCACAGCAAAGGAAACAATCAGCAAAACTAAAAGGCAACTGACAGAATGGGAGAAGATATTTGCAAATGACATATCAGAAAAGGTTAGTATCCAAAATCTATAAAGAACTTATCAAACTCAACACCCAAAAAACAAATAATCTAGTGAAGAAATGGGCAAAAGACATGAACAGACACTTCTCCAAAGAAAATATCCAGATGGCCAACTGACACATGAAAAAATGCTCAACATCATTCATCATCAGGGAAATACAAATCAAAACCACAATGAGATACCACCTCACACCTGTCAGAATGGCTAACATTAACAACTCAGGCAACAACAGATGTTGGTGAGGATGCGGAGAAAGAGGATCTCTTTTGCATTGCTGGTGGGAATGCAGGCTGGTGCAGCCACTCTGGAAAACAGTATGGAGGTTCCTCAAAAAATTAAAAATAGAACTACCCTACGAGCCAGCAATTGCACTACTAGGTATTTATCCAAGGGATACAGGTATGCTGTTTCAAAGGGGCACATGCACCCCAATGTTTATAGCAGCACTATCAACAACAGCCAAAGTATGGAAAGAGCCCAGATGTCCATCGATGGATGAATGGATAAGAAGATGTGGTATATATATACAATGGAGTATTACTCGGCAATCAAAAAGAATGAAATCTTGCCATTTGCAACTACATGGATGGAACTAGAGGGTATTATGCTAAGCAAAATCAATCAGTCAGAGAAAGACAAATATATGACCTCACTCATATGAGGACATTAAGACACAGAACAGATGAACATAAGGGAAGGGAAGCAAAAATAATATAAAAATAGGGAGGGGGACAAAACATTAGAGACTCTTAAATATGGAGAACAGAGGGTTACTGGAGGGGTTGTGGGAGGGGGGATGGGCCAAATGGGTAAGGGGCACTAAGGAATCTACTCCTGAAATCTTTGTTTTACTATATGCTAACTAATTTGGATGTAAATTAAAAAAATAAAATTAAAACACAGACACAAAAAACAAGAAAACTCCCTTGATTGGTTTCACTGAATTTATAATAAATTATTTGAGATTAATGGGTTCAACCATTACCTATTGAACATTTACCAAGTGGAAAGGACCAAGGAGACAAAGATGGAGAAGTCTTAATGACCAGAGTTGAGGGAATGAGGGATATGCAAGTGTGTTAGGGAAGACTTCACAGAGTAGGTGATCTGGGGCACCTGGGTGGCTCAGTTGGTTTAGTGTCTGACTTCGGCTCAGGTCATGATCTCCCAGTCTGTGAGTTAGAGCCCTGCATTGGGGTCTGTGCTGACAGCTCAGAGCCTGAAGCTTGCTTCAGATTCTTTGTCTCCTCTCTCTCTGCCCCTCCCCAACTTGGGCTCTTCTCTCAAAAACATAACATTAAAAAAAAATTTTGTTTTAATTTTAAAATGGTGATTTTTCACGAGACCCAGGTGATTTCCTACCTGGGTCTTGTGAAAGCAGTAGAATTTTGAGAGGGGAATAAGAGCACTCCACGCAAAGAAAACAATATGAACGAAGGCACAGAACTGTAAATGTGCTTTGGGAGGGGCCCCTGGCTGGCTCAGTCAGAATAGCATGTGACTGTTGATCTCAGGGTCATGGGTTCAAGCTCCACCTTGGGTGTAGAGATTACTTAAGTAAATAAACCTTAATAAATAAATATTTAAAATGTCTTTGAGAATGGTAAATTTCTCTGTATAATCAGAGCATTAGGTCCAAGGAAGAAGGAAGTGATAACAATGATTAATAGTCAATATTCACAGCCTCCCTGTGTACAAAGTCTTTTTAAACGTATTCCCTCAACGCATGCTTTATAGTACAATGGTTGACACCATGGACTGTGATACCAGCTAGATCCCAGTTTAAGGCTGTGTTATATTTGATAACTGAGCCATTTAGTAATTATTTAACCTAAGTTTCAGTTTTTCCTTCTGAAAATAAAAATGCCCACTTCATTGGATTCTTGTCAAGATTAAATACATTGGTCAAATTCTTATACACTAGCCAGCACTTAAAAACTGCAATAATTAGTAGCTAACATAAGCTACTATTATTTTTTTAATGATTATTTATTTTTTGAGAGAGAGGGAGAGCACAAGCAGGGAAGGGGCAGAGAGAGAGAGGGACACACAGAATCCAAGGCAGGCTCCAGGCTCTGAGCTGCCAGCACAGAGCTTGACATGGGCCTTGAACCCACAAACCATGAGATCATGACCTGAGCCATGAGTCAGACGCTTAACTGACTGAGCCACCCAGGCACCCCCTATTATTTAATCTAATAGGTAGAACATATTATCCCAGTACAACAGAGGAGGAAAAAGGTTAAGTGGCTAACATAAGATGCCAAATATTATGCTTTTTTTTTTTTTAAACCTGTATCAGAGACTCCAGATTGCAAAAGTAGGAAAGCAGGTGGGGACCAGAGTGTTAAGAGCTCTAAATGACAGTATAGAGTTTGGGCTTTATACCATATAGGTTTATGGGGAGCCATAGAAGATTTTTCAGCAGGAGAGAGTTTTGAATCAGATTTCTATTTTATGTTAATTTATTTTATTTTAAAAATATTTATCCATTTTTGAGAGAGAGAGAGAGAGAGAGAGAGAGACTGTGAGGGAAGGGCAGGGAAAGAGGGAGACAGAGGATCCAAAGTAGGCTCTGTGCTGAGAGTGCAGAGCCTGATGCAGGGCTTGAACTCACAAACCATGAGATCATGACCAGAGCTGAAGTCAGACACTCAACTGACTGAGCCACCCAGGCTCCCCTAATTTTATTTTATTTTATTTTATTTTATTTTATTTTATTTTATTTTATTTTATTTTATTTATTTATTTTTTTCAATGTTTATTTACTTTTGGGACAGAGAGAGACAGAGCATGAACGGGGGAGGGGCAGAGAGAGAGGGAGACACAGAATCGGAAACAGGCTCCAGGCTCTGAGCCATCAGCCCAGAGCCCGACGTGGGGCTCGAACTCACGGACCGCGAGATCGTGACCTGGCTGAAGTCGGACGCTTAACCGACTGCGCCACCCAGGCGCCCCATATTTTATTTTTTAATGTTTATTTATTTATTTTGAGAGACAGAGAGTGTGAGCAGGGAAGAGGTAGAGAGTGGGAGAGAGAAAGTCAAGCAAGCTCTGCATGGTCAGCATGGAGCCTGAGGCAGGGCTCAATCCCATGAACTATGAGATCATGACCTGAGCCAAAACCAAGAGTTAGATGCTTAACCAACTGAGCCAACCAAGCACCCCAAATCAGATTTCTATTTTAGACAGAATTCAGAACCTTCTGAGTAGATTCACTAGACTTACAATCAACAGTTGGATTTCTCATGATAATAAAAAGGTATTGAGCACTAATTATGTATTAGGCATGTGGAAGGAGGAAAAACTGCACTGCATTTTGTTTTTAGAAAATAAATTGTTAGATGGCATTACCTAATTAAAAAAAAACTCATAGGAAGAAAACAGAAGGACAGTTATATTAATATACATATTTTTAATTTTATTTAAGAGAGAGAGAGCATGGAAGCAGGGGAAAGGGGCAGAGAGAGGGGGTGGGGGGGGGAGAGAGAGAGACAGAGAGAGAGAGAGGAGAGAGAGAGGAGAGAGAATCCTAAGCAAGTTCCATGTTCAGGGTGGAACCTGATACAGGGCTCTATTTTACAACCCTGGGATCATGACCTGAGCTGAAATCAAGAGTTGATGTTCAACCGACTGAGTCACCCAGGCTTAATATTCTATTTTTAATGTGATTTTTTCCCCCTTAAGCGAAAAGGAAGTTATATGCTTTTCTTCTACAGGAATTTTACAGATGTTATCTCTTATCTTCACAGCATGCAGGGTATGGAGATCTGAGGACAGAGGAATAAACTGCCCAAGGTCACAGAGCTGGGAAAATGGCAGGGCCAAGATTCAAACCCAAGTTTATTTACTCCAATGCCCTTCCTCTTTCATCCACAACTCATTTCCTCCCAGTGGGCAGAGGAGATATTTTAAGGCGGGAAGATGCCTCCCTGGAATTATACTCAAAGAGTATGAGTGTGAGGACCAAGGGTGGGGGGTTGGGGCTCCTTCCTTGAATGCAGAGAAGAAAATAAATTTGAATCCTGGGAGCTTCCAGTCATCAGCTGAGACTCTAGGGGAGCAATGACAGGGATGGGAAGCAATAAGCGCAGCAGTGGATGGCATTCTACCTGATAAGTCTCACCTCACCAGGTAGCCAAGAGCTCTGGGGGAACTTATGCTGTCCCAGGGACCTAGAGTTATAAGAACTAACAAGATCAGAACCAGCAGGACCAGAAATGAAGTCCAGTATTCTCATTGTACAGATAAGGAAACAGGCTTAGAGAGGAGCAGTGATTTGCCCAAGGGTCACACAGCAGTGAGAGGCAAAATTTAGCACCCTTGGGGCACCTGGCTCAGTCAGTTAAGCATCCAACTCTGGTTTTTGGCTCAGGTCATGACCTCTCGGTTCCTGGGTTCCAGTCACGACTCTGGCTCTGTGCTGATATTGCAGAGCCTGCTTGGGATTATCTGTTTCCCTCTCTCTCTGCCCCTCCCCGCTCTCTCAGTCTCTCTCAAAAATAATAAATAAACATTAAAAAAAAAAAAAAGAATTGGAGCACCTGGGCAGCTCAGTCAGTTAGACGTCCAACTTTGGCTCAGGTCATGATCTCACCGTTTGGGAGTTCAAGCCCCACACCAGGCTCTATGCTGATAGCTCAGAGCCTGGAGCTTGCTTCAGATTCTGTCTCCCTCTCTCTCTGCCCCTCCCCTGCTCGCATTCTGTCTCTCCCTCTCAAAAATAAACATAAAAAAAATAAAAAAAAAAGAATTTAGCACCCTTGCCTTATTAGGATTTACTTCTTTTTAATTCATGCCAAAATGAAAGTAACTGATAGAAGATGCTTTCCCAAAAGCATACTTTTAAGAGAAGAGAGAACACCCATGTTGGGTGCAGAGGTTACAAAAAAAAAGAAAAAAAAAAAGAAAAGAAAAGAAAAGAAAAGAAAAAGAATGAAAGAGAGAAAGAAAGAAAGAAAGAAAGAAAGAAAGAAGCAGTGATGTGACTGGTCACTGAACGTGACATTCATGGATTGAAGAGACAGCAGCAAAATTTGTACTTTATGCCATTACTTACAGCTAATATGATACATGAAGAGTCGGCATGCAACTCTTGATGTTGGAGGTGTGAATTTGAGCCCCAGGTTGGGTGTAGAGATTACTTAAAAATAAAATCTTAAAAAAATGAAACTTGAATTGTGTTGTTGGGGGGTGTTATTACACTAATCTGTGGTAACTAAATTTGCATGTTTCAGAACTGCGCAAAGCAAGGGCTGCTTGTATTTAACTGTTTTTAATATATTTAATTATACTTTTATATAATTTAGCTTTTTAAAAATTGCTGTGTTTAACAATTGGCTCACAAAGTTTCTTAAAATTTAATAACTGGCTCTCATGGCCCAATACAAGCTGGCCCCAGCCCATCACTGAGTCTTCAATTTTAGGAATCCAATTCTTCCATTTACAGCCCAAACACAGACACACATACATATACATACTTTAAAAATGAGGAAAAACATTTTTGTTTCAACTGTGTATTCTTATAGTGTCTGGATCATAGTTGGAGCTCAGTGTTTGTAGAATTCAGGTGAATTCATATTCATACAAGAATGTACACACATATTCAGCTATTTCCTCATATACACATTTTGGGTACAGCATGTCCAAATAAAATACACCTATGAATCATCCGGTTGTAATAAATGCTGACTACATGGACTGATCTACTCTGTGCCCCCAAATATTGTTTACTTGGTTTTTTGATTATGAGAGAATATGTGTATATTGGAAAGAATAGGGAAGGGTATAAAGAAGCTGTTAATTCTTTTCTAGAGCTTCAGAGATAGTGTTTAAGGTGGAAAAGATGAGAAAGGGCAAGGGAAGATAATTAACTTTGAGTGCCTACCATGTACCTGGCACTTTCTTGATAACACATGTAATCATGTACCATACAAATGAGAAAAATAAGACTTAGAAAGAATAAGTGACTTCTTTCAGTCAAACAGCCTGAATTTGGTAGCGCTATGAATTGAACTCATATCGCTTAATTTCAAAGTGCAAGCTCTTTCCATTATACTGCACCATCTCTGTAGTGTGGTATAGGCTGGTAGGCTAAAGGAGCCCTGACTGAACTGGACACCCTAAGGAAATGTCCAGAGATTCAAACGCCTAAATAACAACTTTCCTCCTCGGTCCAGTAGATTATCTATATCATTAGAACCCAGGTGTCTAGTCTCTAACCCAGGGTCTTTCTACTGTACCATAAATGCCATGCTACCTCATATGTAATTCTTATGAAAAATACATCATAAATATTCCCCAATGTCAAGTGTATCCTAATACTTCCCTTCTGGGACCAGAGGATGGCAGTGTGAGTCACCCTGAACAGTGTTAATAATAATGTTTATGCTTATGCAAACACACTCTTGTGTTATTATTCAGTCAAATTTGATGTATATGAAAGCATTGCACTCACATTATAAATGCTCGCAGTGGTTTTCCCCTCCCTGGTGGTTGGTGCACATTCCCATTCTAAGTGTGGGAGGAGGTGTGGCCATGCTGAAGCAACAAGGAAATGTGTAGTCAGATGGACCTGAGCTGGAATCTTAGCTCTGCCACTTACAATCACCTTAGACAAATAACTTCACTTCTCCAAACCTCAGTTTCCTAATCTGTCAACATGTTAAAGCAGCACTTATCATTTTTTCCCCCAAGCCTCCTCCTCCTCCCCTACTGTCTCCCTCTCTGATAGCACTGACTACCAAGTTGCCCAAGCCGGAAACCCAAGTGTCTCCTTTGACTTCGCCCTCTTTTTCACATGCCAACCCAGTCACAGCTTGATGATTTTGTCTCCTGAGATCACCACTCTCCCTACACTACCCTAACTCAGGTCACCATCACTTTTGCCTGGATTACTGCAAGAGACACTTATAAATGGCTTCCTTGTCTCCAAATGTGTATTTTCTAGTTTCTACAACAGTTAAAGTGATCTTTTCTAAAAGCAAACATTTTAGACCAGCTTAAAGCTCTAATGGCTTCCCATCACCCATAAGATAAAATATAAAGTCCTTTATATGAATTATAAGGCCTTTCCTGATTTGGTCCCTGCCTTAGCTGTCACTGCTCCCAATCTTGCCCTTACTGTCTCAGCCAAAACAGCTCTCACAGTTCTCCAAACACATCATGCTTTCTCTTGCCTCTAGATTTTGCACATTATTTTTTTTTAATGTTTATTTTTGAGAGAGAGAGAGCAACAGAGCACAAGTGAGGGAGGGGCAGAGACAGAGGGAGACACAAAATACGAAGCAGGCTCCAGGCTCGGTGCCAACAGCTCAGAGTGATGCAGGACTAAAACCCACAGACTGGGAGATCATGACCTGAGCCAAAGTCAGACACTCAACCAACTGAGCCATATAGTTGCCTCTAAGTTTTGCACATTTTATTTCTGCTGCCGGAATGTGTTCTTTCCCTATCTACTCCCCTCCTACTCCTCCACCCAATTTTTACCTACCTAAGTCCTAGCCACTCTTCAGATCTCTGTTCAGGTATCATTTCCTCTAAAAAGTCTTGCCCAACCTTTATGTTTGGGTCAGATGTCCCTGATTTGTGTTCCTATAGCACACTATGCTTACCCTCTAAAATCATAACTATTTTTTCATCTGCCTCTATCAGGCAGATGATAATTCCTTAAGTGCAGAGGCAGTACCTTGCTTACCATAGAACATAGTGCCTGGTAAATAGTAGTGTTCAGTAAATAGTTGAGCAACTGATTGAATTAACAAACCGTTCTTTGCTCTCATTGCCCAGACTCTTGGCTTTGTGCTCTAGGTTTTAGCATCTACTTGTGGCCTCTTTTCTGGTTTAGGTGACCTGTTTTCTTCTTGCACCCTAGGTATCTCCCAAGGCAACTCTATATTCTCTCTTATTGTTAGCATCTTCTGTAGTTCCAATGCCTCAAGGAATATAGGATATCTGTGCTGGTCGACCCTGACAACCACACTTACTTGCCCAGAGAGATTCAGATAATAACAACCATTACCATTTAATGAGCACCTACTATGTGCCAATTCCTTGTATATATAACACACATTAGCTTCATTTTTTTGATGAGAAAACAGGTCCTTCTGTTCATATCTAGTAATTACTCAGGATGTGAATCCATGGCTGTCTTGTTCCAAAGCTTTGTCCACTACATAGTCTTGAAAGTGTTAGATCTCTTATTATATCAAGTTTGACAGAAAAGATTTGTGTTGGTAGGGGATAGAGGCAATGATAGCAGTGAGGCACAACCCTTGGTAAGGGGAATTTGGTGAGAGCTAACAAAACTACATATGCATTTATCTTTTGGGTTGTTTTTTTGCTTGTTTTTTTGAGAGGGAGAGAAAGCATGCATGAGCAGGGGGGTGGGGCAGAGGGAGAGAGAGAGAACTTAAGCAGGCTCCATGTGGAGCCCAATGCAGAGCTGGATCTCACAACTGTGAGATCATGACCTGACTCAAAATCAAGAGTCAGACACTCAACTGACTGAGCCACTCAAGCACCCCAGCATTTATCTTTTGACTGAGATATTTCACTTCCAAGAATTTACCCTAAAGATACATCTTCAACATTAGAAAAACACACATTGGGGCGCCTGGGTGGCGCAGTCGGTTAAGCGTCCGACTTCAGCCAGGTCACGATCTCGCGGTCCGTGAGTTCGAGCCCCACGTCGGGCTCTGGGCTGATGGCTCAGAGCCTGGAGCCTGTTTCCGATTCTGTGTCTCCCTCTCTCTCTGTCCCTCCCCCGTTCATGCTCTGTCTCTCTCTGTCCCAAAAATAAATAAATGTTGAAAAAAAATTAAAAAAAAAATAGAAAAACACACATGTACAAAATTATTCATTGCAACATTGTTTGTAATGCAAAATACTGGAAACAGCCTAAATATCTTCACATAGGAGAATGGTTGAATAAACTTGAAGTGGTTCTCAAACATTTTGGTCACAGGCCCCCTTTACTCTCTTAAAAATTATCAAGGACCCCAGAGTTCTTTGTTTATATGGATTATATCTATTGATATTTATCATCTTTGAAATTAAAACTAAAAAAACATTTTAAGGCAATTATTCATTTAAAATAACAATAGTGAACTCATTGTGTGTTAACATAAATAACTCACTTTAATAAAGGTAACTGTATATTCCAAAACAAAAATATAGTAAGAAGAATGGTATTATTTGCATTTTTGCAAATCTCTTTAAAGTTAGTTCACTAGAAGACAGCTGGCTTATCATAATCTGCTTCTGCATTCAATCTGTTGGGATATGTTGTTTTAGTTGATGTATATGAAGAAAATCTGTCCTGTAGTTAGAAAAGTGAGGAGTATTTTAATAGCCATTTCAGATACTTGCGGATATTTTCTTTGATACTACATCAAAACTTGACAAGTGGTAATTCCTTAAAGGTTGCTGCAATGTGGAATCTGAAACCATTATCAATGAACTTTTTTGTACTCTGTCCCATTAAGATCCTTTGGTCTATAGTACACTTTAACGGGATATTTTATCCATATATGTTTTTGTAACATCATGCATTGGTCATTTGAAAAAAATACCAGCTGAGTTATGTAGACCTACCAATGTTGACACATTTCATTATATAATTAAAAAAAAACAACACTCCACAACATTTGTTAATATCACCACCCATGTCTTCAGAAAAGTTTGGAAGATGTTGAGTTTATGGTGGTGAATATAAGTTTTCCAAAATTCTAATTATTACTTGAAAGCTTGCATTTTATTACTGGCAACAAATACTATTACTCCTTTTCCTTGAAGTGACATGCTTCATTTTTACTTTCCAGAAAATGTCTGCCAAATTCCCACATCTGAATAACCATAGTCTATTTTTCTTTAAAGTAAAAATGATGTTCAAATAAAAGCGAGGGATGTGTGTGTGTTTCCTAGCTTTACTCACTGAGAGAGCTCAGAAGCGATGGCCCTGTAGTGGCAATGAGCACACCTACTACCTAGATCTTGATTTTTAAATACCATCCTCCACTAAATAGAACTAGGGCTGTGAGAGGAAATGGGTGATTCTAGTCACTGGGAAAGCACAAAGTGATCCTGGGATGTAGTGCCAGAAACTAAGGGAAATGCTTGAAAAATAATGAGGAGATGATAAAAGAACACAGAACCCAGCCAAACCTGAAAGTATTTTTATAGTGATTATATAATTCATAGAATAAAAATTGATGAGCTCATTCTGATATAAATCAATACATTGATAAATGAATAAATGGTGAAGAAGCAAGAAGCTCTCCCATATAATAAGAAGACAAAAAATGTGTAAGGAACGATAATGATGGAATTAGAAAATTATCATTTGGCAACCTCTATTGTCATAACTGATTCAAGCAAGAATTATCAGTAAATGTTAAAACTTGTGTGTTATCCCTAAAAATCTCCCCACAAGATATTTATTAATTACAAAAAGCAAACTAGTTACTTTACACTGGATAAACCTGGCAGATACCACCTTAATTAACCAAGTGAACAAAGTTATTACCAGTGATGGGACATACAGGTATCACATGCCTCATGATGCATTAAGAAAGACACAACATCAATTCTGTGGTATTCCTGCCGAAAATGCATAACTTGAATCTAATCAAGAAGAAAAAATCAGACAAACACAAATTGAGGGATATTTAACAAAATAAATGGCCTGTATTCTTTAAAAGCGTCAAGGTCATAAAAGACAAAGACTGAGAAACTGTTACAGATTAGAGAAAATGAAAGAGATTTAACAACCTACTATAATGTGTGATCTTGCACTGGATCTTAGAGCAGAAAAAAACAATTATTATTTTGTGCGTGTGTCTGTGTGTAAGAATATTGGTGCGACAAGTGGCAAAATCTGAATAAAGTCATAGATTAGATTATAATATTGTATCAATGATAAGTTTCTGATTTTGCTAATTGTACTGTGATATTTGTACTTTGTTTTGAGGAAATGCACTAAAAAATAAATGGGTCAGAAAATAATTACAATAGTTTGTTTATACAACTATGTATATCTCTCTATAGAGACTGAAGAAAAAGCAAGAATGGCAGCAAGTGCACACATAAAGTGAGCAAGAATAATAAAGCCAATGTGGTTAGATGTGGGTGAGAGATATACAGGAATTTTTTGTAGTTTTTCTGCAAATTTTCTTTAAATCTGAAATTATTATTATTATTATTATTATTATTACTTTTTTTTAGAGAGAAAGCATGAGTGGGGGAAAGGGGCAGAGGGTGAGAGGATTTTAAGCAGGCTCCACGCTAAGTAGGGCTCAATCCCACAACCCTGTGGATAATAACCTGAGCCAAAATTAAGAATCAGATACTTAACCGACTGAGCCATCTGGGTGCCCCCTAAATCTGAAATTATTTAAAAAGTTTAAATATCCCATAAATATTTTCCACTATTTCCTTCTAAATATTTAATTTATATATTTAATAAATATATAAAAACATAATTGGGATCATATAATGGTCTTTTTTACTTAACACTGTTTTTTTAAATTTGATATTGAATCATGAGCAGTTTTCAATGCCATTTGAAATTCTTTAAAAACACAACTGTTAATGAATAATATTTTAATGTGTATACTGTGATTCATTTAATACATTTAGTTTCCCTTATATTTTTGTCATAAACCTACAGTAAAATATATAATAAATTTCTTTTTGCACATATTTGTTCACATATTTAATTACTTACTTATGTTTGATTCCCAAAATGGGAATTGGCTTGTTGTTTTTTAAATGACTCAAGTGACCTAACAAACTCCTAAATGCCCCTGATTTCCTTTTTAAGTTTGTGCTGCTTTACTGACTTATGGCTTGCTCTAAAGCTTGCTCGTTTGGTAACAGGCTGAATTCTGGGTTTGACTCCTGGCTGTGGTTGGTGATTGTAGATGGGTGTGGAGGGCTGTAGCTGGCAGCAGCAGGCTGGGGTGCAGGGCAATCACTGGTTGAAGGGGAGTCTTACTCTTTGGTGGCCCCTGGAAGTTAAAAGGAAAGGCCTAAAAAAGTCACTCACTGAATGAGTGGAATACACTAGCTTGATGCACATCAGGCTAAGACAGCTTAGTCCAGTTTAATATTCTCTGAGCTGTATTCTGTGTAGAGACTGGTTGTGGGGACACAGAGATGAATCAAACACTGAACCTGGCTCACAGGGCTCAAAATCTCATAGGAGAGACATACAGGTAAACAGAGACTGACAGTGTAGTGATGACGACTTACAAATTGAGAAGGACAAAGATTATTGGGAGCATCAAAGAGGTTTTGTGCCTTCTTTTAAACAAACTTTTATACAGTATCTACTCATACACAAATATAATATTCATTCATTCCTCTTTCCTCCATCCTTTCCTTCATTCATTGCACATATATTTTATTTTTTTAAATGTTTATATATCTATTTTTTAGAGAGAGTGTGAGCAGGGGACGGGCAGAGACAGAGGAAGACAGAGGGAATCCCAAGCAGGCTCTGCACTGTCAGCACAGAGCCTGACATCATGACCTGAGCCCAAATCAAGAGTCAGATGCTTAACCAACTGAGCCACCAAGGCACCCCTGCACATATAATTTGTTGAGCATATACCTTAGACCATAGTGGGTGGCAGTGGAGTTGGAGAAGAGAAAAATTCAATAAAAGCAAGAAGTAGAATTTATCAGGCTCAACAACCAATTGTCCAGGACAGAAACAAGAGTTAAGGATCACTCCTTTGCCATTGACAAAGCCAGGAAATGGGTATCTTTTTGGCCTGATTTCTCCCCAGTTTTATTGAGGTATAATTGACAAGTAAAAGAACTGAATTTTTTTTAAGTTTATTATTATTTTTTTAGTAATCTCTACACCAACCATGGGGCTTGAACTCAGGATACTGAGCTCAAGAGTTGCATGCTCTTCTAACTGAGCTGGCCAGGTGCCCCAAGGCCTTAATTTTTAAGAACAAATTTTAAAGGGCAAAGAAAATTTTGATTGGGGTGCTACAGCTTTAACTCATGTGGAGAAACTATTTTTAGAATACTGGCTTTCTATAGGATATGGCACAAAAATGAAAGCGGGAAGGTCTACCAGGTTACAAATAAAGAGGTATTTTAGAGTCACTGTATAGTTGTGGAAATCAAAACAAAATTGAGAGTGGGGTAACTAAAGCAATTGATGGCAGGTAAAAGATTAAAATTAACAGAAGAGGGGAAAACAGATGAGAGATATTTCAGGAGCAGAGAGCACACTGGGTAGGAAGAGTTGAATGACAGAATGAAATTATAGATGAAAGGATTTATAGTAATTACTATGATCTGGGAGGTGGTAGTGATGATAAAGACAGTCTCTTTCAGCAACATAGAAGGGGAGAAAGTGTGAAGCAAGAGAAAACTGGTCCTGGGAACAAATGAATCATCTTCAAGCAGTAGCTACACCCTGGGTAGCATGATTATTCATAAACAAATGCAGATTTCCTGTGGTGGTAGTGAACCAAGCCTGGAAAGCAGTACTAATGTTGGGTTGCCAAACTAATCTAAATGAAAGGGCCCATTTCTCTAGATTGAAAATTTTTAGCAACAGTAACTTACTCTTACAGCATTTTCTGAATATTGTAGAAAGGACTATTAGGGGCATCAGAAGGGAGAATGAAGGAATTCAGGGTATACTTCCAGCTTTCCCTTAGGTAGATGTATTTCACATGTAAAATGGTGGTAGTATAGTACTTAATTCAGAGTTGTTATGAGGATGAATCATAGTTTCCCTCGGAGCCCCAGTTTCTCTTTTTATAAAAAGGGGATAGTGATTTTTTTTTTTTTTGTAATGTGACTCACAAGTAGGTGGTGAAGGCACGCTCAGGATTGTACAATAACAGGAACAGCTTTCATTGATTGGAAGAGAGCTGTAAGGTCATATTTTCTCTAAGGTGGCTGCTCAATTATTATTTGAAAGTTCCCAGAGACCTTATATAATGTTCTCATTAAGATTTATTATTATTAGGACATAACCTAAGATAAGGTGAGATTGCCTTATAATTTTTATATACAGAAAATATACTAGTTTTATGCTAACATCTGCTATGCAATAGAATGTTATAGCATCCAGTGTATTAAACTCTATTTTTCCACAGTAGAGTTATGTTATATAAATCCATTAGGGAAATTTTACCCAGACTAGGGATGATAAAGAACAATGCATCCATTTTTTTTTCTTTTCTGATGCACTCATCTTTTGATAGGAATATATTTACATACAGAGATTAAGAGAGAAAGAACACAGATGAGAACAATCTTGAATCTAAGAAAGACTGAAAGGGTGTTTTGGAACCAACAATAATTGGAACTAACATTTATTGAGTATCTTCTCTAGGCCAGTTCTTTCACATAAATTATCTCCAGTTTTCACAACAAGCAGCAAGGCAGGCATTAGAAAACCCAGGTTCCGAAATATTATGTAACTTGCCCAGGGTCATAAAGCTAACCATGACAGAGCTGGAATTGGTAGGATCAGGAACAGTCCACCACCAAAGTCCCTGTTCATTCTACTATAGCACTCTATGATAAAATAATGTACTGTTATTTGGGAAATTTGGGACCAGAGGATTTGAAGAATTTCTTTCCCTACTTATTTCCCCTCTAACTGGTCTTTTTGTTTCTATTGTTTTTGGTTCTGATGCTTGCATTCTAGAGCTTGAATGGGATAGAATATGGGGTATATGTAAACAGAATGATTCCACAGTCCCCGCTCAGTAACAATTTCCTTCCTTCAGAGCCTTACCTGGGATTTGGCAGGGGTTGGGATGAAAGAGTAGAGGTAGAGGTGGGGGAGGGGGTTCGTTAGAAAAGATGGATGGTTTTTTCTTACCTTTAAGTTGTTTATGAATTTCAGGACAACCCGTTGGCTATTCTCTTGCTCGGCATATTATTTTTTTCTAATTTTGGGGGCGGTTTGGGATTAAGGATTTAGTATCTGTAGGACATTTCTGTAACGATCAGCACAGTAAATCCAAAAAAAGTTAAGGTCAAAGACAATTCCTTCATCTGTTTTGGGAAAGGAGTGTGTGTGTGTATGTGTGTGTAAAAGGTTGGTTCTGGGTCGCTCTTGTTACACCCAGACACACTGAAGGGATTAGAAGGGATCCCTCTTGAATCATGAGAGATGAAAACGAGCATATTCCCTCACCTCCTGCTCTCAGGTGAACGTCCGAGCGACAGAAACGTTCACGTACCTTCTGGAGAGAAGGAAAAGGTGCAAAGGCGCTCAGGGCCTGAGGGCTGGGAGTGGGGCGGGGGCTCGCCACGGTCGGTGGGGATCGAGGGGCTTCTGCCTCCAAGGAGGAATCGTCGGGGGCGGGCCGGGGGCCGAGGGCAGCGCAGCGAGCGCTAGGCCCTCGCCATCCCCAGGCCGCGCTCCCCCGCGTTCCCTGCGGCTCGTGCCCGGGCGGCCGCCGCAGTCCCGGCGCCGTAGCCGGGCGTGGGGTCCAGGGGGCGCTGTGGCCCAGCGGCGCCGGCGGCAGGAGCGGCCACGGCGACGCTGGAGGCTTCGCCGAGGATCCCCGCCTGCAGCACCTCGGTCGTCCCGCCGCAGCCTTGAGCCCCCGGCCCGGTTCAGCGGCGCTCCTCCGGGATCCGCGTGGCTGCGGCGGTCCCGGAGCCCGATGCGGCCCGGCGGGCGCTGGGCCTTAGCAGCAGCGGTGACCACAGCCCTTTCAGGAGCGGGAGGCTTCGCAGCGGCGCCTGGGGCCGCGCCGGTGCCCTCCGGAGGAGGCTGTCGGCTTAGGGACGACCCCCTCGGCCATGCTGAGGCGGCGGCGGCCACTGCTCGAGGTGAGTGTGGCGCGGCGCGGTCCCGGGCTCGCTGGCCTTCCGCCACGGGGAAGGGCCCTGGCAGCAGCCTTCGGGCCGGGCGGACGGGGCGTCCTGCCGCTGCGGCCCCCTCCCCCACCCCGCGGCTTTGGGCCCTCAACCCTTCTCCGCGTCCCCCGGGAGGCGCGTGGGGGTGAGTAGGCCCCGCGCCGCCGGGAAGCTCTCGCCTGGCCTCGGTTCCTGCGCGGCCCGGTGTGTGTGGAGCGGCACTGCTGGCGGGGGCACTGGCACCTTTCGGGTTGGCCCCGGACCCGGGCCGAGCTCAGCCTCTTACCCCGGGCCCGGCACCTATATCCAGGAGGGAGGCAGAGGACGCCTGTTTGCAAACAGCCTCCGCTTTTCCGCGCCCCGGTAGCGAGTCCCGCAGAGTCCCGGGGGGAGGGGTGGGAGGGCTGGTGAGAATTGGAGTGCGGAAAGTGCGGGGCCCTGAGAGCCCTTGGTACTCACGAGTGTCACGGATCTGGGTTGAAAACAACCGTTTGCGTTTTATTTGAGCTGAAATTTCATCACCTGCAGGTAGCTCATCCCTGCCGCCTTCTATTACATTTTGCCCCTGAGAGTGGTCTGCCTTAGAGAAAGCCCTATCCTAGCTTTGCGCTAAGTTTCCTACATAAATACAATTACAAAAATATCTTTTTGGTTTTTAAACAAGGGTCTGTTCCCCTTCTCCCCAATAAAAGAGTGTAAATATCTTAATACCTCAGTTCTAGGTATAAAAATGTTACACCTAAATAGATCCATAGACTGGATGACAAGAGAATTTTAAAAAGTCGTGCTAACTATCTTAGTAACAGATACTGATGGAAATGGAACATATTCTAAATTTTAGAAGTTAAGTAATTTGCTCGGTATTAATGTGAAAAAAAGGAAGTGATGATTACAGTTTGATAACTTAAGTCAGGTGTTTGGGGTGTTTATGGTTTATGATCGATCAATATGATTACAGGTTTTTCTTGTTTTCCTATTATGTATATGAAGGTTGTAGGATTAATAAGTACTTCTGAAACTTTCATAATCATGAATAAAATAAATATGCTTATTGTAGGAAATTCGGAAAGTACAGGATCGTACCGTGTCAACTCTCAGTAAATATTTAATAGTGAGGGAAAAGTCACCCATTATCTTACAGTTAGTACATTTTGATGGTCACTTAAAGTTTTAAATGGGCTTGTATTGTTGGCGACTTTAAAATTATCGATTTATGATTAATTTAATTATTAATTATTCAAGTTATTACTATTTAATTATTATTATTATTTCTGTCTACCAGGTTGAGTTAACTGTTCGATTTTACTGTTTAACATCCAGTCATTTGTTTAAGACCTATAAAAATGTTTTACTAAATTACATTGCAGTCATAGTTGAATTCATCAATTTAAACAGAATAACATGGGTAACTGTCTAAAAGACCCCTGATTTACCTCCTGTGCAGCATGGGAAGCTCCTGAAGTCTAGGGAGGTTTGGTGTAGTAAACATTTTTGAGGACCTGTTCTGTTAGTTAGATGCGCTGGCCTTGGATTGTTTCTGTTAAGGTTTTGCTTAAATGTTTATAAATGTAAAAACTTGGCCTGATTAAAAAAAAATTGCCGGGGGGGGGGGGGGTGTAGTTTAAGTTTCAAAAAGTCTAGTTCGGTTCTCAATGTGTTTCTAAAGATTACCAACATTACAATCAGATGAGAGTGCTTATTAAAGTTTGCAGATTCCTGGTCCCTTGAGTCACAATTTCTAGGGATGATGGTAGTTCAGGGATGTTTTATTTTTATCAAGCTCCCCAATTCTTAGTCCTAAAGTTTGAGAATCACTGATATAATAAGTTAAAGCTTAACTAACCTTGCCAAGGCTAATGACAGTATCTGTTTTCTAGCAAAGCTATCAGTGTTAAGCAGCATTACAATCATTCCTC
Source organism: Prionailurus viverrinus (assembly GCF_022837055.1). Lineage (NCBI taxonomy): Eukaryota > Metazoa > Chordata > Mammalia > Carnivora > Felidae > Prionailurus > Prionailurus viverrinus. The sequence goes on along the minus strand of NC_062568.1, from coordinate 172,572,794 downwards.
ATAGCAACAGATGATGTTGTTACAATATTAGAAAGAAAAATGATATTTCAAGGGATAGTGATTCAATTAACATATATTGAGAGCTTTTTCTGGTAGATGTGGTGTTATAGAAGGATACCTAGCCACTTATGTTGGCATTTAATCTCTCCTTGGACTTTGAAGACATTGTCTATAAGATGCAGATAGTTATTATACTTACCTTGGAAGGCTTTTAGAGTAAATTCAGCTGACAAAGTTTTGTAATTTGTAGAATATCTTTATAAAATTTTAGCTATTAATATTAAGTGCCAGGTCCTATCTTTGATGTTCTAAGAAACACAAAAATGACCATGGTCACTGCTAGCAACTAGCCAACTTTGGAAGCAGAACATGTTTAACTGTTACAAGGCAGGATCAAACAGGAGTTGCAATTGAGTATAACATGCTAGCTCTCTCTTTAAGGCTTCTAATGTTTAATCCAATAGCTTGTCCTTTAAGAATATTAATATTCTTAATATATTCTTATTCTTATATTAATATATAAGAATATAATATTAAGAACTTTAATAATTTTTATATATGGTGATTGCCTTTTCTTCTAATTCCTGATTCATTGTTTTATTCTGTAAGGAGAAAATTGTATATTTTGCCTGGTAACCAGTAGTTGTAGATTAACTCCCTTAGAAAGAATGAATGAAGATGATCCTATTTTTTTCTTCTGTTACTAAGCTACTGGTGTTCATCCCATTCAGTAAACTTTTATTTGGCACCTGTTATGTGCTGGCCACAGAAGAGTTGCAAGGCACAAAGCTTGTTTAAGAGCTAATTGCCTGGATTTTAACTTAAAATCTAAAGGGATGGTGTGTGGGGCCGGCGGGGAGAGGGGTGTATTATGCTTGTCAATTGCATGATGTGGTGCAGAGTATGGAGTCAGATGTGGGCAGGAATCCTTACTGCAACTCTGAGTGGTGTGACATTTAGATCCTGAGTTTCTTCTTGTGTGGTAATAATTGGAGTAATAGTACCCATCACAGGGAGGTAGAACTGGTTGCATGAGATAAAAATAATAAAAAGCAATTAGCTCAGGGTCTGTCTCATAGAAGGTACCCAATAAATGTTCACATCCATTCCTTTTTTTGGGAAAAACAAAAACAAAAATTAGGCTTTGGAATTTCTATGTGAGTTAAAACGTGGTAGCTTTAATTTTTTTAAAGAATGAGTCTACTTTTGGAATTCTAAAAAATTTTTGATAGAGGGGCGCCTGGGTGGCTCAGTCGGTTAAGCGTCCAACTTCGGCTCAGGTCATGATCTCGTGGTCCGTGAGTTCGAGCCCCGTGTCGGGCTCTGTGCTGACAGCTCAGAGACTGGAGCCTGTTTCAGATTCTGTGTCTCCCTCTGTCTCTGACCGTCCCCTGTTCATGCTCCCTCTCTCTGTCTCAAAAATAAATAAATGTTAAAAAAAAATAAAAAAAATTTTTTTGATAGAAAACAATTTTGATCTTAATTATACATATTTCTCCATTCATTTTTACTGAATAAATGAGCTATTCTCTTTGTATAGAGTACGCTTGTTACATTATCTGAGTTTTATTCATTTTCCATTATTTTCAGAGTTTTACATGATTCTTTATTTTACTTGTGTGTTTAGCTGCATTGCACTATATAGAGCAACATTCTTAGTATATAATAATCAACGAAAGATAAATGGTGACAGTTATTGAATAGAAATAGTTCATACACTTCGTTTTCAACAAATGATATCAATTTATTAAACTTACATTATTTAAAAACTGAAGAATCTTCAAAACATAGGCTTTTCCTTATAAACTGTAGTAGCTTAGATCTAGATTTTTATAGATATGTCAGATATGGGATCTAGTCTTTTCTAATAACCTGCAGGACCCTGGACACATTTCTCATATGCCTCAATTATTCTTCTATAAAATGAAGCTGATAATACCCATTTTACAGAATTATTGTGAGGATTAAATGATATAATGTATAAATCAGAACTGTAATTTAGTTCTATGAATCTTGGCAAATCATTGTTACCCTGAAAGTGGAAAATATACTTCTTGTTTATTTCTGTTTGAAAGAACTTGAAAGATCACTATTTATATAGTTTACAACCAGGAAATAAAGTCAGTATGATCAATTTGAATTATGAATAAGACTGCTAAATTAAGGAGAAACCAGGGTGTCAGTAGAGTTAGTATTTTATTTTATTTTTTAAATTTTTTTATTTATTCTGAGAGAGCACATGGGTAGGGGTAGAGAGAGGGAGAGAGACTTCCAAGCAGGCTCTGCAGTGCAGAGCCCAGTGTGGGGCTCAAACTCATGTATCATAAGATCACCACCTGAGCAGAGATCAAGAGTCAGACGCTTCACCACTGAGCCACCCAGATGCACCTAGAGTTAGTATTTTAATGGCATAGTTAGTGGAATGCTTTATGCTTTATAAATAAATGTTATTTAATAAAACAATTTGAAAATACTGTTTATAAAAGTATTTCCTATTTTACATATTAAGTGGTACCTAATTTTTTTTCTTTTGAATTATTATAAATAGCTCATTTCCAGAGCTGAACTATTGGAAAAATGAGGACAGTATATAATGTTTTGTACTTATGAAATATTTTCTTGATAGCCTTTAAAATAAAATAAGGTAAAGATGAGGAAATCTCTGGACATGTTGATATCAAGAAAAAGTTGTTGAATTCATATTGGGCAAGGGAGAAGGAGAACTTAATTCATGTTGATAAGTATCTTGAGGCATTTGGATTTTATATTATAGAACTATTTGTAAAAATCTTAAATTTTTTTCTGTAAATTATCTTTTAGTTGAAAATTCTTACACTCGTTTTTTAAGCTTAAAAAATGCTTTTGTGGCCCAAGGCTTTGGACTATAATAGTTTCTTTAATTGATAATTCTGTAGTGACTTACCTTTTTTCTGATTATTTATCATAATATATGCTTGAGGATATGTGACTTAATATTTATAATGGTAGTTATGTTGCATTTTTTTAAAATACAGAAGTAGTAAATTCATGCCCTAGGTTTTAAGGATTAATTAAATTTAAATGAAAATGTAGTGCCTTTTGAGGGAAGGAGTCTTAAGAAGTAAGACCTAAGGAAATGGTAAAATTAGTCTAGAATTTTTCACCAATTAGGAAAAGTTTGGGTATATTCAGTCCTGGGTTCTTCTGGCTCTTTGAAATAATTTTAACTTTAGAGAAATAATACTAAGTTTAAGATACAAAGTGAAGAATATATATATTTCAATTAAATTTAAAATATTAGGCAAGACCCTTTTTTTTAATAGCAGCCTTATTGAGATATAATTGAAATACTATACAATTAACCCATTTAAAGTGCACAGTTCAATGATGTTAGTATATTTGGCATTATGCAGATATCACCATTATGTAATTTTAGACGTTTTTATCACCTCAGAAAGAAATCATTCCCCATTTCCTCCCAATCTACCCAGCCCTTGGCAACCACTAATGTACTTTCTGCCCATATGGATTTATATTTCATATAAATGGAATCATAGGATATGTGACTGGTTTCTTTCCTTTAGCATAATGTTTTTAGGGTTTGTCCATGTAGCGTGTATCAGTACTTCATTTCTTTATGCTACTGAATAGTATTCCATTATATGGATATACCACATTTTATTTATCCAACTTCATCAGTTTGGGTTATTTTTTTCTTTTGGCTGTTATGAATAATATTGCTATGAACATTTCATGTACAAATGTTTGTCTTTCTCTTGGGTATATACCTAGGGTTGTATTGCCAGAGTCAAAAGATAACTCTTTGTTCAAACCTTTTTGAGGAACCCCACCAATTTACATTCCCACCAGAAGTGTAGGAGGGTTCCAGTTTCTGCACATCCTCACCAACCCTTGTTATTATCTGTCTCTTTGATTAGAGCCATCCTAGTGGGTGTGAAGTGGTAAGTTAAGTCTCTATTTGAGGATTGTAACTTTCATTTACAGTCATTAGGTAAATTGTTCAAGTTTTTACTTGCAGATACATTGCCAGATTCTTTGAGGATAAGGAGTCTTTTTGGCTTGAGGATAAAAGCTGTGAACTTTCTAGTTTTCTGTTTAGTAAATACTGAACTTGATGGAACTGGTTAACCACTTTGGGTGGTAGTGGGGACAGTGGTATGGGGACTTCCAACTGAAAGGTTGTCTTCTAAGAATATTTCTTAACAAAAGGCAGTTGTAAACCTTATGTTTAGCTTTCCTTTCATTGCTAAAATGTTTCTAAAAAGATAGAGTCCAATAGCATATTTACCCATTAACATTTCTAAGCACTCCGGTCTGATTTTTAGGATTGCCATTACCTCTCCATGATATATAATTCTATATAAATACAGTTTAGTTATTGTCCCCCTCCCTCTGAGATTTTATTTTTAAGTAATCTCTACATCCAACATGGGGCTCGAACTTGCAACCCCAAGTTCAAGAGTTGCATGCTCCATGGGCAGAGCCAGCCAGGCACCCCTATTCTTTATTCTTGTACATAGTATGGTCCTCTATTGTTTGTTCACATGAAAGATATTAAAGCTTTTCTATGAGATTTTGTAGGACATAGTTCAAAGTCAGCAATAATGACTTGCTAACATTTAAAAAATTTTTTTCAAATTAGTTAGGAAATACTGCAGGGAGCTATTGTTTGAGCAAACAAAGTGCAAGTTTTGGACCTTCATTCCACATACAGTGCATTTCCCACAGTATTTTCCCACTTGATTAGGATCACTTTTAGGTCCTTTAATGCTGACTTTTATGGTTAAGCATCTGACTTCAGCTCAGGTCATGATCTCATGGTTCATGGGTTCAAGCCGCACATCAGGCTCTGGGCTGACAGCTCAGAGCTTGGAGCCTGCTTTGGATTCTGTCTCCCTCTCTCTCTGCCCCTCCCCCTCTTGTGCTCTGTCTTTCTCTTTCTCTCTCTCAAAAATAAATATTAACATAAAAAGATTACATATTATAATATAAATAATTAACATATAATATGTTATTTTAAAAATAAAATATTAAATACAAAAAATAAAAATAAACATTAAAATAACACCAGCATTCTTCACAGAGCTAGAACAAATAGTCCTAAAATTTGTATGGAACCAGAAAAGACCCCGAATAGCCAAAGCAATCTTGAAAAAGAAAACCAAAGGTGAAGGTATCACAATCCTGGACTTCAAGATGTATTACAAAGCTGTCACCATCAAGACAATATGGTACTGGCACAAAAATAGACACTTAGATCAATGGAACAGAATAGAGAACTCAGAAGTGGACCCATAAACATATGGCCAACTAATCTTTGACAAAACAGGAAAGAATATCCAATGAAATAAAGACAGTCTCTTCAGCAAATGGTGTTGTGAAAACTGGACAGCGACATACAGAAGAATGAACTTGGGCCGCTTCTTACACTGTACACAAAAATACACTCAAAATGGATAAAAGACCTAAATGTAAAACAGGAAGCCATCAAAATCTTAGAGGAGAAAGCAGGCAACAACCTTTTTGACCTCAGCTGCAGCAACTTCTTACTCAACACATCTCCAGAGACATTTTGCTCATAGGCAAAAATGAACTGCATCAAGATAAAAAGCTTCTGCACAGCAAAGGAAGCAATCAGCAAAACTAAAAGGCAACCAACGGAATGGGAGAAGATATTTGCAAATGACATATCAGATAAAGGGTTAATATCCAAAATGTATAAAGAATTTATCAAACTCAACATCCAAAAAACAAATAATCCAGTGAAGAAATGGGCAGAAGACATGAATAGACACTGTTCCAAAGATGACGTCCAGATGGCTAAGAGACACATGAAAAAATGCTCAATATTACTCATCATTGGGGAAATACAAATCAAAACCACAATGAGATACCACCTCACACCTGTCAGAATGGCTAAAATTAACAACTCAGGCAACAACAGATGTTGGCAAGGATGTGGAGAAAAGGGAACTCTTGCACTGCTGGTGGGAATGCAAACTGGTGCAGACACTCTGGAAAATGGTATGGAGGTTCCTCAAAAAATTAAAAATAGAACTACCCTACAGCCCAGTAATTGCACTACTAGGTATTTATACAAAGGATACAGGTATGCTGTTTCAAAGGGACACATGCACCCCAATGTTTATAGCAGCACTGTCAACAATAGCCAAAGTGTGGAAAGAGCCCAAATGTCCATTGACAGATGAATGGATAAAGAAGACGTGGTGTGTGTGTGCGTGTGTGTGTGTGTATATATATATACACACACACACACATTGTGCGTGTGTGTGTGTATATATATATATATATATATATATATACACACACACACACACACGCACACACACACACACAATGCAGTATTACTTGGCAGTCAAAAAGAGTGAAATCTTGCCATTTGCAACAACATGGATGGAACTAGAGTGTATTATGCTAAGTGAAATTAGAGAAAGACAGATGTCTTATGACTTTACTTGTATGTGGAATTTAAGATACAAAACAGATGAATATAGGGGAAGGGAAGCAAAAGTAATATAAAAACAGGGAGGGGGACAAACCATAAGAGGCTCTTAAATACAGAGAACAAACTGAGGATTGCTGGAGGGGTTGTGGGTGGAGGGCTGGCTAAGTGGGCAAGGGGCATTGAGGAAGACAGTTGTTGGAATGAGCACTGGGTGTTATATGTAGGGGATGAATCACTGGATTCTACTCCTGAAATCATTATTGCACTGTATGCTAACTAACCAGGATATAAATTAAAAAATAAAAATAAATGATAAATAAAATAAACATTAAAAGAATTTAATTCTGACTTTCAAGTTAGTGAGCTGAAAGGCCTCCACTGGTTTGTTTTACAGTCTTTTGTTTTGTAGTGTTTATTTTAGAGAGACAGAGCACAAGCGGAGGAGGGACAGAGAGAGGGGGACACAATCCCAAGTAGGCTGCAGGCTCTGAGCTGTCAGCCCGATGCAGGGCTCCAACCCACGAACCGTGAGATCATGGTTGGACACTTAACAGACCGACTAAACCTCCCAGGCGCCCCATTTAGTTTTTTTGAATGTCATAATTTCTATATAAAACTACAAAAAGCAACAGATCTGGAGCCTTTTAGGTAGGATTAATGAAGAGGTATGCGTTTCTGTTTGTAATATGGTTCTTTTTTTTTTAAAGGTGTTTTTCTTTTTTCTTTTTCTTTTTTTTTTTAAGATTTTAAGCAGCCTCTACAACCAACATGGTGTAATCTTTACACCCGTTGTGGGGCTTGAACTCACAACCCTAAGATCAAGAGTCGCACGCTCCACTGTTTGAGCCAGCCCAGGTGCCCCTGTAGGATGGTTCTTTTCTAACCTCTCATGGTTACAGTTTGGTAGTTCATCTGCCAAACTTTTATGTTTTTGTTATTATATCTAAGCAGAACACAGCCTATCTCAAAATTCTCCTTACTAAAATAAAGAGCAAGCAGTATCAAAATTTTGTGAAAACATTCTGTCAGGGCTTATGTAAATTTTAGTCTCCATTTCTCATTTTCAGTTGATCCAGAGAAACAACTAAAAAGCAATTGAAGCCAAACACTGCCGGTTTGAGAAAAACCTTACAATTTCAGAATATATCATCTAAATCTTTTAGTGATTCTGGTGATGTAATAACTGCCCATAGGTTTTTTGTTTTTGTTTTTAATTAGTAGCTGAAGTAAACTGTTTTTGAAATTATGAGATCAACTCTTGGAAGTTTTTGCTCAACGTCTAAACAACAAGGTTGAGCTCTGGGAGGAAGATGCGATCGCAGCTACAGTGGAGCTCTGGGCTCCTGCTCCTGACTCACCACTGTTTGCTCTTGCCGAAGAACAAGTCTGTCAGGAAGCCACACTGCAACCATGTCTTTTAAAAACACTGAGAAGATACCTGTGGAATTGGAGGTGGTGATTCAATGAATTAGAATTACTCTAACCAGCCACAATATGAAAAGTCTTTGGAGAAGGTATGTGCTGACTTGATCAGAGAGGCACAAAGGAAAAGAATCATGAAAGGACCGGTTCAGATGCCCACGAAGAAAGACTCTGAGAATCACTATAAGAAATACTTCCTTGTGGTGAAGATCGTTTGAAGATGAGGATCCACAGGTGACTCATTGGTTTGCTCAGTCCTTCTGAGATTTTTTTTACCCCCCCCCCCACCAAGTTTATGTATTTATTTTGAGAGAGAGCAAGGGAGGACCTGAGAGAGAGAGAGAGAGAGAGAGAGAGAGAGAGAGAGAGAATTCCAAGCAGGTTCTGTGCTGTCAGCACAGAGCTTCAGGTGGGGTTTGTTCTCACCAACCATGAGATAGGTTGAGCCAAACCAAGAGCCAAAATGAAAAGTAGGAGCTCAACTGACTGAGCCACCCAGGTGCCCAGTTCTGAGATTGTTAAACAAATTACTTTCATCAGTATTGAGCCAGGAGTCAATGTCGAAGTCACTATTACAGATGCTTAAATCAGCCTTTTTAATAAATTATCTGTTGTTAGAAATAAAGGTTGAGATTTTTTTTTTTTGATTCTTTAACGTGGCACAGCCCTTCATGATTTGGTTCCAACATCGTTGTTCTTCACTTGTTTCTGCATGCCCCACTATCCAGTCCTTTAAAGATTCCAGGTTTATGGAGTTTTTCTTAATTTATTTTACTTGTATAATATAAAAACTTTATAGACCACTGTGTGGCATCTTTCTGCTAGGTGTTTCATGTATGTCATTTCTAATTCTTAAACTGATCCTATAATATTCATAGTGTCATGCATGTTTTATAGCTGAGGGAACTGTGGCATGGGGATTTTTATTGACTTTCCTAAGCCCACATCCATGATTCAAACCATATATCTCTGACTACAGAGTCCACTCTTTTTCATCATGTGAACCTCTCCATGTATTCTGTATTTGTTTATCTTAAGATTTTTCATAGTGCTTTAGGAAGTATTTATTATTAGCAGAGCTCAACTCTAGTTGATGGACTTTGGTGGAATTTGCCTTTGAAGTATACTATTGGCATGTAGCATTTTGTGTAAGAAAAAGATGTGTATGTGCATATATTTTAGGCATTTCAGCTTTCATATATGTATTTTTGAAGTAGTTAAATGCCTGCTTTGCTGTTAGAAAAATATAATAACTGATCTCTGGGCCTCATTTCTCTGATCTGAAAATGAGTGGTGGGCTAGATGTTAATGCCCCTTCCACATTTAATATTCTATTCAGGTTTCTAAAGAACTGAATGAAAAGATGGCATATGGACAGCTCCAGGCAATGATGACAGTATCAGTAATGAAGAACCAGAATAGGGAACAATGAGGTATGGGTGGTGGCTAAGGAAAACAGGAGAATTAAGACTAAGGGATTGTAATTTCCATAAAAGTTTCCCCTGTACTAAGTAAAGAGAATATCTTTCTAAATGAAAACATAGAGACTCTGGGAATTAGCTGGCTGAGTAGTTTGTAACTGATGCCTCCTTCTCCCTACCTGTTACCCCCATTCTTCTGTCCTTTCTTGTGATGGTGTATAATGTGTTTGAGAAAAATGCACCTAGAGCTGTGTTATATGAAAATAACCAGGTCATCAGTAGCACACTTGAAATAATTATAGCTTTCATATTGTTCATAAAGTGAGAATTCAGTAATTAAAATGTGAACCCATTATTGTAGATCTTCGGAGTTTGTTGATAAAGCAAAGGAGGGCATATTTTGCATTCAAAAAGGATGAAATACCTCTTAGTGACAAAACTGTTATATAGCCTTTCTACCCTCAAGGTATTAGAGATGCTTATATTGACATATAGACGGGTGATGGTTTGACTAGGTGGAAAATTGTTAACCAGCATAGAAAATTGTCATTCGTTTCCTTGTTAGCTTCTGGAGACCTTAGATCAGTGAATTTTGAGTTTGGGACTAAATCATCGTAGGCCAGGAGCAAGGAAATGTCCTTTAGTTAGAGAAGTTTGGTTTTTTCAGCATACTGTAGCCCTCAGATAGAGGGCTTTATAGAGATTTATAAATACACTTTAGTATTTTTAAAAACTTAGAAGTAAAAGTAAAGAAACTGGTTTAACTTTCTTCAGCAGTATATTACCCAACTTATTGGCTGGGGACCCTTTTTTTCCACATAGTACTTAGTAGTACATCTTTTACTGATCTAGGTTAACTTTTATCTGTTTTATAAAGCCTCACTCTCAAAATATCCATGACTATTTCAACCCTCAGGTGATAGGCCCTGATTACTTCCTGAAGGACCTCATTCTATTGTTCATTACTGATAATTATTACAAAAAAATCTTTTGTATTTGGCCAAATGTTTTTCTTTAATATCTATCGTTTCATTGTTTTGCTTCCTAAAATTGTACAAAATAAATAATTACTCTCATCTTAATATCCGAAGATGCCTTGGCTAGCATAGAGATTAAAAGCCCAGGCTTTGGAGTCAGATTGCCTGAGTACAAATTTTAGTTCTACTGCTTTTACTGTGTGATCTTTTCTTGTCTGTAAAATGGGACTAGCCATAATACTTTAATGGGTTAAATGACATGATTCATAAAAGAGCTGATTATGTAGTGTGTTGGTTTGGTTCCTTGGAAAGTAGATATTGAGATGGAGTTAGTGCAAGAGATTTTATGGGGAGTAGGTAATAGAATGCCTGTGAAAGGAAAGGGAGCGCAAGCTGAATTGACCTACAAGAGTCTCAGTCTTTGATGCAGATCTTAAAAAAAACAAACAAAAACACACCAACAACAAAAAAAAACAACAACACAAAAAACTCAGCCAATCCAACGGGGAGCTCCAGAGCAAAAATCACCTGTTAGAGGAGTCCTGCATTGGGAAGAAATGGCCAGGTTCTAGTACACCTACCATGTTGTTACTGGCTAGGAGCTGCCCAGGAGGAGTATGGCCTCAACTGGAAAGCTGAGATGAATTCTGAACATGCTGCACCTGGAGGCTGTTAACTAACAGTACTCCTTGCATCTGATTGCAAGTCCTTCTTTCCTCCCTTCCTCCCTCCCTTCCTCCCTCCCTTCCTTCATTCCTTCCTTCCTCTGTTCCCCTCCTCCCTTACATGCAAGTTCTTTCTTCAAGGGAGATCCAAGTGATTGCCACAAGTCCATTTCTTGTGCTGCAGGATCTAGGTCTCCAAACATTTTCTGAGAGCAGTTCTTTCAGGGGTCCATGGACTTCTCCTTTTTTTAAGGATTTTATTTTTTGTGCCAATACCATGCTGTCTTGATGATTACAGCTTTGTAGTAGAGGCTAAAGTCTGGGATTGTGATGCCTCCTGCTTTGGTCTTCTTCTTCAAAATTCCTTTGGCTATTCGGGGCCTTTTGTGGTTCCATATGAATTTTAGGATTGCTTGTTCTAGTTTCGAGAAGAATGCTGGTGCAATTTTGATTGGGATTGCATTGAATGTGTAGATAGCTTTGGGTAGTATTGACATTTTGACAATATTTATTTTTCCAGTCCATGAGCAGGGAATGTCTTTCCATTTCTTTAAATCTTCTTCAATTACCTTCATAAGCTTTCTATAGTTTTCAGCATACAGATCCTTTACATCTTTGGTTAGATTTATTCCTAGGTATTTTATGCTTCTTGGTGCAATTGTGAATGGGATCAGTTTCTTTGTCTTTCTGTTGCTTCATTGTTAGTGTATAAGAATGCAACTGATTTCTGTACATTGATTTTGTATCCAGCAACTTTGCCGAATTCCTGTATCAGTTCTAGCAGACTTTTGGTGGAGTCTATCGGATTTTCCATGTATAATATCATGTCATCTGCAAAAAGCGAAAGCTTGACTTCATCTCTGCCAATTTTGATGCCTTTGATTTCCTTTTGTTGTCTGATTGCTGATGCTAGAACTTCCAGCACTATGTTAAACAACAGCGGTGAGAGTGGGCATCCCTGTCGTGTCTGATCTCAGGGAAAAAGCTCTCAGTTTTTCCCCGTTGAGGATGATGTTAGCTGTGGGCTTTTCATAAATGGCTTTTATGACGTTTAAGTATGTTCCTTCTATCCCGACTTTCTCAAGGGTTTTTATTAAGAAAGGGTGCTGGATTTTGTCAAAGGCCTTTTCTGCATCAATTGACAGGATCATATGGTTCTTATCTTTTTTTTTTTGTTTTTTTGTTTTTTTTTAAATTTTTTTTCAACGTTTATTTATTTTGGGGACAGAGAGAGACAGAGCATGAATGGGGGAGGGGCAGAGAGAGAGGGAGACACAGAATCGGAAACAGGCTCCAGGCTCTGAGCCATCAGCCCAGAGCCTGACGCGGGGCTCGAACTCACGGACCGCGAGATCGTGACCTGGCAGAAGTCGGACGCTTAACCGACTGCGCCACCCAGGCGCCCCTCTTTTTTTTTGTTAATGTGATGTATCACGTTGATTGATTTGCGAATGTTGAACCAGCCCTGCATCCCAGGAATGAATCCCACTTGATCATGGTGAATAATTCTTTTTATATGCCGTTGAATTCGATTTGCTAGTATCTTATTGAGAATTTTTGCATCCATATTCATCAGGGATATTGGCCTGTAGTTCTCTTTTTTTACTGGGTCTCTGTCTGGTTTAGGAATCAAAGTAATGCTGGCTTCATAGAATGAGTCTGGAAGTTTTCCTTCCCTTTCTATTTTTTAGAATAGCTTGAGAAGGATAGGTATTATCTCTGCTTTAAACGTCTGGTAGAACTCCCCTGGGAAGCCATCTGGTCCTGGACTCTTATTTGTTGGGAGAAGGATTTTATTTTTAAATAATCTCTATACCCAATGTGGGACTCAAGCTCACAACTCTGAGGTCAGGAGTTGCATGTTCCACCAACTGGAGCCAGCCAGGCACCCTGGACTTCTCTTCTTGATGGGGAAGTTCAAAAAATAGGTTTGTGAGACAGGTTTCAGTCCCCATCTGTGTACCTGGTCTCAGGGCCACAGTGATTCTCATGGTCTCTTCCACTACTCAGTCTAAATTCCGCTTGACATCAGCTATAATTTTTGTTGGTCTTGGTGGTTTACCTAGACCCACCCATCATTTTTGAGGGATCACAGTCACAATTGGGCAGGGGAGTATCAAGTGGTACCTATGTGGGTCATCTGAGTTCCACACATACTCCTTGTTGTTCCCATTATGTAACAGCATACCTGCTTCCTTCTGAGGATGAAGGTTAATTTATCCTGCCATGATAGTGATTCCTTTTCTTGCCTCTTGGTTCAGGGGCACAAAGAGTCACAAATGCACTGGCTCCAGCTATAATTTATAGCTCAGTATGATCCTTGACATGTCTCCTGGCAAAAGTATGCCCAGGATCTCTAACAAGATGGAAAGCACAAAGTCCTCTAGTAGATCACTAGAAATTTTGCTAAGTGGAGGCCATTTCTCCTTCTACCTTTTGGTGCTCAGACCCATGTGTTTTTTTCTACTAGGAGCATAGCTCTGAATCAGTGCATATACTGCATCCTTGTCTCTGAGCTGGTATATCATCTGTGTCTTCAGTAGGCCATTTTAGTACTCTATAAGGCTGGATGATTTTGTATGGTGCTGTTATGTGATAAGACCACTAGAGCCCCTGGTTATGGGCCCATTGCCACAATTCCTTCACTGTGAATTCATTCCCTTGGTTGGATGCTATGTTATATGGGACTCCATGTCTGTGGATCAGGTACTCTGTAAGCCCTTCTCTAGTGGTGTGGCTGGAGATCTGTGGACAGGAAAGAAGAACCCATACCTGGAATAAGTATCTATTGAATGCCTGTGGGGATCAACTGCTGGCCTTTCCAAGATGGAAGGAATACGATGTGGTGTGTGGTTGATCAGCTTGAGGTACAGTGCTGTATTGGGGGCTCAGTGTTTGTCTCTGTTACTCATAGGTTGGATGTTCAGAGGGGCTGGTAGACTGATTGGGCCTTGGTAAATGGGAGTTCAGCCTTCCTTTGCTTCTTTGTGCCACACTGGTTCCTTTATTCATTTCCCCATCATGCCATTTTCTGGGTGGCTAATGTCAACTCTCTGAGTCATTTTGTTTATTTGGTTATTCAGTGTCTCTTCTATATTGGATGCTTTCTGGGGGACATTAACACGTGAAAAGAATTTTCACACTTTATGCACTCCCATATGTGCATTCATTTGCCTCCACCCATAACTTCTTGTAATAATTGTATAGACTTTTTCCTTAAAGGGCTCTGACCAGTTAGCCAATCCATTTGCAATTGCCTATGAGTCTGTATATATTCCCAATTCTGGCTACTTTTTTTTTCATACACAAAGTTCATGACTAAGTACATCACTTGAAGCTCTATCTTTAGGAAGATTTTCCCTTTCCACTCTCAAGGTCATCCCTAAGTATGACTGTAATGAAGCTGTTTTGTTTGTTTTTTTTTCCAGCTTGCATTCACATACTGAGCCATTTATAAGCTATTTATAAGCCAAACTTTGGCTTTTATCTCTTCCTTAAGTTGGTCATATAGGATCACCCAAACAGCTATAGATGTGAACTGAGGAAAGGATGCTAGTACAATTTTGGTAGGTGTCAGGGAAGTTTTGTGCCCTTTGGTTCTATGGGGTTTGAATTTTTTTTTTTTTTTTTTTTTTTTTAGGGATATTGAGAGTGTGAGTAGGGGAGAGGAGCAGAGGGAGAGAGAGAGAGAATCGTAAGCAGTCTCCATGCTCAGTGCAGAGCCTGACATGGGACTCAGTCCCCCAATCCTGGGATCATGACCTGAGCTTAAATCAAGAATCAGGTGTTCAACAAACTGAGCCACTCAGGTGCCCCGGGTTTGATTTTTGATGTACCATTTCCATCTCATAATGGATTGTTTCTGAGCTCACTTGACTTTATAACTTGGAGAGTTTGTTGAATGCAGCTCCTTATGGGCAGTTCTGGATGTATAGTGTCCAGTGGTCAAGTGATCTCTTTCCAGAGCCCAGTAGCACACCAGGAGCTGTTTTTGTAATAGCATGACTCTCTTGCAGACCTCTAGGTTCCTGCATTGTGATTCTCCCACTAAGGCTTGCTATAAACTCTACTGCAACTTTTCCCAACATTTATACCTCCAACAGGATGGGGACTGCTTGTACTACAACCTCGACCTGATGCAGAGTTGTTTTCCCCACTCAAAGCTGGCAGTGAGCTTTTCATATCATTCAGTATGTGGATTACCATAATATTCCTATGTATAGAATGTGTTGCCTCTAGAATATGAAGAAGCCTATTAAAAGTTATGGTTCCTTTTTTTGTAGTGGGAGATGCAAGATGCAGTAATTTGTTTCTTGCTTTGGAGGGGATGGGATGGCATGACCCTGACTGCTGAACTCCTAAAACTTCACTGAAGTGGTAGAACCTCAGATATTTGTAGTTTTTCTCCTGCACTTTGGAGCACATGTATCTTACCATGTATTTCAGCTTGCTAGTCATCTCTTGTTCATCTTGCATGATCAGCATGATTAAATGGATCAATGTGCCATTCTGAGGCCAGTTCTCTTCAGAGTTTATTATGATAGAGTAAGAGAATTAATATAGCCCTGAGATAAAACTGAACTTATACTGTTGTTTATTCCATGTGAATGGGACTGTTTCTGATTGGGATAGAAAAGAACTCATTTGCCAAATCAGTAGCTGTATGCCATATACCTGAGGCTATATTTATCTGTTAGAGCAAACATACTATATCCAGTATGGGTGGCTGTGGTCATGGCTACTACTTGGTTGAGCTTGTGGTAGTCTCTAATCATTTTCTAGGATCCATCTGGTTCCTGCAGAGGCACTGAACAAACATATGAACAACATATGAAAGGGACCATGAATCTTGCATCTTTGAGATCCTAAGGGTGGCACTAGTCTCTGCCATCCGCTATGCAGTACTGTTTTTGATTTACTATTTTGGCCAAGGGGTGGGGAGACATTTAGATATTTTCAGGTTTCGTTTGGCCTTTTCCTCAATGGTAGTTCTTATTTCAGAGGTCAAGGACCCAGGGTGGACATTACCCCAACTTCCAAGGATGCCAGTCTCATTGTTATATTCAGGACCTGGGAAAATGACCTATGGACCAAAGTGGACTTTGGCCAGAACTCCATTTTTTGCTAGTTCCTATATTTTTCCTGTAACAGAGCAATAATGATGTTCTAGGTGTCTAGATATCAACATCAACTCAGACTCCGTGACCAGTAGTTTTTTAAATGTCTGGATTTTTTCATTTTCCCACTATATAGTCACCTGAATACATAGGCATAGGTCTCATTGGAGAAGGACTTGGGGGGAATCATTTATTATCATATATATATATATATATATACACACACACATACACACACACATATATATGTGTATATATATATATATATATATATAATGTTCCTGTGTATTATATGTATATATTAGATATCTATATAATATAGTATATCTATATAATATAATCTATCTATATATATTATCATCTTTATGTATATAATACAGATAATATATATCAAGATAATCAATTATATATATATTTATATAACCTATATTTATATAGATATATACCTATATATCTATATTTATAAATTATATATTTATAAATTATATCTATATATAGATATAAATGATTATATAGGATAATGATATATATAAATGATAAATGATAAGTGATATATATAATGTTCCTGTGTATTATATCTATATAATATTATATATCTATATAATGTAGTATATCTATATAATATAGATTATCTATCTATCTATCTATATATATATATAATGTTCCTGTGTATTATATCTATATAATACATATGTTGCAGGGTCCTTACTCCTAGGGAACCAGCCATCTCTTTAAGCTGGTCGGTCTGGATCTGAAAACTGGATCAAGTACAGGAATTAGGCAAGGGATAGTATTATTTTAATGAGGCAACCACTCTCAGCCTTGTGTTTATATGATCTTGCTTTATTTTGTTGTATATTAAGCAGCACTGTTGACTGCCTATTTTGCTTTAATGACACTGTGTTCTGTTAACTATCTTCACAGCTCCCTGTGGGTCAAGGTTTATTGGCTGTTTTCCATCTTGCCAGTTATGATGATAACTGTGGTCCACTGCCTTCTGTTTTTGTTTGTTTGTTTTAGAGAGAGTACGCACACACTCTCTCCAAAAGAGAGGGACATAGGGGTAGAGAGAGAGAATCTTAAGCAG
Organism: Prionailurus viverrinus; assembly: GCF_022837055.1. Lineage (NCBI taxonomy): Eukaryota > Metazoa > Chordata > Mammalia > Carnivora > Felidae > Prionailurus > Prionailurus viverrinus. The sequence goes on along the minus strand of NC_062568.1, from coordinate 172,555,639 downwards.
GTTCCATGCTCAGCACAGAACTTGATGTGGGGGCTTGATCCCATGCCCTTGAGATCATGACCTGAACTAAAATCAAGAGTCGGATGCTCAACCTACTGAGCCACCCAGGCGCCCTCACTAGCTTCTGGTTTTAAGTGCCACCACCAGGTTGCTGTTGCTTTGGAGCCTCATTATCCCAATTGCCATCAATGAGCAAAACTGTGACGGTGTATACTTTAGAGGAGAGCCGCTACTTCTTTGTGATGCTTGTGTCTCTCTCACCAGTATATTCCTGAGAGTCTTGGTGAATAGAGTGTCTCATGCACCCTCTTATGGAATGTAATCTTCTGGTAGGTCTTCTGGCCTCACATAATATATTCAGTCTAGCATACCCACTTTCCTGAGCCTTTTACTCCTGTGCCCCACCCTCTGCTGTGTTAATTCAGGCATTTCAGTTTCACTCAATGTGGACCATTTTTTCCAGGCTTTTAGGAGTCACTGTAACAGTGAATTTATGCCATACCCTAGATTCTTCCCATATCCCAAGATGGTGTCCCCACCTCCAAACTTTACCTTATAAGTCTAATATTCTTGTCTCCTTGATTAAGTACCCTTAAAATCCAGCACTGTGTTCTCCTTGATCCTGCTGGTATATGTTGGCTAATTCTTTCAGTAACTTTGGGCTGTTGTCTCTTTTCTCCCTTATCAGGCTCAAGATGTCATTGGCAGCGTTAACATTAGTTATTATCATGGAAACCAGGAGTGGAGGTGGGGGGTACCTCCTGAGAGGGAACCTTTGTTGCCTTGCAGGTGGGAGGCCTCAGAAGTGTGTTCCTGTGGAGTGGAAAGTACTAATGTCATTTTTACAGATTCTGAGAGTTCAGAGGAGTCTGGAGAATCAAAATCTCTGGGGGCAACCATTTTTTAAATTAATTAATTAATTTTTACTTTTTAAAGTTTATTTATTTATTTTGAGAGAGAAAGAAACAGAGCACACCAGCAGGGGAGGGGTAGAGAGAGAAGGAGAGAGAAAATCCAAGCAGGCTTTGCACTGACAGTGCACATGAGGCTTGAACCCATGAATCATGAGAAACCTGACCTGAAATCAAGAGTCAGCCGCTTAACTGACTGAGCCACCCAGGTACCCCTGGGGCAACCATTTTAGATGTCCCTCTCCCATCTATCATGCTTCCATGTTTTCCAAACCAGGACCCAGACCTTCGCATAACAAACCTGCCCCCGGCTAAGTTTAGTCATCTTTGAAGCATTGCATTAGCTATCCTGAATTTGTCTTTATCTTTTGGAACTCTCTTGCTGTAGATGATAAGGACCTCTTTTCAGCTACCAGGGAACCCTCTGGCTTTGACACTTAGTTTCTAATTGTTTATTAGTTTCTCTCTGTAGGGAGTAAGTGCAGTATAACAGCTAGCCACTTCCATTTGTGCTTACATGCATTGTTCTCACACATTTCAAAAATCAGAATCTTTATACCGGAGTGTTCTTCTTTGGGAATAGTCTCCTAAGAAAGTTTTAGCATTTTTCCTAAGAAAATTTTAGCATTGGGGCTACCAGCTTGTGCCAGGGACTGTCCATATTTCCATAATAAAAAAAAAAAGGAATCCAAAAAATAAATTCAGAATAAGCCAATGTTGGACAGTAATAACAATATTAAGTAGTACTGGGCTCTTCTTATTTTTCATTAGGAGCTATGGGCCTCTTGTTTTTAGTTATATGCATATAATTAAAAAACATATCAAGCTTAATGGTGAAACACTAAACAATTCCCATTAACGTCAGAAATAAATTGTTCATTATCACCACTTATGGGAGAATTAATGATATGATTAGACAAGAGAAGAATAAAAGACCTCACTGGGGGAAAAAGAAAAGACAAGCAATTTGATGAAGGAGCCCCATTGATCTCCTTTGACTCAGCATTCGAGAAATAAAAGTCTCACTGGAAAGATTGTGGGAGCCCTGAACAGTCTGCTCAGGTGGGTGTTGTGTGTGTGCCTATGTGTTTACATACATTTGCATGCATAAAAGGAAACGAATCAGTTGAAACCTGGAAAATTTTTGATAGAGTTAGGTCAATGAGGTCCACAGGAATCGCTATTGAGAGTAAGTAAAGGAGAGATGCAAGGTGAGTTCATGGGGTTGTATATCCATAGTGATCTTCTGGCCACTCACTTCAGTCTGAGGACTTATTCTTCCATATGATGCTGTTGAGGCTCTGCTGCTAATACTACCACATTGGTCTAGAACCCTATGGATTCTTCCAACAGAAAAGCTTAACAGTTCAGGTTCGGTTCAGGGGTTAGTAGTCAGCATGTTCTAGAACACAGCAGGATGATTGAGATTATGAGTCACTGAAGGGACAGACATATAAATAAGATTAAGTTAAAAAATGTTTTTTAATGTTTATTTTTTGAGAGTGAGAGTGAGAGAGAGAGAGTGTGAGCAGGGGAGGGGTAGAGAGGGAGACACTGAATCCAAAGCAGGCTCCAGGCTCTGAGCTGTCAGCACAAAGCCCCATGCAGGGCTCGAACCCACCAACTGTGAGATCATGACCTGAGCTGAAGTCTGGACACTCAACTGACTGAGCCACTCAGGCACCCCTAAATAAGATTAAGTTTAAATGTCTTCTAGGATGTGTGATCAATTATTGAAGGGTTAGAAGCATATTTTATATTTCATTTATCTTCTTTGAACCTCCTTCTGTTACTTTACTTTTCTTTCTTACTCCCTCTTTTTTTTTTTTTTTTTTTTGAAGTCAAGATAATATCCACAGAAAAATTGGCTAGTTGAGTTCGAATATTAAGTGACTGTGCAGGTGCTTTCTTGAGACAGGCATCACACTTTAGTATGCTGCAGACATGGCTTATTGGTACTTCTCATTTTGTCATGCAGAATATTAAAAACACATTTACTCAGGAATTAAAATTGGACAAAATTAATTTTTATTGCTTTGTTGACCAATTGAAACTGGCATTTTTTAAAACTGAAGAGTGTGTGGCTGTGAAGAATATGACTACTAGTACAGTTTGGTGTTGTTGCCTTGATTCATGCAAAGGTGCAAGTGTTTCTACATTCCTTTGCTTTTGCAGTGTGCAAATATGTATATCATGCAGATGTCAACACAATGAAAAAAACATACTAAGAAGTTATGTTTTAGTGTTATGAAAATAGTTTAAAAAATTGAGATATAATTAACACATTATACTATATTAATTTCATATGTACAACATAATGATTTCAATATATGTATAAAAATAATTCTGACCTCATACTTCCTAGAAGAGTTTTGAGGATCCCTAGGAGTCCGGGGACCACACTTTGAGAACTCATCCATTTTGTGCTTGGATGCTTTCAAGCAACCTGAACTTTTAACCTTATAAAATTACCTACCTGGTTTTTAAACTTCCATAAATTCAACAGCCTGGTTAGGTAAACTCCACTGAATGTTTAACTGACTTAATCGTTAAAAAATGTTTTAATAGTATAGTGCACCTGTTCTTATTTTTAGTCTGAATATTTTACTGCTTACTCATACATACCCTGGTGACTTAAAAAAATAGTTTTAAGGTTAACATTCCATACTTTTTTACTTTGAACAAATCTCTTTAAATTAAAAAAGCATAGCAGTTGATCTTTGACATTTAAATTCTGTGAGATTCTTGCAACAAAAATCTTTGTTTTGACTAGCTCCTTTGGGAAACAGTAAATAAATTTAGGATTGGTGGAATATTTTCAGAAGACTCTTGAAAGCAATTAGAAGTTTAATAGCATTGTAGTATTATGTACATTTGTCTTATCATCCAGTAGTTTCTGTGTGAAATTTGGGGCTGCCTTTGGAGTGAGGTGGGACTGATTTCATTTAGTGTAGTCCATTATTAAAATCCCTTATAAGTGAAATTTGAAAATAGAAATAAGTTTGTGTTACAGATTAAATTCCTTAATAGCAAATTCTAGATGGATAATCAAGATTCTTTTAGTATATTAAAACTTTATTGTATTGATTTTTGCTGAAATAATTGGCATTGGCCAGCCTTAATCTGGTCCCTTTCATTAACCCCTCCTGCTTATCTAGTGTTCTCCTCCCTTAATTTGCTTTGTCCTTGGTATTCCCTCTGCTTGGAACTCTCTTCCCCTAGATATTTTTAGAGTTGTTTCCTGACATTTAGGTTTTGACATAAATGTCACCTTCTCAGTGGGACTTTCTCTGACTGCCCTGTCTAAAATTATAACCTTTCTTGGGGTTCCTGGGTGGCTCAGTTGGTTGGGCGTCCAACCTTGGCTCAGGTTGTTATCTCATGGTTTCTGAGTTTGAGCCCCGCATAGGGCTCTGTGCTGACAGTTGAGAGCCTGGAGCCTGCTTCGGATTCTGTGTCTTCCTCTTTCTCTGCCCCTCTCCTGCTCACACTCTGTCTAGCTCGCTCTCTCTCTCTCTCTCTCTCAAAAATGAATAAAAATTAAAAAAAATAAAATTATAACCTTTCTTTTCCTTTTCTTTAAAAATTTTTCTCCTTGGCATTTATCATTTTGTATGTCACATATTTTACATTCTTTTGTTGTTTATTATCCATTTCTATCCATTAGAATGTAAGCTCCAAGAAGGCCAGGATTTTGCCTGTGTGCTTGCCAAGACTTAGACTTGTGCTGAGAACACTTGTGCTCAGATATTGGTGAGATAAATATTTATATCCTATTATAAGTATGAATTCTGTAGAGGTTATTTATTTATTTATTTATTTAAAAAAATTTTTATAATGTTTATTTATTTTTGAGAGACAGAGACGGAGTGTGAGCAGGTAAGGGGCAGAGAGAGAGAGACACAGAATCAGAAGCAGGCTCCGGGCTTTGAGCTGTCAGCACAGAGCCTGATGATGGGCTTGAACTCACGAACCATGAGATCATGACCTGAGCTGAAGTCAGACACTTAACCAACTGAGCCACCCAGGTGCCCTGAGGTTTTTTTATTATAATTATGTTTGTTATGAGATTTTACCCCAAATCTTGCTCTTATGAAGTCTTTCATCCTAGCTCCCTGTCTTCTTCTTCTCAATTTGTTCTTGGCCTTATAGTAAGCTCAAATATATATTCATTGAATGGATTTGTCAATCAGGAAAGCTCAGTTTTTTTTCCTGTAGAAACATACTTTTGTTTTATGATATAACAATTGTATACATTGAAACAGCCTAGGATTAGTTTCGATTTTTATAGATTAAAAAAGATTCATTTCCCCTTCTTTTTTCCCCAACTCCTACCTCTCTCCTTTTTAAATTTTTTTTTATTTTTTCAAAATGTTTATTTTTGAGATAGAGCATGGGCAGGGGAGAAGCAGAGAGAGAGGGAGACACAGGATCTGAGGCAGCTCTGAACTGTCAGCACAGAGCCCACAGGGAGGCTCGAACTCAGGAGCTGAGATCATGACCTGAGCAAAGTCAGACACTAAATGGACTGAGCCACCCAGGCTCCCCTACCTTGCTCTTAATACTCATCTCAAAGTATTCAAAATACTCTTTTCCATGGTGCCTTCTCAGATTATTTTAAGCTGCAATGATTTTTGTTTCCTCTGAGTTTTTATAACAGTTATATTTGTACATCTGTTCCATTTTAATATTCTGTAATTTTTTTAAAATTCTGACTTGTATTTTATATTGTTATTTAACTTTTCAAGAGTATATGTCTTTCTCATCCTTTACTACATATCAGTAAGCTTTTTTTTTTGGAGAGTGAGTGAGAGCAATCATAAGCAGGGTTGGGGCAGAGAGAGAGGGAGAGAGAGAATCCCAATCAGGCTCCGTGCTGTCAGTGCAGAGTGTCAGTTCAAGTGGGGCTCGAACTCATGGAACTGTGAGATCATGACCTGAGTGGACATCAGTTAGACGCTCAACCGACTGAACCACATAGCCTGCCCCCCTCCCCCCAACCTTTTAAAGTTTGTTTATTTATTTTGAGAGACAGAGAGCAGGGGAGAGGCAGAGAGAGAGGGAGAGAGAAAGAATCGCAAGCAGGCTTCACACTGTCAGTGCAGAGCCTGACTTGGGGCTTGAACCCATGAACTGCAAGATCATGACCCCAGCAGGAAACCAAGAGTTGGATGCTTAACTGACTGAGGCACCCAGGTGCCCCCTAATCAATAAGTTTTTGAGAAGGAATAGTTATCTTTCTTAGTAGGGCCCTGTGAAGTATTTAATTCATTCATTTATTCATTTAGCAACAATTATTGACATTTCACTCTGGCAAGACTGTGCCTAAGTGCTGGTGATAGAAAAAGGAATAAGACATTCTTGCCATCAGGAAATTAAAGGACTTTTGGGAAAGGGGATCATGTGAATAAGTAAATGCACCAGATTTAGTGAGGATTATCAGTTCTACCAAGAGTTTACTGAAGAGATGATGCTTGTTTACTGAAGAATTTACTGAAGAGATTGATAATTAGCAGGAGTTTTCCATGAAGATAATAAAGAGAGGGATATCTTAAAGGAAAGTCTGGGCAAAAATATGTGGAAGTATGTGGAGCAACATGTCATATTTGGGGAACTGCAAATAGTGTGGCATGGTAGTTTTGTAGGTTGAAAAGGATGAGGCCAGCAGTTGAGGTAGAAACCTAGGTATGAGGCCAGATGAAGAAAAGCTTCATATACTATTTAAAGGAGCTACATTTTTTAAGTGGGGCCTGAGGAACCAGTGAAGAGTTTAAAATAGTAGACCAATTGGTCCATATTTGAGCTTTTAGAATAAGCTCAGTGTCAGTGTAACAGATGGATTGGAGGTGGGCCAGAATGGAGACAGGTATACCATTTGGGAAACCATTGAATAAATTTAAGCCAGAGATCACAGTATGAATTAGGGTTATAATATCTGGAGAAAAGAAGAAAGAATGGATGTGAGAAGTAATTAACAGAATTGTTGACATTGATTGGACATACTTTATGAAGAGAATGGTTCCTAGGTGTCTGGCCATGGATTATTGAATGTATGGTGAAAGCTTTATTTAGAGAGGGAATACAGAAAAGATAATATGTTTTAAGAAGAAATAGTTAAAGTCATGAGAGTGGATGAGACCATCCAGTGAAAATGAGTGAAGAGAGAAGAGGTCTGAGAACATGTATGGATAAAAATCATATTTAAGAGACACACAGGGGGAAAGCCCACAAAAGAAGACAGAGAAGGCAAAGGCAGAGGAGGAAAATCAGTAGAAAGTATCAAGTTTTAAAGAAGAGAGGGAGGAGAGTTTTAAAAAGGAGTGATCAGCTGTGTTGGTTCCAGTGAGGATTTAAAGATCTATTGGGCTTGGCAGTTAGAGTCTGATGAACTTGATGAGTTTCAGTGGATTGAAAATGTGAGTATAGATCCGCAGATTTTTTATTTTTTATTTTTAAGAACTTGGCTGTGAAGGGAAGGCAAAAGGTAATAACTTAAAGAGAATGTAGAGTTGAAGGAGAAGGGTTAATATTAAAAGATTAAAAGATAGGGGCGCCTGGGTGGCGCAGTCGGTTAAGCGTCCGACTTCAGCCAGGTCACGATCTCGCGGTCTGGGAGTTCGAGCCCCGCGTCAGGCTCTGGGCTGATGGCTCAGAGCCTGGAGCCAGTTTCCGATTCTGTGTCTCCCTCTCTCTCTGCCCCTCCCCCGTTCATGCTCTGTCTCTCTCTGTCCCAAAAATAAATAAACGTTGAAAAAAAAAAAAAAAGATTAAAAGATAGCTCATACTAAAAGATACCTGAAGGTATTTATAGGCTATGAGAGGGAGAAGTTGTAAAGACAGGATATAAGCACTCAGTGTATATTGGAATATAGACCGATTTCAAAATTAATGTGTGTGTTGGGAAATAAATTAATCTCCAGTTGAGCATACTAATTATAAATGTTTGGGATATATTCTTGTAATTTGTTAGAACAGCAGCCGTACCTGAAATGGCAAGACCTTCAGCCAGGTGGAAATTAAGTCTGAGATGATTGCCCACTACCTGGGCAAGTTCTCCATCACCTACAAGCCTGTGAAGCACAGCAGGCCTGGCATTGGGGCCACTCACCACTCACTCCTCCTGCTTTATCCCTCTGAAGTAGTCTGTTCAGCCAATAAAGGCACAGACTTCTCTAAAAAACAAGCAAACAACAAACAAAAACCAATAACGAACCAACCAACAGATAGAACATTCAAAGTCAATTCTATTTATTTATTTAGAAATAAATTTTTAATGTTTATTTTTGAGAGACGGGGCGCAAGTGGGGGAGGGGCAGAGAGAGAGGGAGACACAGAATCCAAAGCACGCTCCAGGCTCCAGGCTCCATGCTGTCAGTACAGAGCCTGATGCAGGGCTGGAACCCATGAGCTGTGAGATCATGACCCAAGCCGAAGTTGGATTCAACTGACTGAGTCCCCAGATGCCCCTCAAAGTCAATTTTAGAAGTCATAGAGTACTTAGAGATCTTATAAACTAGTCCTTTCATTGGATAGATTAGTGTATTGAGACATATTTTGGTACTTTGGTCATTTAAGTTATTAATTTTATTTATCTAAAATTATTATTTTTTTAATGTTTATTTATTTTTGAGTGAGGAGAGACAGAGTGTGAGCAGGAGAGGGGGAGAGAGAGCGGGAGACACAGAATCTCAAGCAGGCTCTATCTAGGCTCCAAGCTGTCAGCACAGGGCCCAACATGGGACTTGAACCCAGAGGTGTGAGATCATGACCTGAGCCAAAGTCAGAGACTCCATGAACTGAGCCACCCAGGTGCCCCATATCTAAAATTATTTAAATCAAGAAGGTTAGGGGTCCTGGGTGGCTCAGTTCGTTGGGTGTCTGACTTTGGCTTAGGTCATGATACCACAGTTTGTGGGTTTGAGCCCTGCATGGGGCCCTTTGCTGACAGCTTGGAGCCTGGAATGTGCTTTGGATTCTGTGTCTCCCTCTTTCTCTGCTCCTCCCCTGCTCACACTCTGTCTCTCTCCCTCTCTCAAAAATAAAATAAAAATATTAAAAAAACAAACAAACACGGGTGCCTAGGTGGCTCAGTCGGTTGAGCATTCAACTTCGGCTCAGGTCATGACCTCACGGTTTGTGGGTTTGAACCCCGCATCAGGCTCTGTGCTGACAGCTCAGAGCCTGGAGCCTGCTTTGGATTCTGTGTCTCCCTCGCTCTCTGCCCCTCCCCTGCTTGTGCTCTGTCTCTCTCAAATAAACAAACATTAAAAAAATTTTTTTAAAAACAAACAAGGTTATATACTTGAATTTCCTTTTTCAAGACCAATCTTTGTTACACATATGCTTGTTTAGGTAAAATACATTCAGTTTTTAAGACATTTTATTTGCTTATTTTTTAAAGTTTATTTATTTTGAGAGAGAGACTGTATGTGAGAGTGGGGGAAGGGCAGAAAAAGAGAGAGAGAATCTCAAGCAGGCTCCAAATTTAGCACGGAGCCTGATGTGGGGCTTGCGCCCACAAACTGTGAGATCATGACCTGAACCGAAACCAAGAGTTAGACGCTTAACTGATTGAGCCACCCAGACACCCCTTAAGACATTTTACTTACTTATGTAATTTTTAAAAATAGCATCAATAAAAGACTAGTCTGTATCAGTCAACATGAGAAGCTTAAATGTAATGGGTTAGGCAGCAAACTCATTTCTTAGATTCCACATTCACCTCAGGTACTGTCTTGATTTTTCTTATTTCCTCTCAGTTAAATGGTGTGTGTCAGGGGTGCCTGGCTGGCTCAGTTGGGAGAGCATGCAGTTCTTGATCTTGGGGTCTTGAGTTTGAGCCCCATGTTGGGTTTGGAGATGACATACACACACACACACACACACACACACACACACACATACCTACACAAACTAACTTAAAAAAAATTAAATGCTGTATCTCTTAGCACCCACCTGTCATGCATTATATTGTATTGTTTGTCCCTCCCTGCATTGGGCTGGAAGTTTCTTATTTTCAGAGCTCTTAGCACAGCTCTTGAGCATATATAATAGGTGATTAGTAAATATATGTTTGAATAGATACATGCTTGAATGAATTCATAGACTGGTCAAAAAGATAGACTTTCCTTCTGTTCATGCATAAATTTACAAGTGCCCAAGGGAAGGAATTTCCTCCATCTACAAGTGTAACATTCTTGCCCTGGATGAGTTTCAACAGTCTTTGAATTTATGAGCTTTATTTTCGGTATTTAGGTGTATTTCCCTTCTGTTACTTTGAAATATCACAATTGTGCATTTTTTGAGTTGTTTACCTTTAGCCCCTGACTTTATTTCATTGGATGTTTTGAATATACAATTGATGTAAACCAGTGTCTTCCTTACCATTCATGGGTTGTCTTTGATTGTGAAGATTGACCAGAAAATATGTTTGAGTTTTTGAATTGTGAACATACTTCCAGAATTCCCTTATTGTTAGGTGTGTTCCCTTTTCTGTTGTTATTTTTTCAATTTTGTCTTCAATACAAGCTTGTCAGAGCTTTTCCTTTTACAAAAATAATTTTTATAAGATATTAAAATTTTTTTTTCAACGTTTATTTATTTTTGGGACAGAGAGAGACAGAGCATGAACGGGGGAAGGGCAGAGAGAGAGGGAGACACAGAATCGGAAACAGGCTCCAGGCTCTGAGCCATCAGCCCAGAGCCCGACGCGGGGCTCGAACTCACAGACCGCAAGATCGTGACCTGGCTGAAGTCGGACGCTTAACTGACTGCGCCACCCAGGCGCCCCTATAAGATATTTAAAGTAGGGGTGGAGTGGGGATGCAGACAGGACATCATGATGTTTTATAAATTCATGTAACTGTCAGGTTATCTGATATATGGAATGTACCTTTACCCCTGGAATGTACCTTTTTAGCTGGCAACTTTAGGTTACTTCATGGTTCTATTTGTCTTTTTGGTGTTTCTTTAATGACAAGTGTGGATGTCTTCCTAGCATGGTATTCTTAGTATAGTTTGCTTAGGGTATGTTAGAGAAGGCATTACTTTGCCTAAATATTATTAGTAGTATTTCAAAAATAACATTAAGCAGGTCAACATGACATTTTTGTGACTTACTACTTAGAAAGCTTTAAGGAAAATAATTTTGAAGTCAGCCTTTTCAATTTTTTTGTCTTGCACAAAAACAAATTCTTAACTGCCCAGGAAGATTATCACTGTTAATGATCCTTTAGATTTAAAGAGCTATTAATGTTTGCTATAAAATAATTGATAAAAAGCTTTACAAATCCAATGACATACTACTTTTTGTTGTTGAAGGAAACAAACCTTCATATCTGTTTCCCCAGTGTAGCACCTCACGCCACACCCATCCCAGGTTTATGTTTTTTTTCAGACTGTTTGATATTTTAATCGTCTCCTTGACCAGGTTTTTCATTTGGGGAGGTAATAATTATATCCTACAGAGTGCTTTTTCTTTTGATTTTCATAGCGATCAAATCAGGGTTAGGGCAGATATTTTTCTTATCCCCAGTTTGGAGGAGGAAAAAATAGGTAAAAAGAAGTTAGCTAGCAACTTTTGTATAGTCACACCATGCTAAAAGACGGTAAATTCCTGTGGAAAGCCTAATTTTGACAAAAATGTCAATGCTTAATGTAGGTTCTTCTTATGAAACCGCAAGCTTGGGAAATGTTCAGGAATGTCTAAAATTCTGTTGCTTAGCCCTGTCGGGCAATTATAGAGTATTAGTTCCTGATTAACAAACCAAACAAGTAAAATATGCCATTTATTGAGCTGGAAGTCCTAATACAGAGTTTTGCTAAACACTATAAACTCCTTTGTTGAAAACTCCTGGAGCGCCTGGGTGGTTTAGCAGGTTAAGCCTCTGCCCCTTGATTTTGGCTCTGGTCATGATCTTGTGGCTCATGGGATTGAGCCCTGTGTTGGGCTCTGTGCTGACAGTGTGACGCCTGCTTGGGATTCTCTCTCTCTCTCTCTCTCTCTCTCTCTCTCTGAAAATAAATAAACTTAGAAAAAAAAACTGAAGAAACTAAGCAATTTTATTATAGTTGGCGTTTGACAAATATTTTGAAAAATATGATATCATTGAAAAATAATAGTTTTATCGCCCTTAAAGTGAATTTGTTTCCAGAAGTCTGGTTGCTAATTTTTCTATTTTATAATAAAGTTGAAGATTCATGGGGGCATCTGGGTGGCTCAGTTGGTTAAGCTGCTGACTTCGGCTCAGGTTATTATCTCACAGTTCTTGAGTTCAGGCCCTGCGTCAGGCTCTGTGCTGACAACTTAGAGCCTGGAGCCTGCTTCAGATTCTGTGTCTCCCTCTCTCTGTTCCTCCCCTGCTCATGCTTTGTCCTCTCTCTCTCTCAAAAATAAATAAACATTAAAAAAAAAAAGGAAATATTTAAAAGTTGAAGATTCATGATAATGGTTTTTATAAGGTAGATTGACAGACATGGCCAAGCATGCATATTAAGTTCAGGCAGATTAGAAATAATAGTTTTTTCTAGTTTTAATTCATTAAAAAATAGCTTTATTGAGATATAATGCGCATTTTATAAAATTCACCTGCTTAAAATGTATTGTGATTTTTGGTATATTCAATACAGTATCGCCACTATATAATTGTATTATTATTATTTTAAATGTTTATTTTTTGTGTGAGAGAGAGGGCAAGCCAGGGAGGGGCAGAGAGAGGGAGAGAGAAATCCCAAGCAGGCTCTGTGCTGTCAGTGCAGAGCCCGATGTGGCTCTGGAACTGTGAGATCATGACCTAAGTTGAAACCAAGAGTTGGACCCTTAACCGACTGAGCCACCCAGGCACCCCTACCACTATCTAATTTTAAAACATTTTCATCACCCCCCTAAAAAACACCCATTCCCATTACTAGCCACTTCCTGCTTCCTTTCATCATCTTTCCTCAGCCCCTGGCAACCATTAATCTATCTTCTGTCTGTATGGAATTGTTTATTCTGGACATTTCATATAAATGACATCTGGCTTCTTTCACTTAGCAAAATATTTTCAAGGTTCATCCATATTGTAATATATATGAGTACTTCATTTCTTTTTATTACTAAATGATATACCATATTTTATTTATCCATTCTTTCGTTAGTGGACATTTGGGTTGTTTCCGCTTTTTGGTCACTGTAAATAATGCTGCTTTGAACATATGTGTACACATTTTTGTATAGACATAATCTCTTGGGTATTTACCTAGGAATGAAATTGCTGGGTCATATGATATCTCTATATTCACCTTTTTTTGAGGAACTGCCAACCTGTTTTTGCAAAAGGGTGCACTATTTTACTTTCCCATCAGGAATGTGTGAGGATTCCAATTTTTTCACATCCTATCCATCACTTGATATTGTTTGTCTTTCTGATTCTAGCCATCATAGTGGTTGTGAAGTGATATCTTATCAGGGTGTTGATTTGCATTTCACTGATGCTAATGAGCATTTTTTCAGGTGCTTATTGACTTTTTGCATATTTACTTTGGTGAAATGCCTTTCAAATTCTTTGTCCATTTTTAAATTAGGTTATTTGTCTCTTTTTATTATTTTATTTTAATTCCAGTATAGTTAACATTTTTAAAATTATTATTTGCCTTTTTATTTGAGTTGCAGGAGTTTTTGGTTTTGGGTGTTTTTTTGTTTGTGAGTTGTTTTTTTTTAATTTTTAATGTTTGTTTATTTTTGAGAGAGACAAGAGTGTGAGCAGGGGAGGGGCAGAGAGAGAGGGAGACACAGAATCCGAAGCAGGCTCCAGGCTCCGAGCTGTCATCATGGAGCCTGATGTGGGGCTCGAACCCACCAACCACGAGATCATGACCTGAGCCGAAGTTGGACGCTCAACCGACTAAGCCACCCAGATGCCCCATAGTTGAGGGAGTTTTTGAATATATCCTATATGATTTTATAGATTTTATAAGTCTCTTATCAGCTACGGTTTGCAAATATTTTCTCCCATTCTGTAGGTTGTCTTTTCACTTTCATGAAGGTATCCTTTGAAACACAAAAATTTTTAATTTTTTAAAGATTTTGTTTTTAAGTAATCTCTACACCCAGTGTGGGGCTTGAACTTAAAACCCAGAGATCAAGAGTCACATGCTTCACTGACTGAGCCAGCCCGGCGCCACTAAAAGTTTGAAATTTTGATGAAGATTCATCTAGTTATTTTTCATCCCTTGTTTTTTTGATGTCTTACTTAAGAAATTACTGCTTAATCTAAAGTCAAGAAGATTTGCTCTTGTGTTTTCTTTTAAAACTTTTAGCTCTTACATTTAGGTTTAGGGTTTGTTATAGGTGGCATTTATCAGGTTGTGGAAGTTCTCTTATATCCTAGTTTGTTGGGTGTTTTTTTTTTGTTTTGTTTTTGTTTTTGTTTTTTGTAAAAGGGTGTTGGATTTTGTCAGATGCTGTATTTGTCAGATGTGTCTATTGAGATTATGTAGTTTTTTTCCTTTCACTAATATATTACATTGATTTTCATGTGTTGAACCCACCTTGCAGGTATGGAATAAATCTCACTTATTCATACTATGTAATTCTTTTTATATGTTGCTGGATTTGGTTTGCTAGTATTTTGTTGAAGAGTTTTCATGTATGTTCATAAAGGATATTGGTCTGTAGTTTTCTTAGGATGTCTTTGATTTCGTATCCGGGTAATATTGGCCTCATAGAATGAATGGGGAAGTGTTCTTTTTTTTTTTAATTTTTGTGAAAGATTGGCATTAATTTCCTCCTTGCATATTTGGTAGAAGCCACTGGTGAAACCACCTAGGTTTGGATAGGATGTTTAAAAATTAATGATTCTATCTCTTATTTATAGGTCTGTTCATAGTTGCTGTTTCTTTTTGAGTCAGTTTTGGTAGTTTATTTCTAAGAATTTGTCCATTTCATCTAGCTTGTCTAATATGTTGGTGTGCAGTTATTCATAGTATTGTCATCTTTTGTTTCCATTAATAATGTTCCCACTTACATTTCTGATTTTAGTAATTTGAATCTTCTCTCTTTTCTTGGTCAGTCTAGCTATATAACAGTTTGTCAATTTTTATAATCTTTTCAAAGAACTGCCTTTTGGTTTTGTTGTTTTGTCTAATTTGTTTTCATTCTAATCTTCATTCTTTCTTTCTCCTTACTTTGGGCTTAGCTTGCTCCTTTTTTTTTTTTTCCTAGTTTCTTTTTTTTTCTTTAAGTTTATTTTGAGAGGAAAAACACAACTGGGGGAGGGGTGGAGAGAGGGAGAGAGAATCCCAAGCAAGCTCCAACCTATCAGTGCAGAGCTCGAACCCTGGAATCATGAAATCATGACATGGGCTGAGATCAGGAATCAGGCACTTAACTAACCGAGGCACCCAGGGGCCCCTTTTTTCTAGTTTCTTACAGTGGAAAGTTAGATTATAATTTGAAATTTTGCTTTTAAAAAATGTGTAGGTGTTTAAAACTATAAATTTCCTTTGAAGCATTGTCTTTACAATATCCTTAAAGTTTTGATACGTTGTGTTTGCTTCCTTTTTTAAAAAATATTTTAAGTAATCTCTACACCCAACGTGGGGTTCAAGTTTAACACCCCTGATGAAGACTCACATGCCTCTACCAACTGAGCCAGCCAGGTGCTGACATTCTTAATCGTCTCAAAGTATTTTCTAATTTTTCTTGTGATTTATTACTTGGTTATTTAGTGTATTGTTTAATTTGTACATATTTTTGAATTTCTCAAATTTCCCTCTGTTAGTGGTTTCTAATTTCATTCTGCTGTAAGATTTCAATCCTTTTAAATTATTTTATTGAGAGTTGTTTTATGGCTTAACATAAAACCTGAGAAGGATGTGAATCCTGCTGCTGTTGGATGGAATGTTTTGTAAATATCTGCTAGGTCTAGATGACTTACAGTGTTGTTCATGTTTTTTTCTTGCTAATCTTCTCCTTAGTTGTTTTATCCATTATTGAAATTGGAATATTGGGGCGCCTGGGTGGCTCATTTGGTTAAGTGTCGGATTTTGGCTCAGGTCATAATCTCACAGTTCATGCGTTCGAACGCTGCATCAGGCTCTGTGCTGACAGCTCAGAGCCTGGAGCCTGCTTTGGATTCTGTGTCTCCCTCTCTTTCTTTGCCCCTTCCCTGCTTGTGCTCTGTCTCTCTCTCTCTCAAAAATAAACATTAAAAAAAAAGTGGAGTATTGAAGCCTATAAATATTATTGTTAAATTGTCTTTTTGTTCATCTCTGTCATTTTATGCTTTATGTATTTTGGGGCTCTGTTGTCACATACTTTAGCTTTTTATTTTTATTTTTTTTTTAATTTTATTTTTTAAGTAATCTCTAAAGCCATCCAACATGGGGCTTGAACTCACAATCCTGAGATCAAGAGTTGCATGCTCCCTACATACATTAGCTTTAATTCTGAGGCATAGTATGGATTGGATTCTAGGGATGTGAACATTATTGATAACTAAATAAAACATTATCCTTATCTTATATTCTATGACCAATATATGGAATTTGTTTGATACAGTTTTGATGCTTAAGTGATTTTGACTAATAATAAATTATTATGTCTAGATAATATAAAGAAGCACTTGTCTCTGAGAAGACTTTTTTCACTGGGGCAGTGGTTCATTATAAAGGTTTATGTGCATGTGAGTCACATGAACTATAGCTGTTTCAAGATGGCTGAGAGAAAGTATTTAAATAATGGCTTTGCCAATATATTAATTTTTATTGAGATTAAAGGGCAGTGATATTATAATGTTCCTTGACATAGAATGATTTGGGTTAGTACCCATTATTATTAAACTATTAACAGTGTCTACCTTTTATACAGCCAACCTCTAAATCATATCTGACTTAGAAAGAAACAAATAGAAAAGTATCCATTATGTTATATTCTATGGATTTTTTAAAATGGTTTTTTAATGTTTGTTTTATTTTTGAGAGAGAGAGACAGAGCATGAGCAGGGAAGGGGCAGAAAGAGAGGGAGACACAGAATCTGAAGCAAGCTCCAGGCTCTGTGGGGCTCAAACTCACAAGCTGTGAGATCATGGCCTGACCTGAAGTCAGTGCTTAACCGAGCCACCCAGGCTCCCCATCTATGGATGTTATTTATTTTATTTATTTTATTTTTATTTATTTACATTTTTCTAATTTTTTTAATGTTTATTTTTGAGAGAGAGAGAAAGAGAGAGAGAGAGCACAAGCGGGGAAGGGACACAGAGAGAAGGAGACCCAGAATTCGAAGCAGGCTCCAGGCTCCAGGCTCCAGGCTCCAGGTTCTGAGTTGTCAGCACAGAGCCAGATACAGGGCTTGAACCCATGAACCATGAGATCATGATCTGAGCCAAAGCCAGACGCTTAACCGGCTGAGCTACCTAGGCACCCCTATTTTTTACATTTTTCTTAATTTTTATTTTTTTTGAGACAGAGAAAGAGAGCGTGCAAGAGGGGGAGGGGCAGAGAGACAGAGAGAAGGAGGGAGGGAGGGAGAGAGAATCTGAAGCGGGCTCCAGGCTCCAAGCTGTCAGCACAGAGCCCAATGTGGGCTTGAACTCTTGAACTGTGAGGTAATGTCCTGAGCCTAAGTCAGACACTCAACCAACTGAACCACGCACGCACCCCTATTATTTCTTTTTTTAAGGTTTTATTTTATTCTTATTTATTTACTTTTTTAACATTTGTTTGTTTTTGAGAGAGAGTGAGGGAGGGGCAGAAAGAGGGGGACAGAAGATCTGAAGTGGGCTCTGCAGTGACAGCAGACACCCTGTTTTGGGGCTCAAACTCACAAACTGTGAAATCATGACCTGAGCTGAAGTTGGATGCTTAAGCTGAGCCATTCAGGTGCCCTTAAAGATTTTATTTTTAAGTAATCTCTACACCCAACATGGGTCTTGAACTCACAACCCTGAGATCAAGAGTTGCATGTTCCATAGACTGAGCCAGCCAGGTGCCCTGATATGATTTCTTTTTAATCCTCCTAGCAATCTTTTGCCATCGACAGTGGTGCTGTCACTTTACAGATGAGCAGATTGAAACTCAGAGATTTATTACTTTGACTAAAGTCACTGGTGTTTTTTTCTTTTTTTTCATTTTCTATCATTTTTCTAGTCTTTCGACAAATAACACAAAGCTCTGGAGATGTAGTCATGACCCAGACAGATGTGATCTTTGCTTTCAGGAAGTGAATTGTCTGGTGGAATCTGTTTACTGAGGTTTTGAGCCATATTTCATATGGTAGTGACATATATTTATAAAATATTTCTGCGTTATCTAATTTTATAATTTTTATTTTGCAGTCTTGTAACGCAGATGCATTAGATATTATCGAAGATATCTTCATTTGAAAACTGAGGAAACTTGAGACTTAGGGATATTAAGGTCCTACAGTTAGTAAATGGCTGGGCTAGTACTCAAACCCAGGTCATCTGACTCTAAGGATCCTGCAGTTCTTCCATTATACCACACTGTCTCATTGTTTCACACGAAAAACTACAAGCCTAGATCACCAAGAGTGATATTCTAGAAAGTAACCAGTCTAGTAACACTTTGCAAAACAGAGCTCTATTGGACAGAGTGTGTGGGAAGAGAAATCAGGAGACCCAAACAGCTGTTGTCTAGAGTGCTGAAGTGGACTGATTCTTAAATAATGCAGGGAGAAAAAATGCTTCGGAGAGATAACTAAAACAAGAGAAATATTGCACAGATGTGGTCAAGCAACACCTAAATGGGCTCAGGACACAATAACTTGCCTGGGGCATTTTTTCCCCTAAAACAAAGACTTGAAACAGCGAATTTAGTACGAAGAGACTCAAACAACACTGGACTGTGTACAGAGCTACCCACAGCTACAAATCAGAGTGTAATCTTTATATGAGGAAGGGATTGCTTCTTTTACATGGATTACCTCAGTTACTTTCATACAGGTACAGAGATAGTGATCTAGTCGGTAAAACCATTTGAATGCCTCTGTGTAAGAGTACTGTTAGGCATTGTGGGAGTGATACCAGTGTCAAATATGACACCATCCTTGCCCAGAAGGTGCTTGTAACCTAGTAAGGAGATTTTGCATTCATTCAAACAATACTTGTTCATCTAGAGTCTGTTATGTGCCAGACCCTGTATCAGGTGCTTAGGAGACAAAAGTGGTAAGATAGAAATTGCCCCTTAGCCTTTAGCATACACTTCTCATTGCGTGTATTTCTTTACTTCCTTCCCCTAAGTGTAAGCAATTAGAAACGTTTGAAAGTGGAGAATAGGATCTGAAATTCTCTTACCAAAACAGTAGTCAGTACTGTTATTCTTATGATTTGGCCACAAATAAAACCCAGTAACCTATTTGTCAGAGGTTAGGTGTCATACTAAAAAATATTTGCATCATATTTACCGGTCAAATCATTCAGAAAAGTACAAACATCCCAACAGAAATGGACAAAGGATATCAACAAGAGATAACAGAGTAGGAAATAAAAAAGGAAAAATATATGTCAGTCTTACTAGTAATCAGAGAAATGATCATTAAATAATAAAATACTGTTTTTACCTCTCATTGGCAAAAATAAAAGTTGATAATAACAAATTTAAGTAGTCACAATAAGAAAACTTTATTGAGTACTTTTTCTATGGCACACACAGCAGTCTTCACAACAATCCTGTGAGGTAGGTACTATTATTGTTGTTTAAAAAAAAAAAAATTATTTATTTAGAGAGAGAGAGCACATAGAGGAAGGGCAGAGAGAGAGGGAGAAACAGAATCCCAAGCAGGCTCTGCACTGATAGTGTGGGGCTTGATCTTATCAACTGCAAGGTCATGACCTGAGCCAAAATCAGGGTCTGATGCTTAACTGATGGAGCCATCCAGGCACCCCTATTATTACTGCTTTACTGATAACGAACTTGAGGCATAAGGATAGAGTAACTTGCCCAAGATCAGACATCTGGTACTTGTTGAGCCAAAATTTGAAATCGGGCAATTTGTTTCTAGGGCCTTCACTCTTTTTTTTTTTTTTTTTTTTTAATTTAGAGAGATTGCGTGTGAGTGAGTGGGGGAGAGGGGCAGAGGAAGAGAGAGAGAATCCCAAGCAGGCTCCACGCCCAGTGAGGAGCCCGACATGGGGCTCGATCTCACAGTCGTGAGATCATGATCTGAGCTGAAATCAAGAGTTGGACGCCCAACTGACTGAGCCATGCAGGCACCCCGTTAATGTGTATCTTAAAAAAAAAAAAGCATGTGTATGAGGAGGCATGTACACAGGTATTTGTGGCAGCATTCTTGGTAATTATGGAAAAATAGGGGAAAGTGTAAGTGCTGTTACTACTATAAATAGTTATATATAGTTAGAAATATAAATATAAATAAATTATGATATAAGTATATTTTAGAATTCTATTGTGCACAGTCAAAATAAACAAAGTAGTTGATCTGGAAAGATATTTAGGATGTATCATTGAATGAGAAAAGCAAGTTACAGAACTTTTCTTACCAACATAGATTCTAGATGATGAAGAGTAAAACAAGCAAAAAGAAAAAAGAAAAATAATAGAGAAAACATGGGTGAATATTTTTATTATATTGGAATGAGGGAGGCTTTTCTAAGCATGATATGGAGTGTAGAATCCATAAAGAAGATCGATGAATTTGACTACACAAAAATGGAAGATTTCCACATAGAAAAAAAAGAACAAACATTAAGATTCTAAACATGACACATATAAAGCATTTATAGGCAAGTTGTAGAAAGGCTGATAAACATAAAAGATATAAATAGATGTTCAGCTTTTACTCATAATTAAAAATAGAAATTAGAAAATCACATCCCATTTCCTACTTGTGGGGTTGGCAAAGATAATACTCAGTACTGATGAGAATATATAGAAAAAATTTTACATAATCTTGGAGGAAATATAAACAGCATGTTTGGTGTAAGTTTTGACAGTTTTTATTAAAATTTAAAATGTATAGTACCTGGGGCGCCTGGGTGGTGCAGTCGGTTAAGCGTCCGACTTCAGCCAGGTCACGATCTCGCGGTCCGTGGGTTCGAGCCCCGCGTCGGGCTCTGGGCTGATGGCCCGGAGCCTGGAGCCTGTTTCCGATTCTGTGTCTCCCTCTCTCTCTGCCCCTTCCCCGTTCATGCTCTGTCTAGCTCTGTCCCAAAAATAAATAAAAAACGTTGAAAAAAAATTAAAAAAAAAATGTATAGTACCTTTGTCTCATGGCCACTTTTAGGAATTTGTTGTATGTTAAAGTGTAAAGATACATGTATAAAGATAATCATTATATTGTGTATAGATATAAAAATATGGAAACAATCTAGATGTCCCCTGATACTTTTGGGAATTAAATTTTAATATATTCATATAATGAAATACTCTTTAGCTGTTTAAAGAGACTATGGCAATTCTAGAGGTACATGCATGCCTCATTTCAACGTTTATTTATTTTTGGGACAGAGAGAGACAGAGCATGAACGGGGGAGGGGCAGAGAGAGAGGGAGACACAGAATCGGAAACAGGCTCCAGGCTCTGAGCCATCAGCCCAGAGCCCGATGCGGGGCTCGAACTCCCGGACCGCGAGATCGTGACCTGGCTGAAGTCGGACGCTTAACCGACTGCGCCATCCAGGCGCCCCAATGCATGCCTCATTCCACACTGTTCTTTATAGTGTTAATTGATTATAATGCTGTGTTAAATAATGTGTATGAATATAACAGTCGACGTATATTTAAAAAATCTGTTATAGTAACCTGTTGATCTGTATTTCTTCTGCTCTGAGTACTATTATCTGCAGTGGGAGCATTCAGAAATTAAGACATACTGTAATCTAGTATTTATATATTATTAAACCAGTTTCTTTTTCTAGCAAAACAGTGAGAACGACTTTTGGCTCATGGAAGCATTTCTACATTGCCTTTACTCCTGAATGGTAAAGAGAAGTGAAGGAGTAATGTAGTTTCCAAATATGTACATACTCAGTAATTAAGAGTCTGGGATATGAAACCGGATTGCCTGAGTTCTAATCCTGGCTCTGCCACTCTGTGACTTTGTGCAAGTTACTAAACTTCTTTTTGCCTCCATTTCCTCATTATTCATTCAGTAAATATTTGAGTGCTTACCATATGCCAGACAGTATTTGAATTCCAGTGACATAACAGGGAGGATTAAGACAAAATCTGTGGCCTCTTGTAGTATATGTACATTGTGGAGGGTTTAATTCCATACCTACTATTTAGGTTTTTAAGGGGATTAAGGGTTTAATACCTATAAAACACTTGGCAGCAGTGTCTGGTACATAGTAAGTGGACAATAGATAATATTATTTTCCCCCTCTCTAAAAAATGGACACACAGGGTGTTGATTATTAACTGTTTTATGGAAGTTTTGTATTAAATTCAACAACATTAAAGGATGTATATAACAATCTGTTTCACTATATTCTTACCTTTGTTCACATTCTGAGTGAACACCTCCTACACTCTCAGTCACTGAGCTCTAACTTGGCAGATTGTATTATACACTATTGGCTGATGAACCTTACCATACCATGTTGCAAAAGCTCTTATCTAATGAGTGTTCTTCCACCTTATTTTGAGTGTGCTAGATGTTGAAAGTGCAAAGTTTATAGGGGTTCCTTTAAGGAATCTTGGTTGAAGTGGTAGAGAAATCAAGAGGGTAGAGATAATAACAGATCATTAAGATTGGTAAATTGAAGGTCATCATAAATATCAGTGAAGCCTGGGAGGATTGACCAGTGAGTACATAGCATTTAGTAGGAGAAATTACATGTTGTAGTTGTATTTATTAGTGAATTTATAAAATTTCAGCATGTATATAGAAGAATATTTAATACTTGCTAAGTGTTGTTTGGTGAAGAAGATTGTCATGTAATCTGTCCTCATATCAGCTGATGGTTACAATGTTACAAAAATAATTATAGAGTTATAGGAGAGCTATGCATAAAACATATGCTGAGGGGTCAAAGGAGCTCTTCCTTGAGGAATGGACTTTAATCTTAGACCTGAAAGTTGGTGAGTTTGTATTAGCCAGAAGGAGAGAGGCATAAGAAATGAGTGGGAAACAACAAACCAAGGTAGGGAAACAGCATGGATAAAGGACCACTGGTGGGAAACGATATGATACTCATGAGGAACAGTAGGTGTGGATGTAGAGAAGTAAATAGGAGGGAAAATGGCCAAAGAATGAGCTGAGGAGTTAGGCAGGGATTAAATTATTCAGGACCTTGTAAAGTCATAGTAAGGAGTTTCGGTATTATTTTAAGTGCAATGGAAAACAATGGAAGAGTTTCAAGATGAAGAATCATCTGAGGGGTGCCTTGGTGGCTCAGTTGGTTAAGCGCTTGACTCTTCGTTTCAGCTTGGGTTGTGGATCTCATGATTCATGGATTCAAGCCCCATGTTGGGCTTCATGCTGATGGTATGGAGCCTGCTTGGGATTCTCTCTCTCTCTCTCTCTCTCTCTGCACCTTCCCTGCTCATGCTCTCTTTCTCTCAAAATAGATAAATAAATGGTTATCTGATACTAATACCTTTAAAAAAATCATTTGATTAAATCTTTTTTAGATGGAAGTGTAATTGATATATAACAAATTAGTTTCAGATATACAACATGATAATTTGGTATTTGTATGTATTGTGAAATGATCACAATTAGTTAACATCTATTGCCATATATAGATACTAAAATGTGTTTTTGTGATGAGAACTTTTAAGATCTACTTTCTCAACAACTTTCAAATGTACCATACAGTATTATTAACACTAATCACCATGCTGTACATACATTACATCCCCTTGACTTACTTATTTTATAACCAGAATTGTACCATTTGCCGCCCTTCACCCATTTCACCCATATCATCCCCCACCCCTTCCACTGGCAGCTGCCAGTCTGTTCTCGGTATCTACCAGCTTGGATTTTTCTTTTGTTTTTAAATTCCACATCTAAGTGAGATCATGTATTTGTCTTTCTCTGTCTTAATTCACTTACTGTAACGTCCTCAGGGTCCATCCATGTTGTCACAAATGGCAAGATTTCATTCTTTTTTATTGTTGAATAGTATTCCATTGTAAATACGTACCATATCTTCTTTATTCAGCTATTGATGGACACTTTGGTGGTTTTCATGCTCTGATGAACATGGGTGCAGATATCTTTTTAAATTGGATTTTTCATTTTCTTCAGATAAATACCCAGAAGTGGAATTGCTGGGTCATATAGTAATTCCCATTTTTTTTAATGCTTATTTATTTATTTTGAGAGTGAGGGACAGAGAGAGAGAGAATCCCAAGCAGTCTATGTGCCATCAGCCCAGAGACCATTGTGGGTCTCAGTCTCATAAATCATGAGATCTTGACCTGAGCCGAAACCAAGAGTCAGATATCTAACTGACTGAGCAACCCAGGTGCCCTTACAGTTCTATTTTTTTTATTGAAGTATAATTGACATACACTGTATCAGTTTTAGGTATACAACATGATTCAGTATTTGTTATTCTGGAAAAGGATCACTACAATCAATCTAGGTAACATCTGTCACCCTATTTAGTTACAGAATTTTTTTTCTTATGATCATAACTTTTTTCTTATGAGATTGACTCTTTTGGCAACTTTAAAAGTATGCAGTTACAATATTATTATTATTTTTTAATAGGCTCCACACACAGTGCAAGAGCCCAACACAGGACTTGAACTCACAACCCTGAGATCAAGACCTGAGCTGAAATCCAGTCGGATGCTTAACTGACTGAGCCACACAAGTGCCTCTGCAATTACAGTGTTACTAACTATAGTCATCATGATGTTTGTTTGTTTATTTTATAACAGGAAGTTTGTATCTTTTGATTGTCTTCACCCATGTGCACACCTCCTATACCCCTGCCTATGGCAACCACCAGTCTGTCTGTGAGCTTTGTTTGTTTCAGATTCTACACATGAAGAAAATCTTACAGTATTTGTTATTGTTTGGTTTACTTAACTTTGCATAATGTCCTTAAGTTCCATTCATGTTGTTACAAATGACAAGATTCCATTTTTTTTTTTATGGCTGAATAATACTCTGACACACACACACACCAATTTTCTTTATTCATCCATTGATGGTTACTTAGGTTGTTCCCGGTATTATTTAACTTAAAAAAAAAACTTTTTTTAATGTTTAATTTTTGAGAGAGAGAGAGAGAGAGAGAAAGAGAGAGAGTGAGTTAGGTGGGTAGGGGAGGGGGCAAAGAAAGAGGTTGAGAGAGAGAATCCCAAGCAGGCTCTGCATTGTCAGCACAGAGCCTGATGGGGGACTCTATCCCATGAACTGCAAGATCATGACATGAGCCGAAACCAGGAGTTGGACGTTTAACTATTTGAGCAATCCAGGTGCCCCTCCTGGTGCTTTTAATTTTTTGAAGAACCTCCATACTGTTTTCCATAGTGGCTGCACCAATTAACATTCCCACCAACAGTGCACAAGAAACCCTTTTCCTCCACATTCTTGCTGGCACTTATTATTTCTTTTTTTGTAATAGCCATTCTAACAGGTGTGAGATGATATATCAGTGTGGTTTTGATTTGAGTTTCCCTGATGATTGGTGATGTTGAGCACTTTTTCATGTACCTGTTGGCCATCTGTTGTCTTCTTTGGAAAAATGACTGTTCAGATCTTTTGCCCGTTTATAATTGGGTTGTTTGTTTTTTTGCCATTGAGTTGTATGAATTCTTTATATGTTTTGGATATTAATCCCTTACTGGATATATGATTTGCAAATATTTTCTCCCATTCAATAGGTTGCTTTTCATTTCATGGATGGTTTTCTTTGCTGTGTGGAAATTTTTAAATTTAATCTAGTCCCACTTGTTTGTTTTTGCTTTTGGAGTCAAATTCAACAAATCACCTCCAAGACCAGTGTCTGGGAGGTTACTGCCTCTGTTTTCTTGTAGGAGTTTTATGGTTTCAGGTGTTATGTTCAAGTCTTTAATCCATGGTGAGTTTATCTGGTGTCTGGTTTCATTCTTTTGCGTGTGACTGTCCAGCTTTCCTAGCATCTGTTACTGAAGAGACTGCCTTTTCTCCACTGTATATTAATGGTTCCTTTGTTATAATTTAATTGACCAAATATTCTCTATTTCATTGATCATTGTGTCTGTTTTCATGCAAGTGCCATACTGTTTTGATGACTATAGGTTTGTAATACAGTTTGAAATCTGGGAGTGTGGTGCCTCCAGCTTTGTTCTTCTTTCTCAAGAGTGCTTTGGCTGTTTGCGGTCTTTTGTGGTTCCATACAAATAAATTCTTTGTTCTAGGTCTGTGAAAAATGTCATTGGAATTTTGATGGAGATTGCATTGAATCTGTAGATTGCTTTGGGGAGTATGGACATTTTAGCAATATTAATTCTTCCAACTCTTGAACACCATATATCTTTCCATTTATTTGTGTTGTCTTCAGTTTCTTTCATTTGTGTCTTACAGTTTTCAGAGTACAGATCTTTTGCTTCCTTGGTTAAGTTTATTCTTGGGTATTTTTTTTTAAGTTTGTTTATTTTTGAGAGAGAGAGAGAGACAGACAGACAGACAGACAGAGAATCTGAAGTAGGCTCCAGGCTCCAAGCTGACTGCACAGAGCCCGATGTGGGGCTCGAACTCATGAACTATGAGATCATGACCTAAGCTGAAGTCAGATTCTCAACTGACTGGGCCACCCAGGTGCCCCTGTTCTTAGGTATTTTATTCTTTTTGATGCAGTTAAAATGGGATTGTTTAATTTCTCTTTCTGATAGATTTTAAAAAAAAAAATTTTTTTTTTAACGCTTATTTATTTTTGAGACAGAGAGAGACAGAGCATGAACGGGGGAGGGGCAGAGAGAGAGGGAGACACAGAATCGGAAGCAGGCTCCAGGCTCTGAGCTGTCAGCCCAGAGCCCGACGCGGGGCTCGAACTCGCGGGCCGCGAGATCGTGACCTGAGCTGAAGTCGGACGCTTAACCGACTGAGCCACCCAGGCGCCCCCTGATAGATTTTTTTTAAGTTTATTTATTTGGAGAGAGAGAGAGAGAGCGCGCGCGCACGCCAGTGGGGGAGGGGCAGAGAGAGAGAGACTCCCAAGCAGGCTCTGAACTAAGCACAGAGTCTGATGCAGGGCTTGAACCCATAAACCATGAGATCATGACCTGAGCTGAAACCAAGAGTAGGACAACCAACTGAACCATCCAGGTGCCCCAGGACTGTTATTAGTATATAGAAATGGAAACTGATTTCTGTATGTTTATTTTGTATCCTGTGATACAGAATTCAATTATTTACTAAGTTCAGTTATTCTAACAGTTTTTTGGTGGAGTCTTTATGGTTTTCTATATGTAGTGTAATGTCATTTGCAAATAGTGACAGTTTTACTTCTTTTCCAATTTGATACCTTTCATTTCTTGATTAATTTCTGTAGCTAGGACTACCAATAAACACTGTTGAATAAAGCATTGAAAGTGAGCATCCTTGTCTTGTTCTTGATCTAAAAGCTTTTAGCTTTTCCTCTAAGATCAAGATAAGCATGATGTTAGCTGTGGGTTTGTCATATATGGCTTTTATTACGTGGAGGTATGTTCCTTCTATACCCACTGTGTTGAGTTTTTGTCATAAATGAGTTTTTGTCATAAATGTGTATCACATATTTTGCCTAATATAAGTAATTGTTACTCCAGTTTCTTTTGGTTTTCATTTGCCTGGTATATCTTTTTCCATCCCTTTACTTTTACTGTGTGTGTCTTTACATCTGAAGTGAGTCTCTTGTAGGCAATGTATAGATGGGTCTTCTTTTTTAATCCACCCTATGTCTTTTGATTGGAGCATTTAGTCGATTCACATTTAGAGTAATTATTGGTAGGTATGTATTTATTGCCATTTTGTTCATTGTTTTCTGGTTGTTTTTGTAGTTTTTCTTCATTCCTTTCTTATTCTCTAGGTCTTCTCCCTTGTTGGTTTGATGGTTTTCTTTAGTGTTATGTTGGTATTCCTTTGTTTTTTTCTTTCCTGTTTTGTTTTTTTTTGTATCTCTTGCTGGGTTTTGTTATCTATATATAGATATATAAGATTCATATATATCTACATAAATATACAGCAGTCTATTTTAAGCTGATAGTCACTAAAGTTTGAATGCATTCTAAAAGTACTACAGTTTTACTCCTCTCTCATTTTGAGTTTTTGTTATCATATTTTGCATCTTTTTATTTTGCATATCCCTTAACTACTTATTATAGTTATAGTTGATTTTACTATTTTTATCTTTTAATCTTCATACTGGATTTTTATTTAAAAAATTTTTTTAAGTAAGATCTATGCCCCACTTGTAGTTTGAACTCAACACCTCAAGGTCAAGAGTTGCATGCTTTACCAATTGAGCCAGGTAGGCACTCCCATACTAGCTTTTTAAGTGGCTGCTCAAGTTCCTTTACTTTTTATTTGCTTTCACCAGTGAGATTTCTTTCATAAGTTTTCTTATTTCTAGTTATGGCTTTTTCTTTTTGCTTAAAGAAGATAATTTCACATTTTTTGTACACTGATTTAGTGGTGATGATCTCCATCAGGGTTTGCTTCTCTGGGAAACTCTTTATCCCTCCTTCAATTCTGAATGATAATCTTGCTGGGTAGAATATTCTTGGTTGTAAGTTTGTTGGGAGGTTTGTGATTGATGATTCAGTCTCCTTACTAGTGATTTGTCTACTCTTTGCTTTTTTTAAAAACATTCATTAAAAAGTTTACATATTTATTTTGAGAGATAGAGATAGTGGGATTGGGAGTGGGGGAGGTGCAGAGAGAGAGAGGGAGAGAGAGAGAATCCCTAGCAGGCTTCATGCTACCAGCCTAAAGTCCTATGTGGGGCTCAAACTCATGAAACCACAAGATCATGACCTGACCTAAACCAGGCGTCGGATGCTTAACCAACTGAGCCACCCAAGTGCCCCAGTCTGCTCTATTTTTCATGACAGTCTTAGAAGGTTGTATGTTTCTGGAAATTTATCTTGTTTTTCTAGGTTGTCCAATTTGTTGGTGTATAATTGTTCATAGTCTCTCCTTTTTATTTTATTTTGTTTTGTTTTATTTTATTTTAATTTTATTTCAATTCAGTTCATTTCATTTCATTATTATTTTTAATTTACATCCAAGTTAGTTAGCATATAGTGCAACAATGATTTCAGGAGTAGATTCCTTAATGCCCTTTACCCATCCCCCCTCCCACAATCCCTCCAGTAACCCTCTGTTTGTTCTCAGTATTTAAGAATCTCTTCTGTTTTGTTACACTCCTTGTTTTTATATTATTTTTGCTTCCCTTCCCTTGTGTTCATCTGTTCTGTGTCTTAAAGTCCTCATATGAGTGAAGTCATCTGATATTTGTCTTTCTCTGACTAATTTCGCTTAGCATAATACCCTCAAGTTCCATCCATGTCGTTGCAAATGGCAAGATCTCATTCTTTTTGATTGTTGAGTAATACTCCATTGTGTATATATACCACATCTTCTTATCCATTCATCTTCATCCATCAATGGACATCTGGGCTCTTTCCATACTTTGGCTATTGTTGATAGTGCTGCTATAAACATTGGGGTGCATGTGCCCCTTTGAAACAATATACCTGTACCCTTTGGATAAATACCTAGTAGTCCAATTGCTGGGTCATAGGGTAGTTCTATTTTTAATTTTTATGGAACCTCCATACTGTTTTCCAGTGGCTGTACCAGTTTGCATTCCCACCAGCAATGCAAAAGAGATCCTCTCTCTCCACATCCTCACCAACATCTGTTGTTGCCTGAGTTGTTAATGTTAGCCATTCTGAGAGGTTTGAGGTAGTACCTCATTGTGGTTTTGGTTTGTATTTTCCTGATGATGAGTGATGTTGAGTATTTTTTCATGTGTTAATTGGCCATCTGGATGTCTTCTTTGGAGAAGTGTCTGTTCATGTCTTTTGCCCATTTCTTCACTAGGTTATTTGTTTTTTGAGTGTTGAGTTTGATAAGTTCTTTATAGGTTTTGGATACTAACTCTTTATTTGAGATGTCGTTTGCAAATATCTTCTCTCATCCTGTCAGTTGCGTTTTAGTTTTGCTGATTGTTTCCTTCACTGTGCAGAAGCGTTTTATTTTGATGAGGTCCCAATAGTTCATTTTTGCTTTTGTTTCCCTTGCCTCTGGAGACATGTTGAGTAAGAAGTTGCTGCAGCCAAGATCAAAGAGGTTTTTGCCTGCTTTCTTCTGGAGGATTTTGATGGCTTCCTGTCTTACATTTAGGACTTTTATCCATTTTGAGTTTATTTTTGTGTATGGTGTAAGAAAGTGGTCCAGGTTCATTCTTCTGCATGTTGCTGTCCAGTTTTCCTAGCACCACTCGCTGAAGAGATTGCCTTTATTCCATTGGATATTCTTTCCTGCTTTGTCAAAGATTAGTCGGCCATATGTTTGTGGGTCTATTTCTGGTTTCTCTATTCTGTTCTAGTGCCAGTATGATACTGTTTTGATGATTATAGCTTTGTAGTACAGGTTGAAGTGTGGGATTGTGATGCCTCCAGCTTTGGTTTTCTTTTTCAAGACTGCTTTGGCTGCTCAGGGTCTTTTCTGGTTCCATACGAATTTTAGGATTGTTTGTTGTAGCTCTGTGAAGAATGCTGGTGTTATTTTGATAGGGATTGCATTGAATATAGATTGCATAGGGTAGTATTGACATTTTAACAATATTTGTTCTTCCTATCCAGGAGCATGGAATATTTTTCCATTTTTTTTGTCTTCTTCAATTTCTTTCCTAAGCTTTCTGTAGTTTTCAGTGTATAGATTTGTCACCTCTTTGGTTAGATTTATTCCTAGGTATTTTATGGTTTTTGGTACAATTGTAAATGGGATTGATTCCTTGATTTCTCTTTCTGTTGCTTCATTATTGGTGTATAGGAATGCAATTGATTCTGTGCACTGATTTTATTTCCTGCAGCTTTGCTGATTTCATGGATGAGTTCTAGCAGTTTTTTGGTGGAGCCTTTTGGGTTTTCCATGTGGAATATCATGTCATCTGTGAAGAGTGAAAGTTTTACCTCCTCCTGGCCGATTTGGATGCCTTTTATTTCTTTGTGTTGTCTGATTGTTGAGGCTAAGACTTCCAATACTATTGAATAACAGTGGTGAGAGTGGACATCCCTGTCTTGTCCCTGACCTTGGGGGGAAAGCTCTCAGTTTTTCCCCATCGAGGATGATATTAGCGTTGGGTCTTTCATACATGGTTTTTCTGATCTCGAGGTACGATCCTTCTATCCCTACTTTTTAAAGAGTTTTTATGAAGAAATGATGCTGTATTTTGTCAAACACTTTCTCTGCATCTATTGTGAGGATCATATGGTTTTTGTCCTTTCTTTTATTGATGTGAAGAATCACATTGATTGTTTTGCAGATACTGAACCAGCCCTGCATCCCAGGTACAAATCCCACTTGGTTGTGGTGAATAATTTTTTAATGTATTGTTGGATCCAGTTGGCTAATATCTTGTTGAAGATTTTCACATCCATGTTCATCAGGGAAATTGGTCTATAGTTTTCCTTTTTAGTGGGGTTTTTGTCTGGTTTTGGAATCAAGGTAATTCTGGCTTTGGAGAAAGATTTTGGGAAAGTTTTCCTTCCTTTTCTGTTTTTTGGAAGAGCCTCAAGAGAATAGGTGTTAACTTTTCCTTAAATGTTTGGCAGTATTTCCCTGGAAAGCCATCTGGCCCTGGACTCTTGTTTTTTGGGAGATTTTTGATTACTAATTCGATTTCTTTACTGGTTATTGGTCTGTTGAAGTTTTGTTTCTCCCTGTTTCAGTTTTCGTAGTTTATATGTTTCTAGGAATTTGTCCATTTCTCCCAGATTGCCTATTTTATTGGCGTATAATTGCTCATAATATTCTCTTATTGTTTGTATTTCTGCTGTGTCTGTTGTGATCTCTCTTCTTTCATTCTTGTTTTATTTATTTGAGTTCTTTCCCTTTTTTTTTTGATCAAACTGGCTAGGGGTTTATCAATTTTGTTAATTCTTTCAACGAACCAGCTTCTAGTTTCATTGCTCTGTTCTGTTGCTTTTTTGGTTTTGATAACATTGATTTTTGCTCTAATCTTTATTATTTCCTGTCTTCTGCTGGTCTTGGGTTTTATTTGCTGTTCTTTTTCCAGATCTTTAAGGTGTAAGGTTAGGTTGTATATCTGAGACCTTTCTTCCTTCTTTAGGAAGGCCTGAGTTGCTATATACTTTCTTCTTAGGACCGCCTTTGCTGCGTCCCAGAGATTTTGGCTGTGGTGTTATCATTTTCATTGGCTTCCATGTACTTTTTAATTTCCTCTTTAACTCCTTGGTTAGCCCATTCATTCTTTAGTAGGATGTTCTTTAGTCTCTTAGTATTTGCTATCTTTCCAAATTTTTTCTTGTGGTTGATTTCAAGTTTCATAGTGTTGTGGTCTGAAAATTCGCATGGTATGATCTTGATTTTTTTGTACTTCTTGAGGGCTGATTTATGTGCCAGTATGTGATGTATTCTAGAGAACGTTCCATGTGCACTGGAGAAGAATGTATATTCTGCTGCTTTAGGCTGAAATGTTCTGAATATATCTGTTAAGTCCATCTGTTCCAATGTGTTATTCAAAGCCATTGTTTCCTTGTTGATTTTCTGTTTAGATGATATGTCCATTGTTGTAAGTGGGGTGTTGAAGTCCCTCATTGTTATGGTATTATTATCAATGAGTTTCTTTATGTTTGTGGTTAATTGATTTATATACTTTGGATTTGGGTGCTCACACATTTGGCACATAAATGTTTGCAATTGTTAGGTCTTCTTGGTGGGTAGACCCCTTAATTATGATATCATGCCCTTCTTCATCTCTTGTTACAGTCTTTATTTTAAAGTCTAGATTGTCTGATATAAGTATGGCTACTCTGGCTTTTTTTTTTGTCGGCCATTAGCATGATAGATGGTTCTCCATCCCCTTACTTTGAATCTGAAGGTGTCTTTAGGTCTCAAGTGCGTCTCTTGTAAACAGCATATAGATGGATCTTGTTTTCTTATCCATTCTTTTACCCTGTGTCTTTTGATTGGAGCATTTAGTCCATTGACATTTAGAGTGAATACTGAAAGATATGAATTTATTGCCATCATGTTTCTTGGAGAGTTGGAGTGTCTGGTGGTGTTCTCTGGTCCTTTCTAGTCTTTGTTGATTTTGGTATTTTTTTTCCTTTTTCTTTTCTTTTCTTGTCTTTTTCTTTTTGTTTTTCTTTTTCTTTTTTCTCTTCTCTTTTCTTTTCTTTTTCTCTTTCTTTTCTTTTGTCTTTTCTCCCCTCAGAGAGTCCCCATTAAAATGTCTTGCAGGGCTGGTTTAGTGGTCACAAACTCGTTTAATTTTTGTCTGGGAAACTTTTAATCTCTCCTTCTATATTGAATGTCAGCCTTGCTGGATAAGGAATTCTTGGCTGCATATTTTTCCAGTTCAGCACATTGAATATATCCTGGCACTCTTTTCTGGCCTGCCAAGTTTCTGTGGATAGGTCTGCTGCAAACATGATCTGTCTTCTCTTGTAGGTTAAGGATTTTTGTTCCCTTGCTGCTTTCATGATTCTTTCCTTGCCAGAGTATTTTGTGAATTTGACTTGATATGCCTTGTTGATGGTTGGTGTTTGATGAATCTAATGGGAGTCCTTTGTGCTTCCTGAATTTTGATGTTGGCGTCTTTACCCAGGTTAGGAAAGTGTTCTGCTATGATTTGCTCACATAAACCTTCTACCCCTTTTTCTCTCTCTTCCTCTCTGGGACCCTTATGATTCTGATGTTGTTCCTTTTTAATGAGTCACTGATTTCTTTAATTCTTAAATCATGCTCTTTTGTCTGAGTCTTCCTCTTTTTGTCTACTTCGTTATTCTCTGTAAGTTTGTCCTCCTTATCGCTGATTCGCTGCTCTGCTTCATCCATTCTAGCTGCTATAGCATCTATTCAAGATTGCAGCTCAGTTATAGGAATTTTTATTTCATCTTGACTAGCTTTTACTTCTTTTATGTCTGCAAAAAGGGATTCTAATCTATTTTTGACCCCAGTTATATTTTTATTATCGTGATTCTAAATTCTGGTTCAGACATCTTGCTTGTATCTGTGTTGGTAAAGTCCCTGGCTGTCGTTTCTTCCTGTTCTTTCTTTTGGGGTGAATTTGTTTGTTTCGCCATTTTGAAGGAAAAAAAGGAATTAATGAGGTAAAAAATAAATTAAAATTAAACAAAAAATCAAAATTAAAAAATTGAAAACAACACACACGAACACAAATCAAATAAATGATGTTAGATCCTAGGTGTGTTTTGGTGTGGGTGTTGAAAGGGGCTTGATAGATTACAGAAAAATGGGGGAAGAAAAAAAGGAAAATGTTTGAATATTTGAAAAAATGAATACAGTGAAATAGAATGAAATGATTGAAGTAAAATAGAATTTGAGAAATTTACAAAAAAATAAAAATATAGTAGGAAAAAATTAAAAATATTTTCAATAAAAATTGAAAGTATAAACTCTTCTCTTTCTGTATTCAAGAAAAAGACAAGAAATGAAAAAAAATTGAATAGATGGACCAGTGAACAGACTGAAATACGATGGAAGTTATATTGTTTTCCCTAGAAGTCAAAGTATGAAGCACTTTATAGTCCATAAACTAGGCAGGGAAACTTGTGGTGTTCCTGAAGAGCGAGTTTGGCCCACTTTGGCGGGGCTTAGTTTAAAAGCTCCATTCTCCACTGGATGGCGCTGCTTAGCTTACTGGGGTGGATTGTTGTG
Organism: Prionailurus viverrinus; assembly: GCF_022837055.1. Classification (NCBI taxonomy): domain Eukaryota; kingdom Metazoa; phylum Chordata; class Mammalia; order Carnivora; family Felidae; genus Prionailurus; species Prionailurus viverrinus. The sequence goes on along the minus strand of NC_062568.1, from coordinate 172,520,911 downwards.
GCGCTTGTAGGTGTGTATACACATGGTTGGAAAGGGTGAAAATGGTGTCCTCCAACTACTCAGTCTTTAGTATCGGAACTCTCTTCTGCCGGATCTGCAATCGCGCACCCATTCTTTGTCTCCAGCTTCCATCCACTCCCTGCTTTTACACTGTCTGTGACCAAGCCCCAGGTGGCATCTCCCTCCTAAGTTTTATCTCAGATGGGGTTGTTTTTCTGACCCTTTAATTATGAGGGACTGTGGCTTTGACCCATTCTGCTTCTCTGTGACACGGTCTCACCGAGCAGTGGCCAGGTGCCGGCTGCACCCGGGAACGTTTATGCGACCATGCTGCTGCTGATGCCCAGAGACTGCGGATGCCCAGAAAAACTCATGTGATCGTGTAGCAGCAGCGTTTCAGTGCTTATGGTAAATCACAACACACATCTGGCACCAGGCCTCATCCTTAACGACCATGTTCCAGCACCAGCGAATGTGGTTGTTCTCTGGGGTCCACTGGGGCCTTTGCCTGTGGCTGGGGGAGGGGGGCGGGGAACACAGCCTCTACCAAATTTCCTCCCAGCAGGGGAACTGCCTCTTCCTGTGTGTCCTGAGGACCCCTGGACTTCATTCTGCTCCTGGGGATTCGCCCTTCTCACCAGAGCACTGCCTGGTATCTAACTGCAGAGTTTTAGACTCTGTACTCCCCCTGTTTATAGAGTCTTAATGGAATTTAAACCCCCTCCTTTCTTTCTCCCTTTTTAGTTCAGTCCCTGCGGCTGTTCCCACTTTCTGTCTAGCTGCTTTTGGGGGCGTGCTTTTCCCATACTCTTTCCCCCCCCCCCCCCCACAGTCTCCATCCTCTTTCCACAAGCAAACACAGCTCCCTGCCCTCCACGACCTCTCTCCCCCAGCTCATCTTTCTGCACTGTGTACCTGCTGAGTTCTGTAGTTTAGGTTGTGCAGATTGTTGTGTTAATCCTCAAATCAGTTTTCTAGGTGTGCAGGATAGTTTAGTGTTGATTTGGCTGTTTTTCATGGATGCGAGACAAAAATTTCCATGCTGTTCTGCCATCTTGGCTCCTCCCCCCTCTCTTTTTTTTTTTCCTCTGCTCAGTATAAAGGTTTTATTTATTTTTTTTATTTTTTGACTATTTTATTTTTACTATTTTTTTAATATGAAATTTATTGTCAAATTGGTTTCCATACAACACCCAGTGCTCATCCCAAAAGGTGCCCTCCTCAATACCCATCACCCACCCTCCCCCCCCCCCCCCCATCAACCCTCAGTTTGTTCTCAGTTTTTAAGAGTCTCTTATGCTTTGGCTGTCTCCCTCTCTAACCTCTTTTTTTTTTCCTTCCCCTCCCCCATGGACTTCTGTTAAGTTTCTCAGGATCCACATAAGAGTGAAAACATATGGTATCTGTCTTTCTCTGTATGACTTATTTCACTTAGCATAACACTCTCCAGTTCCATCCACGTTGCTACAAAAGGCCATATTTCATTCTTTCTCATTGCCCTGTAGTATTCCATTATGTATATAAACCACAATTTCCTTATCCATTCGTCAGTTGATGGACATTTAGGCTCTTTCCACAATTTGGCTATTGTTGAGAGTGCTGCTATAAACATTGGAGTACAAGTGCTCCTATGCATCAGTACTCCTGTATCCCTTGGGTAAGTTCCTAGCAGTGCTACTGCTGGGTCATAGGGTAGGTCTATTTTTAATTTTCTGAGGAACCTCCACACTGTTTTCCAGAGTGGCTGCACCAGTTTGCATTCCCACCAACAGTTCAAGAGGGTTCCCGTTTCTCCACAACCTCTCCAGCATCTGTAGTCTCCTGATTTGTTCATTTTGGCCACTCTGACTGGCGTGAGGTGATATCTGAGTGTGGTTTTGATTTGTATTTCCCTGATGAGGAGTGACGTTGAACAGCTTTTCATGTGCCTGTTGGCCATCCAGATGTCTTGTTTAGAGAAGTGTCTATTCATGTTTTCTGCCCATTTCTTCACTGGGTTATTTGTTTTTCGGGTGTGGAGTTTGGTGAGCTCTTTATAGATTTTGGATACTAGCCCTTTGTCTGATATGTCATTTGCAAATATCTTTTCCCATTCCGTTGGTTGCCTTTTAGTTTTGTTGATTATTTCCTTTGCTGTGCAGGAGCTTTTTTATCTTCATGAGGTCCCAATAGTTCATTTTTGCTTTTAATTCCCTTGCCATTGGGGATGTGTCAAGTAAGAAATTGCTGCGGCTGAGGTCAAAGAGGTTTTTTCCTGCTTTCTCCCCTAGGGTTTTGATGGTTTCCTGTCTCACATTCAGGTCCTTTATCCATTTTGTTTGTTTTTGTGAATGGTGTAAGAAAGTGGTCTAGTTTCAACCTTCTGCATGTTGCTGTCCAGTTCTCCCAGCACCATTTGTTAAAGAGGCTGTCTTTTTTCCATTGGATATTCTTTCCTGCTTTGTCAAAGATGAATTGGCCATACTTTTGTGGGTCTAGTTCTGGGGTTTCTATTCTATTCCACTGGTCTTTGTGTCTGTTTTTGTGCCAATACCATGCTGTCTTGATGATTACAGCTTTGTAGTAGAGGCTAACGTCTGGGATTGTGATGCCTCCTGCTTTGGTCTTCTTCTTCAAAATTCCTTTGGCTATTCGGGGCCTTTTGTGGTTCCATACAGATTTTAGGATTGCTTGTTCTAGCTTCGAGAAGAATGCTGGTGCAATTTTGATTGGGATTGCGTTGAATGTGTAGATAGCTTTGGGTAGTATTGACATTTTAACAATATTTATTCTTCCAATCCATGAGCATGGAATGTTTTTCCATTTCTTTATGTCTTCTTCAATTTCCTTCATAAGCTTTCTATAGTTTTCAGCATACAGATCTTTTACATCTTTGGTTAGGTTTATTCCTAGGTATTTTATGCTTCTTGGTGAAATTGTGAATGGGATCAGTTTCTTTGTCTTTCTGTTGCTTCATTGTTAGTGTATAAGAATGCAACTGCTTTTTGTACATTGATTTTGTATCTTGTGACTTTGCTGAATTCCTGTATCAGTTCTAGCAGACTTTTGGTGGAGTCTGTCGGATTTTCCATGTATAATATCATGTCATCTGGAAAAAGTGAAAGCTTAACTTCATCTTTGCCAATTTTGATGCCTTCGATTTCCTTTTGTTGTCTCATTGCTGATGCTAGCACTTCCAACACTGTGTTAAACAACAGCGGTGAGAGGGGACATCCTTGTTGTGTTCCTGATCTCAGGGAGAAAGCTCTCAGTTTTTCCCCGTTGAGGATGGTATTAGCTGTGGGCTTTTCATAAATGGCTTTTATGACGTTTAAGTATGTTCCTTCTATCCCAACTTTCTCGAGGGTTTTATTAAGAAAGGATGCTGAATTTTGTCAAATGCTTTTTCTGCATCGATTGACAGGATCATATGGTTCTTATCTTTTCTTTTATTAATGTGAAGTATCACATTGATTTGCGAATGTTGAACCAGCCCTGCATCCCAGGAAGGAATCCCACTTGATCATGGTGAATAATTCTTTTTATATGCTGTTGAATTCGATTTGCTAGTATCTTACTGAGAATTTTTGCATCCATATTCATCAGGGATATTGGCCTGTAGTTCCCTTTTTTTACTGGGTGTCTGTCTGGTTTAGGAATCAAAGTAATGCTGGCTTCATAGAATGAGTCTGGAAGTTTTCCTTCCCTTTCTATTTTTTAGAATAGCTTGAGAAGGATAGGTATTATCTCTGCTTTAAATGTCTGATAGAATTCTCCTGGGAAGCCATCTGGTCCTGGACTCTTACTTATTGGGAGATTTTTGATAACTGATTGAATTTTTTCACTGGTTATGGGTCTGTTCATGCTTTCTATTTTTTCCTGTTTGAGTTTTGGAAGTGTGTGGGTGTTTAGGAATTTGTCCATTTCTTCCAGGTTGTTGGCATATAATTTTTCATAGTATTCCCTGATAATTGCTTGTATTTCTGAGGGATTGGTTGTAATAATTCCATTTTCTTTCGTGATTTTATCTATTTGGGTCATCTCCCTTCTCTTTTTGAGAAGCCTAGCTAGAGATTTATCAGTTTTATTTTTTCAAGAAACCAACTCTTGGTGTCATTGATCTGCTGTACAGTTTTTTTTAGATCCTATATTGTTATTTCTGCTCTGATCTTTATTATTTCTGTTCTTTTGCTGCGATTCGGGTGTCTTTGCTGTTCTGCTTCTATTTCCTTTAGGTGTGCTGTTAGATTTTGTATTTGGGATTTTTCTTGTTTCTTGAGATAGGCCTGGATTGCAATGTATTTTCCTCTGAGGACTGCCTTCACTGCATCCCAAAGTGTTTGGATTGGTGTATTTTCATTTTCACTTGTTTCCATATATTTTTTAATTTCTTCTCTAATTGCCTGGTTGAGCAGTTCATTCTTTAGTAGAGTGTTCTTTAACCTCCATGCTTTTGGAGGTTTTCCAGACTTTTTCCTGTGTTTGATTTCAAGCTTCATAGCATTGTGGTCTGAAAGTATGCATGGTATGATCTCAATTCTTGTATACTTATAAGGGGCTGTTTTGTGACCCAGGATGTGATGTATCTTGGAGAAGGTTCCATGTGCACTCGAGAAGAAAGTATATTCTGTTTCTTTGGGATGCAAAGTTCTAAATATATCTGTCAAGTCTATCTGATCCAATGTATCATTCAGGGCCCTTGTTTCTTTATTGATCCTGTGTCTAGATGATCTATCCATTGTTGTAAGTGGAGTATTAAAGTCCCCTGCAATTACCACATTCTTATTAAGATTGCTTATGTTTGTGAGTAATTGTTTTATATATTTGGAGACCCCCATATTCAGCGCATAGCCATTTATAATTGTTAGCTCTTCCTGATGGATAGACCCTAATGATTATATAATGCCCTTCTTCATCTCTTGTTACAGCCTTTAATTTAAAGTCTAGTTTGTCTGATATAAGTATGGCCACTCCAGCTTTCTTTGACTTCCAGTAGCATGGTAGATAATTCTCCATCTCCTCACTTTCAATCTGAAGGTGTCCTCAGGTCTAAAATGAGTCTCTTGTAGACAGCAAATAGATGGGTCTTGTTTTTCTTATCCATTCTGATACCCTATGTCTTTTGGTTGGAGCATTTAGTCCATTTACATTCAGTGTTATTATAGAAAGATATGGGTTTAGAGTCATTGTGATATCTGTAGGTTTCATGCTTGTAGTGATGTCTCTGGTACTTTGTCTCACAGGATCCCCCTTAGGATCTCTTGTAGGGCTGGTTCAGTGGTGATGAATTCCTTCAGTTTTTGTTTGTTTAGGAAGACCTTTATCTCTCCTTCTATTCTAAATAATAGACTTGCTGGATAAAGGATTCTTGGCTGCATATTTTTTCTGTTCATCGCATTGAAGATTTCCTGCCATTCCTTTCTGGCCTGCCAAGTTTCAGTAGAGAGATGGGTCACGAGTCTTATTGGTCTCCCTTTATATGTTAGAGCATGTTTATCCCTAGCTGCTCTCAGAATTTTCTCTTTATTCTTGTGTTTTGCCAGTTTCATTATGATATGTCGTGCAGAAGATTGGTTCAAGTTATGTTTGAAGGGAGTTCTCTGTGCCTCTTGGATTTCAGTGCCTTTTTCCTTCCCCAGATCAGGGAAGTTCTCAGCTATGATTTCTTCAAGTACACCTTCAGCACCTTTCTCTCTCTCTTCCTCCTCTGGAATCTCAATTATGTGTATGTTATTGCATTTTATCGCATCACTTAGTTCTCCAATTCTCCCCTCATACTCCTGGATTTTTTTAATCCTTTACTCAGCTTCCTTTTTTTCCATAATTATATCTTCTAATTCACCTATTCTCTTCTCTGCCTCTTCAGTCCGAGCTGTGCTCGCCTCTATTTTATTTTGCAGCTCATTTATTGCATTTTTTAGCTCCTCCTGATTGTTTTAGTCACTTGATCTCTGTAGCAATAGATTCTCTGCTGTCCTCTATACTTTTTTTCAAGCCCAGCGATTAATTTTATGACTATTATTCTAAATTCATTTTCTGTTATATTGTTTAAATCGTTTTTGATCAGTTCGTTAGCTGTCACTACTTCCTGGAGTTTCTTTTGAGGAGAATTCTTCCGTTTTGTCATTTTGGATAGTCCCTGGAGTGGCGTGGAACTGGAGGGCTCTTCCTCTGTGCTGTCTGGAATAACTTGCATTGGTGGGCGGGGCCCCAGTCAGACCTGATGTCTGCCCCCAGCCCACCACTGGGGCCACAGTCAGACTGGTGTGTGCCTTATCTTCCCCTCTCCCAGAGGCAGGACTCAGTGTGGAGTGGCGTGGCCCATGTCTGTGCTACTTGCATACTGCCAGCCTTGTGGTGCTGCTTCTATGGGATCTGGCGTATTAGCTGGGGTGGATCCGCAAGGTGCACAGAGGCAGGAGGGGCAGACTCAGCTCGCTTTGCCTTTGGTGGTCTGCTTCAGGAGGTCCCTGCGTCACCGTGAGGGAGGCAGACCCTCAGAGGGATGGATCCACAGAAGCACAGCGTTGTGTATTTGTGCGGTGCAAGCAAGTTCTGTGACGGTAACTGGTTCCCTTCGGGATTTTGGCTGGGGGATGGGTGAGGGAGATGGTGCTGGCGAGCACCTTTGTTCCCCACCAAGCTGAGCTCTGTCCTCCTGGGCTCAACAACTCTCCCTCCCGTTGTCCTCTAGCCCTCCCGCTCTCGGAGCAGAGCTGTTGACTTACAACATTCCAGATGTCAAGTCCCACTGGCTGTCAGAACTCATGCAGTCTGGCCCCTCTGCTTTTGCAAGCCAGACTCGGAGGCTCTGCCTTGCAGGGTGGGCTGTCCCTCCACTGCACCAGCTCCCTCCTGCCAGTCCGTGTAGCACGCACTGCCTCTCTGCCCTTCCTACCCTCTTCTGTGGGCCTCTTGTCTATGCTTGGCTCCGGAGAATCCGTTTTGCTAGTGTTCTGGCAGTTTTCTGGGTTATTTAGGCAGATGTGGGTGGAATCTAAGTGATCAGCAGGACGTGGTGAGCCCAGCGTCCTCCTACGCTGCCGTCTTCCCTGCTCCTCCCCTCTCTCTTTTTTAACATTTCTTTATTTTTGAGAGATAGAGACAGTGTGATTGGGGGAGGGGCAGAGAGAGAGGGAGACACAGAATCTGAGGCAGGCTCCAGGCTCTGAGCTGTCAGCACAGAGCTCATTGCAGGGCTTGAGCCCACCAGCTGTGAGATTTTGCTGGGTATAATATTCTTGGTTGTAAATTTGTTGGGAGGTTTTGATTGGTGATTCAGTCTCCTTACTAGTAATTAGTCTGCTCTATTTTTTAAATTTTTAAATTTTTTTAATTTTTACATTTATTTATTTATTTTTGAGAGACAGAGAGAGCACACAAGTGGGGGATGGGTAGAGAGAGAAGGCGACACAGAATCTGAAGCAGGCTACAGGTTCTGAGCTGTCGGCACAGAGCCTGATGTGGGACTCGAACTCACAAACCGTGAGATCATGACCTGAGCTGAAGTCAGATGCTCAACCGACTGAGCCACCCAGGTGCTCCTAGTCTACTCTATTTTTAAAAAATTTTTTAGAAAGTTTACTTCTTATGTGAGGTGAAGTCATATGTTTAACTGACTGAGCCACCTAGGTGCTCCTAGTGTTGATAGTTTCTTATAATAATTTTTATTTTTGTGGTTTTGATTGTACTGTTTTTTCTTTCATATTTGATTTTATTTATTTGAGTTCTCTTTTTTTTTCTTGGTTAGTCTAGCTTAAGGTTTGTTAATTTTGTTTATCTTTAAAGCACCAACTTTAATTTCATTGATCACTTTTAATTTTTTTAGTCTCCATTTATTTCTGTTCTGATCTTTTTTATTTCATTCATTCTACAAACTTTGGTCTTATTTTTCTTCTTTTTCTTCTTCCATGAATTGTAAAGTTTGATTGTTTATTTGAAATTTTTGTTATTTCTTGAGCTAGGCCTGTATCCCTACGAACTTCCCTCTTAGTAATGCTTTTGCTGCCCCTATAAACTATATTGTGTTTCATTTGTTTCAAAGTTTTAAAAATTTCTCTTTTCATTTCCATGCTGACCCTTGTTTATTTCTTTTGAAAGATTACCTTAACTGCTGAGTAGAGAATGGATTGGGAGAGGAGGTAGCAAAAATAGTTTTAGAAGATCATTGAAAAGATTAATTCAGTAATCCAGATGTGGGATAATAGGGACTCAGTAGTGATTATGGATAGAGGAAATGGATTTTCATCAATTTTAAGTGATGGTTGAATGTCCATCGATTGTGAGCATGATGGAGAGGGAGGGATAGAGAATGCCTGTATTGTGAACAACTGGGTAGATGATGATATAAGGAATGGAGAAGAAACAGCATTGATAAGTATCATAGTAGATATGCTTATGGAGTTTGAGATATCTATGAGACACAGAGACATGAATAGACACTTGTATATGTAGGTTTGGAACCCAGAAAAGAGGTTTGAAGTGGATAAAAGGAAAGTGGGACTTGTTACCAGATGGTGTTAAGACAATGGTAGTAGATAGAATCTCCTTAAAAGAGAATATAAATTGAGGGGCGTCTGGGTGGCTCACTCGGTTAAGTGTCCAACTCTTGATTTCAGCTCACGTCTTGAACTCGGGGTTGTGAGTTCAAGCCCCACATTGGGCTCTATGCTCGGTGTGAAGCCTACTTAAAAAATATATATGTGTATGCATATTCTCAGTTTACATACATATATATGGTATACTATATGTATATATAGTGTATTACATATGTATGCATATATATTGAGAAAAAAAAGAGGACTAAGTACAGAACTCTGAGGAATTTCAACATTTAGGATTGTGTAGAAGGAGAGGAGTCAGGAATGAAGTTGAGAGGGAAGAGTCAATGAAATAGGAAAAAATCAGAGTTTTTAATGGCAAATAAGTTAAAGATTTTTATAAGGGATGAAGATGTGATTCACTATAATTAATTGAATGTTGATAACATGGGGAAAGAAGCCAGAAAAGAATGGGGTATGAGTGGGAGGGAAGAGACATTAAGAGTACATAGTTCTTTTGAGATTACATTCTTTTTGGATTTGAAGAGTTCACCATTTGAACGTTGAGGTGGAGTGAGATATCCAGTGGAGAAGTAATGTATTTCAGATTGGTGAAGCTGTGGCCCTGAGATTTGAATGAGAGGTAAGGGTTAGAGAAATCTGAGAGTCATTCATATGGAGATAGTAGATGAAGACTTCAGAAAAAAAGGGAGCCAAAGATAGAAATGGTAGAGACCTACAGTCTCTTTGGATTGTCATTAAATAATATCATGGTATTCATAATTAGAATAAATAATTTGAGCATGGGCTTGTTTCATCCAACTTAGTTGTTCTGAGCTTTGGCTGAGATAATGCATGTTTTGTTCTTAAATTTGATGTTGTTAAAAGCAAGTTATAGTACTCTAAATGCTCACAAAGAGTTGTCAAAACAAAAGCATACATGATATCTAGTTTTACCACAAGTATTAAGATAAAATTTTAAGAACCTACCAATTTGGCTAATTTTCCAGTAGTTGGTATTTTGCAAAATATATTACTTGTAGTGACAGTATTAGTAGTGAGTCATCCAGTGTTACATATATTCTTATTATTACTCTTGGTTCATACAAATGGTGATACACACTTTGTCAGTCTGCTACCTACAGTGATCCAAAAGATAAGACCTTCCTCCCAGTGAATTTGTCTTTTGTTTCTTACCTACTTGTAGATTATAGAATATCTGAGTTAGTATCTGATTTTGGAAATTTTCGGTATGCAGTTAAGGTTGAAACTATGATTTTCACATTGTCTCAATTTATATCAAACTATTTGGGGTATATTTGTTAATACTCTTGTTGCAAGTTAAAATTTGCTTAAGAAAAAAAGAGTTATATAAATATATCAGGATATTTCACAGAATCTAAAGGTAAGTATTGCAGCTGTATCTCTCAGGAATAGTGTAGAAGGGTCTAATTAATTTAGCTTAGATCAGGAGTGCACACCTGGTTAGTAAACTAGTCAGGTTAATAAGTTTTCCTGGAACATGGTATTTAATCTTGTAATAAAAATTTACATGTCTGCATGGGGTGAGAGGCAGGCAAGTCTAGAATTCTGTTGGCCAAGATAATCGAATGGATACATACTGTCTAGAAAGTCAAGGTATGGGGCACCTTGGTAGCTGAGCCGTTTGAGTGTCCAACTCTTGATTTTGTCTCAAGTCAGGATCCCAGGGTCATGGGATCAAGCCCCGCTGTCAGACTTCACACTGAGCTGAAGCCTGCTTAAGATTGTCTCATCCTCCCTCTGTTCCTCTCCCCACTCATATGCTTGCTCTCTCTCTCTCTCTCTCTCTCTCTCACACACACACACACACACACACACTCTCTCTCTCTCTAAAGTAAAATAAAATAAAACAAATAAATAGAAAGTCAAGGTATGGACTTGGGCTAATATAGAGTTAATTAACGGTTCCAGTCATGGAACAAAAATCTATGTGCTACTTTAGCGATGTTGTATATCTTAATAGTTTCTGCCCTATATCATGTATACACAAATTCATGTATATGGTCTTGAGTCTTATTACTGCAGACATGAAAATTGTTCATGTTCCTTGTTTTAGTGCCAATCTCAAATCAGTTGCTGTTTTAGGGTTTCAGTGCATATGTATATTTGGTACATCTGTTACCATCACATTTCCCAATATTTTTTAAACTGTGCTTTTTTGTTTAGTGTGTACCAGAGGAAAACAACCACCTGGTTCTAATAGCTCTTGACTGAGAATTCAATGTTTGTGAAAGATGCCAGATTGATATCCTGGAAATTGAAGCCTTGTGTGAATGTGGAATAGCAACAGTGTCAGCTCCCCGAACCTGCCCTCTTAATGTACTTTGGTCTGATCTTCAAGAATAAAGCTCTTCTCAAAGATTATCTCATTTCTTTTTTCTGCCACTGTGAGTGTGTTGATATTCAATGGGCTTTTTAAGGATCAAATATACTTAGGCTCTTCAGAAAGTTTAACTGTCAGGTTACTTTTTTGTTCCTGTTACTTTTGTTCCTGTATTTCTTTTCATTGTTCACACTTGAGTTGATCACTTAAGATCAGTGGCCCTAATGGATTATTAATTGTAGAAACAAACCAGCCTGCTGGTTGGTGTTGTGGTTCAAATCATACTCTTCCTTTCTCTTATAATTCTTGCACACAAATAGCTTTTTGATGATGAATAATAGCTACCATTTATTGAGCACTTGTATATCAGATGTAAGATGAGATAAATAGGCATGTTATATGAAGTCATTCTTCATCATTAAAACTGTCCTGCAATGGATAGCTGTTAAGTGCTAGAGCATGAATTTGAACCTGGATTTGCCAGAGTTCTGCGTAAATGGTGTCTCACCAAACTGTATTGACTACTCATAAAATATGTTTTTGAATTAAACATCCGAGGAGCAAGTCTATTATATTTTGGTAATGGTTGTTTTAAAATTCTAGTTCCCTGAAACCAAGAGTACACTGTATACAATGTATGTTAGCTAACTTGACAATAAATTATATTAAAAAAAATAACAAGGAATAAAATTCCAGTTCCAGTTTTGCTCGACATTCCATGGTTGTATTCATAGATACTCTTGAATCGCACTTTTTCTTTTAAAAAAAGGTAAAAGTCATCAGGGGCGCCTGGATGGCTCAGTTGGTTAAATGTCTGATTCCTGATTTTGGCTCAGGCCATCATCTCGCCATTTATGGGTTCAGGCCCCACTTTCTTGCTCTGCGCTGGCAGCACAGAGACTGCTTGGGATTCTCTGTCTTCTCTCTCTCTCTGCCCCTCCCCCACCCAAGCTCGCTCGCTCTCTCTCTCTCTCAAAATAAATAAATAAAATTATAGTTAAAAAAAGGTAAGTCATCGAACTAATGGGAGCCGTCTGAAGAGTTGAGATCATGGGTAGAAAGCCTTGATAAAACATGGTTTAAAGTTTGAACTGTTCTTCAATATGCAAATTCATAATTTTATGTTAGCATTAACAGGTTTTCAAATAATAAGTACATAAGAGCTTAGCAGTCTAAGCACAGCTCTGGGTTCCTTTGTGTGGAAAAATTTTCTAGGTGGAAGTGCTTTGAAAGTTAGTCCTTTAGTTATTTTATTTTGCATCTGAGTGTTTAGTGAACACTTACTGTGTGCCAATTATTGTGCTATATATTATGAATACAGTGATAAATAAGACAGAAGCAGTCCCAATCCTGAGAAACAGCAGGCTGGAAGGGAGAGAGAAACAGTTTTTTTCTTTTAATTTTTTTTTTAACGTTTATTTATTTTTGAGACAGAGACAGAGCACAAATGGGGGAGGGTCAGAGAGAGGGAGACACAGAATCTGAAACAGGCTCCAGGCTCTGAGCTGTCAGCACAGAGCTCGACGCGGGGCTCGAACTCACGGACTGCGAGATCATGACCTGAGCCGAAGTCGGCCGCTTAACCGACTGAGCCACCCAGGCACCCCAAAACAGTTTTAAAAAAATTCATAATTCAGTTGATAAGGTGCTATGATAGAGGAAGTAAAAGCTATACAAGAAAGAAGGGACATGGGGCACCTGGGTGGCTTAGTTTGTTAAGTGTCCCACTTCAGCTCAGGTCATGATCTCACGGTTCATGGGTTCAAGCCCCGCATCCGGCTCTGTGTTACAGCTCAGAGCCTGGGGTCTGCTTTGGATTCTGTATTTCCCTCTCTCTCTCTGCCCTTCCCCTGCTCATGCTCTCTCAGTCTTTCTCAAAAATAATAATAAACATTAAAAAAGAAAGGACACCTATTTGAGGCTTAGATCAGAAGGTTTTTTTTTTTTTTTTTTTTTGAGAGAGGCAGAGAGTGCACGCATGTGTACACTCATGCAATTTGGGGAGGGTTAGAAGAAGAGGGAGAGAGAGAATCTCAAGCAGGCTCCATGCCCAGCATGGAGCCAGATGTGGGGCTCGATCTTACCACTTTACCACCATGAGATCGTGACCTGAGTTGAAATCAAGAGTCAGTTGCTCAGCTGACTGAGCCACCCAGTCACCCCCAGAAGGGTTTCATAGAAAATTTAATGTGTAGGGTAGGATAAGGAGGATAAGTAAGAATTAGTAAAGTAACAGTGGAAGGGGCAGAGTATTCTAGGCCTAAATGTATGAAGGTCTATTTTGTTATGTTTTGTTTTAATAACAGCTTTACTGAGATATAAATATTTGACATACCTATCACCAGATTCATTCTTTTAAAGTATACATTCAGTGGTTTTCAGTATATTCACAGAGTTGTGTAACTATCACCACTGTCCAATTCCAGAACATTTTTATCACACTGAAAAGAATCCCTGTACCCATTAGAGGTAACTCCCTATTCTCTACTCTCCCTAGCTTCTGGCAACCACTAATCTACTTCCTGTCTCTAAGAATTTGCCTGTTCTGGGGCGCCTGGGTGGCGCAGTTGGTTAAGCGTCCGACTTCAGCCAGGTCACGATCTTGCGGTCCGTGAGTTCGAGCCCCGCGTCGGGCTCTGGACTGATGGCTCAGAGCCTGGAGCCTGTTTCCGATTCTGTGTCTCCCTCTCTCTCTGCCCTTCCCCCGTTCATGCTCTGTCTCTCTCTGTCCCCAAAATAAATAAACGTTGAAAAAAAAAATTAAAAAAAAAAAAAAAAAAGAATTTGCCTGTTCTGGACATTGCATATAAATAGAGCCATATAGTATGCAGTCTTTTGTGCCTGACTTCCTTTCACTTAGCATAATGTCTTCAAGGTTCATCTATATTGTAGCATGTATTAGTAGAAAGTCTGTTTGGAGGCATGGAGATGGGCAAGATTAAGAAGTAAAAGTTCGGTTGATTAGAATGACCAGTGCATAGAGTAAGAACCTGAGAATAAAGAGAAGTTGTCATACTAAAGAGGTAAGCAGAAACCAACTCAAACAGAACTATGTTTTAGAGGTATGGACTTTAAGGGCAGTCGGAACCATTGAGTGGTGTTAAGTACAAAAATAATATAATCAGATTTGTGTTTTGCATTTGCATAGAGAACAGGCTAGATGGACACAAAACAGGGGGCAGGGAGAATAGTTAGGATTCTTACAAAAATCTGGGCAACAGAAAGATGTCAGTGATATGGAATATGCCAGTGGAAATGGAGAGAAATGTATGGATTTGAGAAGCTTAAAAGGCAGTATTGGTAAAACTTGGTGTTAGACTGAATGTAGAGGTAGAAGGAGAGGAGAAATAGTATCTAGAATGGTGTTCAAGGCTTTGAGTTTGTCACCTGGGTGGATATGATTCATAGACTCATTAAGGAGCTGGCTACCTAGATAGGTTTCAGGGTGCTGATCTGTAAGGAGTTCTAAAATGGCACCGGAAAGTTGATGAGACGAAAAATGTATTTACCAGAACACTTGGTAGAATGTTATATATCCTTTAGAGGAAAACTTTAATAAGCTTCTTTGGAAAAAGGTAAGATCCCCTCCCTCACCTAGCTTCTTGCTTGAATAATGAGGTATTTCCCAAACTATACTCTCAGAAGCTCAAAGACTGTTTTATTTAGTGGTATATGCAAATTTAGAGTCAGCTAAATAGTTGAGTAGAGAAGAGGCTATCAATGGATCTTCTTTTTTCCCTGTCCTTTTTATGGTTCTTACCCTTTCCCTTAGAATATTTATATAAGTTGGGTTGAAGAGTATCAAAGTACTAACTTATTACATGTGTCTATTGCTATGTAATAAATTACACCAAAACTCATGGGTTTGAGCCCCACATCTGCTGCGCTGTCTCTCTCTCTTTCCCCTGCCTCTCTGCTTCTTCCCCACTATGCTTTCTCTCTCAAATAAATAAACTTAAAAATTAAAAAAAATATATTAAAAAATAAATAAGTTACACCAAAACATAGTGGCTTAAAACAATAATTTAACAAAATTGTCGAGGAGAAAGCAGGCAAAAACCTCTTTGATCTTGGCTGCAGCAACTTCTTACTCAACATGTCTCCAGAGGCAAGGGAAACAAAAGCAACAATGAACTATTGGGACCTCATCAAAATTAAAAGCTTCTGCACATCAAGGAAACAGTCAGCAAAACTAAAAGGCAACTGACCAAATGGGAGAAGATATTTGCAAATGACATATCAGATAAAGGGTTAGTATCCAAAATCTGTAAAGAACTTCTCAAACTCAACACCCAAAAAACAAATAATCCAGTGAAGAAATGGGCAAAAGACATGAACACATACTTCCCCAAAGAAGATATCCAGATGGCCAACTGACACATGAGAAAATGCTCAACATCACTCATCATCAGAGAAATACAAATCAAAACCACAATGAGATACCACCTCAAACCTATCAGAATGGCTAACATTAACAACTCAGGCAACAGCAGATGTTGGCAAGGATGCAGAGAAAGAGTATCTCTTTTGCACTGCTGGTGGGAATGCAAGCTGGTGCAGCCACTCTGGAACACAGTATGGAGGCTCCTCAAAATATTAAAAATAGAACTACCCTATAACCCAGCAATTGCACTACTAGGTATTTATCCACAGGATACAGGTATGCTGTTTTTTTTTTTTTTAATTTTTTTTCAACGTTTATTTATTTTTTTTGGGACAGAGAGAGACAGAGCATGAACGGGGGAGGGGCAGAGAGAGAGGGAGACACAGAATCGGAAACAGGCTCCAGGCACCGAGCCATCAGCCCAGAGCCTGACGCGGGGCTCGAACTCCCGGACCGCGAGATCGTGACCTGGCTGAAGTCGGACGCTTAACCGACTGCGCCACCCAGGCGCCCCTGGTATGCTGTTTTGAAGGGACACATGAACCCCAATGTTTATAGCAGCACTTTCAACAATAGCCAAAGTATGGAAAGAGCCCAAATGTCTATCGGTGGATGAATGGATAAAGAAGATGTGGGGTGTGTGTGTGTGCATAATGGAGTATTATACATATATATATATATGGAGTATTATATATATACACACACATATATATACATATATAATATATACACATATATACATATACATGGAATATTATACATATATGCATATTTAACATATATAATGTATAGTGTATGTGTATATATATGTATATATAATGGAGTTTTACTCAGCAATCAAAAAGAATGAAATCATGGGGCGCCTGGGTGGCGCAGTCGGTTAAGCGTCCGACTTCAGCCAGGTCACGATCTCGCGGTCTGTGAGGTCGAGCCCCGCGTCAGGCTCTGGGCTGATGGCTCAGAGCCTGGAGCCTGTTTCCAATTCTGTGTCTCCCTCTCTCTCTGCCCCTCCCCCGTTCATGCTCTTTCTCTCTCTGTCCCAAAAATAAATAAAAAACGTTGAAAAAAAATTTAAAAATAATAATAAAAAAAAAGAATGAAATCTTGCCATTTGCAACTATGTGGATGGATCTAGAGTGTACTTTGCTAAGCAAAATCAGAGAAAGACAAATATCATAATGACTTCACTCATATGTGGAATTTAAGATACAAAACACATGAACATAAGGGAAGGGAAGCAAAAATAATATAAAAACAGGGAAGAGGACAAAACATAAGAGACTCTTAAATATGGAGAACAAACAGAGGATCATTGGAGGGGTTGTGGGAGGGGGGATGGGCTAAATGGGTAAGGGGCATTAAGGAATCTACTCCTGAAATCACTATTGCACTTTATGGTAACTAATTTGGATGTAAATTAAAAAAATAAAAAATAAAAAAATAAAATACAATAAACAATAATTATTATCTCTTTTGCTTCTGGGGATTGGCTGGGATCAGCTGGGTGGTACTCAGGGTTTTCATGAAGTTGTAGTCAGACAGTGGCTGGGGCTTGCCTGAGGTTTGCTTCTCTTGAGGCTTGTTCATATATGTAAAGGTTCATGGGCAAAATCATCTACGTGTGGCCTTTCCATGTGGTCTCTCTGGTATGATAGCTGGATTCCAAGAGTGAGTATCCCAAAAAGACCAGGCAGAAACTGTGTTTTTGTGACCTAGCTTTGGAAGTTTTGCTCTGTTAGTTAAGGTAGTCATGAAGGTCTGCCCATGTTTAGAAGAAGGGAACATAGATTTCACCACTCCTGTAAGAAGATCATGTGGGATGGGAGATAATGTAGCAGCTGTCTTTGCAAATACAATCTGCCACACCTAATTTGAGAGTCTTGGATAGGGAACAAAGAAAATTACTTTGGAAAATTGAATGCAATTTTGTACATACTGAGTTTAACTCCTTGTCAGACTTACTGGTGGAAATGTTAAGAAGTTTGGTTACTAAGCAGATACTGAATTTGTTCTATGGTAAATAGTATTAATGAGAGCCAAGATAGGAAACATTATTTAAATGAGAACACTTTCTAGTTTATCCTTGTTTTCTTCTTCTATTTTAACCTGTGGCCAGGATTTTGGGAATTACTGTCTTTTCCCTATTTAACAGTGGTTTGACATAATGATTTTTTGACTTTAGGTTCATTCTAAAGCAATACACAGTTAGTAGAAACCATACTTCAGATTTTGAATTTTGATTCCTTCCCAGGCTTGTAATATGTGGTATGATATTCTCTTGGGATGCTGGGCAGCAGCAGTGAGCCATGGCTCCCAGTCAGCCATGTGATTGCAAGGATAATGAGCCAGTACACTTACAACCTCTGTACCTATTCAACCATTCTGTTTTTCACTTTCAGTACAGTATTCACTGAGTTACATGAGATATTCAACACTTTGTTATAAAATAGGATTTGTGTTAGATGATTTTGCCCACCTGTAGGCTAATGTAAGTGTTCTGAGCATTTTTAAAGTAGGCTAGGCTAAACAGTGATGTTCAGTAGGTTAGGTGTATTAAATGTGTTTTTTTTTTTTAATTTTTTTTTTTAACGTTTATTTACTTTTGAGACAGAGAGAGACAGAGCATGAACGGGGGAGCGTTAGAGAGAGAGGGAGACACAGAATCTGAAACAGGCTCCAGGCTCTGAGCTGTCAGCACAGAGCCCGACGCGGGGCTCGAACTCACGGAGCGTGAGATCATGACCTGAGCCAAAGCCGGCCGTTTAACCGACTGAGCCACCCAGGCGCCCCTTAAATGTGTTTTTGACCTAATGATCTGTTCAACTTATGATTAGTTTATTGGGACATAATCCCATTGTAAGTTGAGAAAGATCTGTATTACCTTCATACATCTCTTCTGTTATAAACATGTCCATACAAGGGTTTCCTATAAATTGCTTGCATTTTAAAAAATGTTTATTTATTTTGAGAGAATGTGAGCTGGGGAAGGAGGAGCAAGAGAGAGAGAGAGAATCCTAAGCAGGCTCTGCACTGTCAGCACAGAGCCTGATGTGGGGCTTGATCCCATGAACCGTGAGATCATGACCTGAGCCAAAAATCAAGAGTCAGGCGCTTAACTGACTGAGCCACCCAGGCATCCCAATCGCTTGCATTTATTTATTTATTTGTTTGTTTATTTATTTATAAATGTTTATTCATTTTTTTGAGAGAAAGAGAGACAGAGCATGAGCAGGGGAGGGACAGAGAGAGAGAAAGGGAGACAGAATCTGAACCAGGCTCCAGGTTCTGAGCTGTCAGCACAGAGCCTGTTGTGGGGCTTGAACCCACCAACCATGAGATCATGACCTGAGCTGAAGTCTGACGCTTAACTGACTGAGCCACCCAGGCACCCCTGCATTTTTATATTTTAAACATCAGTTTTATTCCTGTCATTTTCCTTATAGGTTTATTTTTTTTAAACTTAGTTTTAAATTTTCAGTGATTCTTCTTTCTCTCTTTTCCCATATATAATTAAAATTTAATCCCAGAAAAGTAATCGTCCAAAATCCTTGTTTTTTCCTATCCTGTTCCATTTTCAGTTTTCATAGTCAAAGGTAAAAATTTAAGTAGCATGGGTCTTAGTAATTGAAATTCATGTCTCTTCAATTCTCTTTTCTATTATTAACAAATAATAAATAGGGGCACCTGGGTGGCTCAGTTGGTTGAGCCTCTGACTCTTGATTACAGGTTAGGTCATAATCTCACTGTACCTGAGATCCAGCCCCATGTCGGGCTCTGTGCTGACAACGTGGAACCTGCTTGGGATTCTCTCTCTGTCTGTCTCTCTTTCTCTCTCTGTCTCTGCCCCTCCCTTGCTCTCTCTCTCTCTCGCTCGCTCTCTCTCAAAATAAATAAATAAATAAATGTTTAAAAAAACAGAAATAATAAACATTCATTCCATGAAAAATTAGGGCTACAGAAGATTGAAAAAAATGTAAATCACCTGAACACTACCAAGAGTTTTTGTATTATATTTTAGTATATATTTCTTAAGACTTTAAGGTTTTGAGACACCTGGCTGGCTCAGTCAGTAGAGCACATGACTACTCTTGATCTCAGGGTTGTGGGTTTGAGCCCTATGTTGGGTGTGGAGGTTACTTAAAAATAAAATCTTAAAAGAGACTTAAAAATTTTCCCGAAACATGGGGAATTTATAAAATTTGTACATTGGGGTGCCTGGGTGGCTCAGTCAGTTAAGTTGGTTAATTAAATAATTAATTAATTAAAATAAATAAATAAATAAAATTTGTACCATTAAAATGGCTGCTTTCAACTGACATTTAGATTTTTTCCCCAATATTTAACTATTTTAAACATCAATCTAACAGTTAACTTAGTTTATATCTTTTCTCTTTATCTAATTATTTCCTTGAGGTAAATCTCTGGAATGTAATTGTTATGTCAAAGGGCCTGTGTTTATATAATAATGATCAAATTTCCCAGTTATTGCACTGGCTTGCTCAGTTGGTGGAACATGCGACTCGTGATCTCCAGGTCATGAGTTCAGGCCCCATGTTGGGTGTGGAGCCTACTTAAAAAAAAAAATTCCCAATTATTTAAATCCTTGTCACTTTTTTTTTCCTCTTCCACTGGAGAATTTCTCTGTTTTTGTTTGTCTCTTGCATTTACTTACTGTCTCTTTTTCCCACAGTACACACATCCACAAATATTTATTAGGTAGGAAGAAGTCTTCATCATGAGATTGATTACTTAAATATGGACTTCATCAGTCTCCGTGAAGACAATCCTTGTTCTCAATGGACTGACAGTTCATTGGGGGAGGTAGATGGGCATACTGACAATGTAAATTAATTTGGTAAGTGCTGCCATTAGTAGAGAGCATGCATGACACGAGCATAGGGTGACTCTTCTAAAACAGGCTACAGAGAATCAGGGAAGGCTTCCCAGGTTGAGTTGAGAGTGAGTTTGAGTTGAACCTTGTGGTAACACAAATTAGCTAGGCAAAGAAGAGTGGCAAAAGTGTCTCAATATGGGCATAGAGCATGCAGTGAGAGAGAAGTATGATAAAGCGTCTCACCAGAAATTGGGTATTTTTGTATGATTGGAGCTTAGGGAAGTAGTGGAGAACAGTTTGGAAAAGAAGCAGAGACCAAGTTCTGAAGGGATCTATATGCCATGCTAAAAAACCACACTTCATTCTTAGGGGAAGGAGTAAGGGGATTTATTCATTAGCTAGAAAAGCACAGTCAATCTGGGTAGTAGTTGTGGTGACAAATGAAGACCCATCACTGACATCCAGATGTGTCTATTAAGTAGGTGAGATAGGAAGGGGATAAGGTGAGAACTGATGAGGGCCTAAAATAAGGCAGTTGTAGAAATAGAAGGAGGTAGATGTAATTAAGAGCTTTTTATTTGGAATCCTTGCCATGGGAGGTGTGTTATATGCTATACTTAATTAAACATCCTGGATATTTTGAATACCTGCTATATGACAAGCACTGTGCTGGGGTCTTGGGATAAAAGTATGAATAAAAGGGTTTCCTGCCTTGAGTGGCTTATTGTTATGTAGAGTGCAGCAGATTGCAAAGAGAGAAATTACCATGTAATGTAAAACATGTTGTAGGTGTAAGTACGTTATGAGAGCATAGAGAACTAAGCAATTATTAATTTCATATTAAGAGGTGACATTGAGCAGAATCTTGAAGTTCTGAAGTTTTTTTTCCTGCATATCTTGAACTGTATTTAAGGCATTTTATATTGTATTTTATGTGGTATATCCATCCACTTACAAAACTTCTTTTGTTCCTTCCAAAAAGCAATTACATAATGCCAAAAGACAATGAAAAGTCTTCTACCATAAAGTGTTCCTTCTGGTAAAAAAGTACTAGATAACCGTTTCTTATCTGGAAAGCACTACTGGTTGCTTGTCTATTTATCTTTCCCTTTGTTTTTCTAAACTATTTCTTAGTTTGTTAGGACATTGACAACTTTTAAGGCTACTTTTGAGAAAGAATACAATATTGTATTCCATTATATGTCAGTTCTCAAAGATAAGAATAAAGACTTGTGGCTAAATAGGAAGGATTGACCCCCCCCCACCCCCTTTATTTTTGTCTTCCTAAAACTGCACTGAAATGATAGGAAGAAACAACAGAAAAGGAAAACAACAGTGGATGGGAGCTTTGAGTGAATGAAAAAAGTAAAGAAAGGTCTTAGAACTGAAGAAGCAATAAATTGTAGATGTGATGAGAAGCAAGTCTACACCTGCACAGAACCTTAGAGAAACTTATGGAAGTTCTAGGGATCTCTGAAGGCTTAGGTGAGGTGTGGTGCTGAAAACAGAAATTGGTTGGTAGTCTGTGCAAGGAGTGGTTAGTTATGCTGGTATTCTGTCCTAATTATGTAGCTAAGTAACATTATCCTTGTCCTGCAGGAGACAAAAGGTTTATTTTCTGGAAGAATTGAATTATGAAAGCTTTGCATTAAGAAATCCCAGGCATATCAAAAGGTAGGAATAGGTGCAGGGTTGAAAGTAGGTTGACTAAGGGAAATGTAATGTGAAGTTATAAATGTAAACTTGAGAACAGTCTCCATCTTGTGTGAGTTTCCTCTAGACACATTTAAGCTCCTTAGGGGAACACAGGGAGTTAGACAGTTGGATTTAACCAGACTTGAGGCTTTGCCAGCTGAGGCTAAAGGTCAAAAGAATAAAACTCTAGAAGAAAAACCTGTGATGTTTGAGATAGCTACATAATATTATTGGACTTGCCTCACACATGACAATAGATACAGACATACAGGATTTAACTTGGAGTCTATAGAGTTAATTTTATTTGTTTAAAAAAATCTTCAGTTAGGTAGATATTAGAGGAGAGGATCTTACTTTTGCCTCGTTCATTTTGACTTTGGTACTTCTACTTGTATAATCCTTTCCTACTTCTGATGTGATTTAGTTCTTTGATATATGTAAGCCTGGTTCTTAGCATCAACAGCACTTCTCATTTAGAATTTTAACAAATACATATTTTTTTTCAAGTTTTCAAGATAGGAAAATTTCCGTCCCTCCCTCTCTTCCTTCCTTCCTTCCTTCCTTCCTTCCTTCCTTCCTTCCTTCCTTCCCAAGTTTATTTATTTATTTAGAGAGAGAGCAGGGGAGGGGCAGAGAGAGAGAGGGAGAGAGAGAATCCAAAGCATGCTCCCCATTGCCAGTGCAGAGCCTGACATGGAGCTTGAACTCACGAACTGTGAGATTCTGACCTGAGCCGAAATCAAGAGTTAGATGCTTAATCAACTGAGCCACCCAGGTGCCCCTCACCAGAGATTTTCATTCTCTCTCTCTCTATATATATTTTTTTTAATGTTTATTTTTATTTTTGACAGGGAGAGAGAGAGAGAGACAGAGCATGAGCAGGGGAGGGGCAGAGAGAGAGGGAGACACAGAATCCGAAGCAGCCTCCAGGCTCTGAGCTGTCAGCACGAAGCCGGACGCAGGGCTCGAACTCACAGACCGCGAGATCATGACCTGAGCTGAAGTTGGACACTCAACCAACTGAGCCACCCAGGCGCCCCCATTCTATATTTTTTATTGGTTTCTGGAAACTTGAATTTTCGGCGTTTTAAAAATTCTCTTATTTTTTAATAAGTACATTATTTTTCCATCAGATAATGGAATTGAATTTACAATAATGCCAGAAAAATTTCTTTTAGTGCATATTATCTTTAAAATTAAGCGATGTTCATTAGATCATCTCTAAGATACTTTCCTGTTCTGAAATGCTATGATCATATGTTTGATATTTTATATGGGTAATATGAGATTCTTAATTTTATTCGGATTACAATTACCAATCTTGTTCAAGACTAAATTAGGCTCCTAAAGAATTTCAAATCTTCTCTAAACAGCTACAGAAGTATTTAAATTGGACTACTGTAACTTCATGGATATTGTCATAGATTCAGAAGAAGGAAATAACATTTGAGGAAGCTTTGAAAGCTTTGTCTTTTGCATACCGCTAGTAGTAAGGATAATGTTGGACTGATAGATCCATTGCTTCTAAACAATGGAGGAGGACTAGAATCCTAAGAGATTCCATTTGGAGGAAAACAGTTGTTTTGCAATAAAAATCTCAACAGGAAGCCTCTGAATCTCAATTTTTTTTTTTTTATGAAATTTAATGACAAATTGGTTTCCATACAACACCCAGTGCTCATCCCAAAAGGTGCCCTCCTCAATACCCATCACCCACCCTCTCCTCCCTCCCACCCCCCATCAACCCTCAGTTTGTTCTCAGTTTTTAAGTCTCTTATGCTTTGGCTCTCTCCCATTCTAACCTCTTTTTTTTTTTTTCCTTCCCCTCCCCCATGGGTTCCTGTGAAGTTTCTCAGGATCCACATAAGAGTGAAACCATATGGTATCTGTCTTTCTCTGTATGGCTTATTTCACTTAGCATCACACTCTCCAGTTCCATCCACATTGCTACAAAAGGCCATATTTCATTTTT
Organism: Prionailurus viverrinus; assembly: GCF_022837055.1. Lineage (NCBI taxonomy): Eukaryota > Metazoa > Chordata > Mammalia > Carnivora > Felidae > Prionailurus > Prionailurus viverrinus. Next base: position 172,497,142 of record NC_062568.1, on the reverse strand, counting down.
TCTCATTGCCACGTAATATTCCATTGTGTATATAAACCACAATTTCTTGATCCATTCATCAGTTGATGGACATTTAGGCTCTTTCCATAATTTGGCTATTGTTGAGAGTGCTGCTATGAACATTGGGGTACAAGTGGCCCTATGCATCAGTGCTCCTGTATCCCTTGGATAAATTCCTAGCAGTGCTATTGCTGGGTCATAGGGTAGGTCTATTTTTAATTTTCTGAGGAACCTCCACACTGCTTTCCAGAGCGGCTGCACCAATTTGCATTCCCACCAACAGTGCAAGAGGGTTCCCGTTTCTCCACATCCTCTCCAGCATCTATAGTCTCCTGATTTGTTCATTTTGGCCACTCTGACTGGCGTGAGGTGATACCTGAGTGTGGTTTTGATTTGTATTTCCCTGATAAGGAGCGACGCTGAACATCTTTTCATGTGCCTGTTGGCCATCCGGATGTCTTCTTTAGAGAAGTGTCTATTCATGTTTTCTGCCCATTTCTTCACTGGGTTATTTGTTTTTTGGGTGTGGAGTTTGGTGAGCTCTTTATAGATTTTGGATACTAGCCCTTTGTCCGATATGTCATTTGCGAATATCTTTTCCCATTCCGTTGGTTGCCTTTTAGTTTTGTTGGTTGTTTCCTTTGCTATGCAGAAGCTTTTTATCTTCATAAGGTCCCAGTAATTCACTTTTGCTTTTAATTCCCTTGCCTTTGGGGATGTGTCGAGTAAGAGATTGCTACGGCTGAGGTCAGAGAGGTCTTTTCCTGCTTTCTCCTCTAAGGTTTTGATGGTTTCCTGTCTCACATTTAGGTCCTTTATCCATTTTGAGTTTATTTTTGTGAATGGTGTGAGAAAGTGGTCTAGTTTCAACCTTCTGCATGTTGCTGTCCAGTTCTCCCAGCACCATTTGTTAAAGAGGCTGTCTTTTTTCCATTGGATGTTCTTTCCTGCTTTGTCAAAGATGAGTTGGCCATACATTTGTGGGTCTAGTTCTGGGGTTTCTATTCTATTCCATTGGTCTATGTGTCTGTTTTGGTGCCAATACCATGCTGTCTTGATGATGACAGCTTTGTAGTAGAGGCTGAATCTCAATTTAAGAAATCTGTATGTACAGGAAAAAAAAAAGACATTCTAGTGAAGCAGCAGTTTTGCTAGCTTTGGATTCTTGGAGGGCTTATTGTAATACAAAATAATTGGTATTTTTATGAATTTACAGAGTTAAAACCATGGGGTAGAAAGTGCCTGCCTCTGAGGTTTTATTTTGTATTATCCACTGAAAATAAAAAATATTCAAAAATTCTTAACTGTTTATGCAACGTTTAACCTTTGGCCTTCTTAGACAGTAAAATGTGTCTGCTGCATTTCATAGTAGCCAGGTCTTTGAATCTGAAGATGTAATTTATTATTTAAGCCCCATAGCTGTCATTTGTCTGGCTGTGATAGGTTTATATGAAGAAAATTAGGGCTTATTGCTTTAGCAAATATAATGAGCAATGTGTTTTTTTTTTTTTTTTCTTTAGGATCAAATAGGGCATACTGAATCAGCAGGACTGGCTGGTGGTGCAGCAAGCATCATGAGTAAGCACAGGGAAGTCTGTCCCTTATCACGTGTGTAAGGGAAAAAGGTAAGAAAACCAATGTTCTATTTCTGTTAGAGATTGAACTTAAGAAAACAGCTAAATCTACAGAAAATAATGCTCATGTATATATGCTGCTTGCTTCATTTATAACATTGCCTCTTGTTAAATCAGGAGTATAGTTTTAAAAAAAGATTTGACTTAAATCCAGAGGAAGGGTATTTTAAAATTACTGTTGAGTTATGTCAAAATTCTAATTTTTCTGCCAGTGCTTGGCTTTTTCCTTTTAGAGTCAGCTTCTACTTTGAGCATAAAAAGGTAATTTCAGCATGAAAAAGAACACGGATTTGAGCAATATTGTTGGTAGAAAAAAAATAGTGATATATCTATCCAATTAATCTTATTTCTATTTCTTAGTCATCATGTAAGAGCAAAGCAATTAAAGCTAATTTTGGGGCAGGGAAGCAAATATAGATTTAATTACATTATTTTATTTTGTATTTTTAGACTAATTGTGAAGAGCAATAATTTCCAGCAGAAAATTGGAAGTATTTTACTAATTCTTGTAGAGCAGGAATCATTGATTTTTTTTTTTTTTTCCTGACTAGGAATCATGTTTGATTTCTTTTAGGTCATACAATTACTTAAGGGGCTGGAAATGGTAGGGAGGGTTGAGGATGTGTGGGTAAGATGAATTTCAGAAACTGATTATACCATTCACTAATGGCATGTTGCATACTCTGGCTGAGTTTAATTTTCCATGTAAGCTTTAAGAATAGAGGCATGAGTCTGACAGTGTGTGATAGCAGAGTGAGCTCCTTTTCAGTTGAGAGTGGAGTAGAGAGGCCCTTAGTAGTTAGTGCCTTCCTCATCAAAACTTCTGGGCCTACAGTTGGAAGGGTATTTCTTATACCCTAGCCACCTCATGTAGAGGCATAAGAAGGGGGTGCTGGTTTTTGCTTTTACTGGGCAAGATCTTATTCTTCAGGTATTACCTCTTTAGGAAGTTTTCAACCTACTGAAAAAATTATAAACAATAATAAAAAATAATCAGTGGTAATCAATTATTAGAATATTTGTCACAGTAGCCTACCCTACCTCCCAAATACATCCCTGCCTCAGTCTGATTTAGCTTCACCTCTTCTTTGGCTCCATAGCCCTCAGGGCATATATCAATTAGTATGATGTTTTATATTTAAGTTTATTCATCCATCTCCTCTATGAAACATTAGGCACCTTTAGGTCAAGGACATTGTCTTATTTTTTTTTTTTTGTAAGTTTTATTTATTTAGGTAATCTGCACATCCAACGAGTTTCAAACTCATGACTCCAAGGTCAAGAGTCATATGTTCCTCCAACTGAGCCAGCCAGGTGCCCTAAGGACATTGTCTTATTTGTCATTATAATCTAATGACAAGGACAGTGCCTGATACTCCATGATGTTTGGTGCACAGATGTATGCATGTTCATTTTAATTAGTATATGGCATAAAGAGGAAGTACCAGTGAAGGAAACAAAAGGAGCAATCAGATTAGTGCTATAAAAGTGGAACCCCCTAAGGTTGATTCAAGGGAATGTCCAAAAGGACTATGGTCAATAGAATAAAAAAGAAGAGGTCCAGAAGCGCAATGCCAAACGAAGAGGTCCTCAGGAAGAAAATGTACAAAATTAAGTAGTTCTATTTCTTTTCTTTTCTTTTTTTTAAAAAAGGTTTCTTGATGTTTATTTATGAGAGAGACAGAGCATGGGCAGGGGGAGGGGCCGAGAGAGAGGGAAACACAGAATCCAAGGCAGGCTCCAGACTCCGAGCTGTCAGCACAGAGCCCGACGTGGGGCTCGACCTCATGAATCATGAGATCACGACCTGAGCCGAAGTCAGATGCTTAACTGACTGAGCCAGTCATGTGCCCCTATTTCTTTCTTGAGATATACATGTATAATATTTAGTGACTTCTATTTTGAATAAGACATGGATGCTTTTATAAGAAGGCAGGTAAAGAATCCTGATGTAGGGGTGCCTGGCTGGCTCAGTTGGTGGAGCATGGGACTCTTGATCTCAGGGTTGTGAGTTCAAGCCCCACATTGGGAGTGGAGCCTCCTTAAAAAAATAAAAAAAGAATCCTGACTTCAGATTTGTTATTTATTTTTTTAAATGTTTATTTATTTTTAAGAGAGAGAGACAGAGTACAAGTGGGGGAGGGGCGGAGAGAGAGGGAGGGAGACACAGAAACTGAAGCAGGCTCCAGGCTCTGAGCTGTCAGCACAGAGCCCATTGCAGGGCTCGAACTCACAAACCGCGACATCGTGACCTGAGCCAAATTGGACGCTTAACTGACTGAGCCACCCAGGTGCTCCAGGGTTTAAATCCTCTGGGATACCCAGCTTATGCAGTGAGAAGACTGCCCCTCTCCCAAGCCCTCAGGAGACCACAGGGTTTTCTTTGGAAGATGAAACTAAAGATGCTCAAGACTTGAGGACATTAAACATAACTGACGAGGGATCGGGAACCATACATAGTGAAAGCAGGAGGATTAAGAGAAATCCTTTATACTGAAAAGTGAGACCCTTCCCCCTCACTCCTTCCTTTACTTTTCTTTCAGAAGGTAATTGCCTAGTATTATATCTCTCTGTACCCCCTTGTAGGAAAGTATATGAGCCTTCTCTAAAGTCTAAAGAAAAGACCCCTCTATACTGACATTTAGAGGTCTCCCAGTGAAGTAACTATGTTCCCACCTGATCACCATGCAGTGGAAGCCTCCTGGTTGAGAAGCCAGACATGCAGAGCTTCCAGTTGGCTTTAGTACTTCATTTATTCAATAAATAGGCATTTGGGGAGAGCCTCCAAGGGGAAAGAGAACAAAACACAAAAGTACAAAAGAGGAACTTGGAAGAAAATAATACAGGAAATAGAAGAAAGTTTGAGGAAGAAAGCCCAACAAACTGTAGGTAATTAGTAATTGCATCAGAGAAGTTAAGAGAAGAGATAAGAAAAGTTATATGCATGAAATAAGATGACGTAAAAATCATTAGAAAAGGAAAGTGCTCTGGAAATTAAAAATATGATAGACACTTCTGGTGTATTTAAAAAATTTTATAAACTATCTTAAGCTTACAGAAAAGTCACGTACAAAGAACTTTTTTTTTCTCTGAACCATTTGAGAATAAGTTGCTAGCGCATGATCTTTGAAATTGTGTTTCTAGCAAAGAAGGACATTCTCCTACATAACCACAATATATTAATCAAAATCAGCAAATTAACATTGATCCATTACCACCAACTAATTCTTAGATCTTATTCAGGTATTGCCAGATGTACAAATAATGTCCTCTGTATCAAAAGGATCTAGTTTAGAGTCATGTGTTGCAGTCATGTCTCTGTAGTCTCCTTCTGTTTGGAACATTTCTGCAGTCTTTGACTTTTTTGACCTTGACACTTTTGAAGATTGCAGACCAGTTATTTTGTAGGATGTTCTTCAGTTTTGGTTTGTCTGATGTTTCTTTATGACTAAATTCAGGTTATGCAGTTTTGTGGGAATATCACAGAGTGGTGCTGTTTTTGTTTCTAAATTAACGCATTTTATTTTTTTAAGAGCAGTTTTAGGTTCTGGTGCCTGAGTGGCTCAGTTGTTAAGCATCTGACTTCAGCTCAGGTCATGATCTCACGGTTCGTGAGTTCAAGTCCTCCCACATCAGGTGAGCTCGAGTTTTCGAGTGAGTCCCGCTTCTCTCTGTTTCTCTCTACCCCTGGGGGATTCTCTCTCTCTCTCTCTCTCTCTGCCCTCTTCTCACTTGCACCCCCCCTCAAAAAAAATGTAGCAGTTTCAGTTTCATAGCAAAATTGAGCAGAAATTAAAGGGAGTCCCCACCCCTATCTAGCCTCCCCCAGTATTGACATTGCTGTGTCCTTTTTCACTGCAGCCTATCAGAGAGCACAGATTTCCATTTGTCCCATTACTGATGATGCTTACTTTGATAGTTGTGTAAGGTGATGTCTGTCAGGCTTTGCCTCTGGAGTTACTCTTTTTTTCTTTGGTAATTAGTAAATATTTTTGTAGAGAAGAACTTCGAAGCAATGTAAATATCCCCTTCCTTATCACACTTGGGATTCATTTATTCATATTGCAAGGATTCATGATTCTCTTTTTTATTCAGTGGGTTGTAATCCATTGCTATCATTATTTATTTTGATTCTCTGATTTAGCCTGTGGGAACTCCTTCAGGCTGGTTTCTGTGTCCTTTTGACATGTCTCCATTATTCTTGGAGTACATGTTTGCTTTCCAGCATGCAAGATATTCAAGGCTCTTTTTTTTTTAATTGAAATATAATCACATACCATAAAATTCACTCTTTTAAAGTATATATAGTCCAGGGGTTTTTATATATTTATAGAGTTATGTAGTCATCATCACTGTCTAGTTCCAAAACATTTTTATAATCCCAAAAAGAAATCTCGTATCCATTAGCAATCAGTTCCTGTTTCTCTCCAGTTCCCCCCAGCACCTGACAGTCACTAATTAATTTTCTATTTCTTTGGATTTGTCTATTCTGGACAATCCGTACAACAGGAATCATACAGTATATAGCTTTTTGTGTCTCCTTCTTTCGGTTACCTTAATATTTCCAAAATTCATTCATGTTGTAGCATATAGCAGCAGTATACCATCTATTTTAATTGTCCTATAATATCCCATTTTGTTGATATACCATACCACACTTTATTTATCCATTTATAAGTTGATATATATTTGGGTTGTTTCTGCCTTTTGGCTTTTATGAATGATGCTGTGAGCATTCATGAATGAGTTTTTGTGTGACTGTATTTCCATTTCTCTTGGGCATAAACCTAGGAGTGGACTAGCTATGCCATGAGGTGTAACTTTTTGAGGAACTGCCAAACTATTTCCCAAAGTTGTGATATCATTTTACTTTCCTTCTAGCAATGTGTGAGAATTCATATTTCCCTATATCCTCATCAGAGCTCTTGTATTTTTTCTACTCTAGCTCTGGAATCAGCCATTTCTCCATAGAACCCTGCTTCCTTTTAGTGGATAACAATACTTAGATACCAGATCTGGTGTTAGGTACATGCTCATTGCTACTTGGATTAGAGATGGAGATTTGCTGCTCTAAGATCCTCTCTGCAGAGAGCTAAAGCAAGTGCACACACACACACACATTTACATCTATATCTATTGCTATAAGTGTCTATGTTTATTGAGGTCTATGAGTTCATACTGATATCTCGAATTCCAAACCAACACTGCAGGGTTCTTTCTGGCCTTCACTTTGTGTGCATTTTAACTCCCTTCTCTAATAGTGAGAAACCTTGCCCTGGTTGCTCTTCATGTAGTCAGTTATTTGATCTGTCTCTGCATGTAACCAATCTCCTATCACTGTCTCCTTCCCCTGACCCTTCTTATCCTGCTCAGGCTCTGACCTGCCACTCTGGATTGTGCTCTTACATCTCCTCCTTACCTCTCCTGCATGTGGACTCTTCTTAGTCACTTGGGCTCTGACTCCCCATCCCCTTCATGTAGATGCCTTCCTCGCCTCTCTTGGGTTCTGATACCCCACCCTGGGCTGTCCTTCTGCATAGACAGCTTTCTTACACTGTTGGGTCTCTGACATCTTATGTTGGGCCACCCCAACACAAGGACATCTACTTTACTATACTTGGGTTCTGACTCCCCCTTACACAGATGCTCTCTTCATCCTGCTCCTATGTCTGTTGAATTTTTAATAACTTTTTCTCTTTCATTTTTATTTTTTTCCAGCTTTTTATTTTGTAGTAATTATAGATTCACATGAAATTGTAAGAATAGTATAGAGTCCCAGTGTACCCTTCATTTACCCGTTTTTTCTCATTGCTTACATATTATACATAATTATAGAAAACATAAACTAGGAAATTGACACTTGATTTTCCATTCATCAGTTGATAGGTATCTGGTTATTCCCACCTTTTGGCTGTTGTGAATAAAGCTGCTGTGAGCATATTCATGAATGTGTGTCCCTCTCATTTGTCACATGTAGGTTTGTGTAACCACCATTGCAGTTGAAGATACAGCATGATTCTGTCACCACAGAGATCTCCCTTGTGCTACCCCTTTATAGTCACATGCACCCTCCTCTCCCCACTATCCCATTATTTCATGACTTTTAAAAATTAAAAACATTATTACAAGTCACAATAAAAGCTGAGTAACCATGGAGACAAACCATGTTACATTCATTTATAGAAAGATTTAATATCATTCCCAATCCTGAGTGAGGGGCAGGTTAGGAATTCTAATTTCTGAAAGGTGATTTTACTGGTGTGCTCTTCCATCCTGTTCCATTGCTCAGTCTTGGAGCCACCTGGGATAGTTTTTTCCGCCAGCTCCCGGCTTTATTCAGAGAGCCCAGTCTGGCCCCTTACACTGTAGAAACTTCTTTAAGTTTGCAGCCAATAATTCCCATCTTTCCTGCTAACTTTTGATCCTAGGACTGAAGGTTGCTGCCTAGTTTTGCCACCCCTTCAGTTCTCACTCATTGCTGTGGCTTGGTTTCTTTTTGGTTTATGGATTTGTGTATTTCCCTTTCTTGCTTTTGAATTTGGCTGTATAAACTATTTTAAGATAATCTATTTTTCTAGAATTTCTATATTCATAGTGGGAAGGAATGCTTCCTACCACCAGCTCAGTATACTCTTTTTTTTTCTTTTGAGAAATTTCAAGCCTAAAGAAAAGTTAAAAGATAATATAGGGGCGCCTGGGTGGTGCAGTCGGTTAAGCGTCCGACTTCAGCCAGGTCACGATCTCGCGGTCGGTGAGTTCGAGCCCCGCGTCGGGCTCTGGGCTGATGGCTCAGAGCCTGGAGCCTGTTTCCGATTCTGTGTCTCCCTCTCTGTCTGCCCCTCCCCCGTTCATGCTCTGTCTCTCTCTGTCCCAAAATAAATAAAAAACGTTGAAAAAAAATTTAAAAAAAAATTAAAAAAAAGATAATATAAATAAAGACCCATATATCCTTCACCTAGATTCATCAATTTTTACCATTTTGCTTCTTCTTCTTCTTCTTTTTTTTTTTTTTTTTTTTTTTTTTTTTTTTAAGTAGGCTTCATGCCCAGCACGGAGCCCAACATAGGGCTTGAATCCACAACTCTGAGATCAAGAGTTGGATGCTCAGCCAACTGAGCCACCCAGGCGCCTCTTGTTTCTTTTTTGAACACCTCTCCTCCTCTCTCCCTCCTTTCACTCTCTTCCTCTTTTTCCCCTCCTCCCCTACACTCATACACACATTCACATACTTTTCTTTTTCTGAATCATTTGAAAGTTAAATATAGATATTACAACACTTCTTCCCTAAATAATTCAGCAGACATCTCCTAAGAGTAAGGACATTCTCCTACAAAATCAAAATGTCGTTATCACAGCTAAGAAAATGGTTATTAATTTATCGTATCATCTGATACATAGTCCAAATTTCCTGGATTGTCTCCTACATGGGATTTTTTGCTGTGTATGTGTATATGTATTTTCTTGACTTAGGATCCAGCCAGTGTTCATGCATGGAATTTGGTTATTAAATCTCTTAAGTCTTTTTAAATTTGGAATGATGTTTTTGTAACATTGAACCTTTTGGAAAGTTCAGAACAGTTGTCTTATAGAATGCCTCGCATTCTAGATTTGTCAAATCGTTTCTTCATGATTCAATTCAGGTTAAACATTTTTGGCAAGAATACTATGTTCGTAATGTTTTAAACTTCTCATTGCATCATATCAAGAGGTACATCATGGCAGCTTGTTTTAGTACATGTGCTGCCAAAGTGAGCACCATCATGGCAGCTTGTTAAATTCTTGGTAATCCTAAATTTGATCATTTGGTTTAGGTAGTGATTATCATATCTTCTTACTGTAAACATATTTTCTCCTTTGTGATTAATAATCTGTGGATTAATACTTTGAGGCACTGTGAATATTTTCTTTCCTAGTAACCATTTACCTAAGAGCTTTAGGATTTAGGATTTAGGATTTTAGGATTTTTGATGCTGGCCTGCAACAGTAATTATCATTGGAGTTTAGTACAGCTTCTTGACCAGCTGTTTGCACAGGAGTCCCCCTCCTTATCCATGGGGGATACATTCCAAGATCCCCTGTGGTACCTAAAACCATAGATACTACCAAAACCTATATATACTGTGTTTTCCTGTACATACATACCTATGATAAAGTTTAATTTATAAATTAGGTACAGTGAGAGATTAACAGCAATAACTAATAATAAAATGAACAATTATAACAATATACTATAATAAAGGTTTGTGAAAGTGCTATAGTGCTTCCCACTGCTTAAAAGTATATGCAGTACCTTTGTCAGACTGGCATTCCAAGGCTTGCATGATATAATGCCTGTCTGCTTCTCCAACTGTGTCCTAATGTTAACTATATGAATAAATTCTTGCTCCAGTTTCACTGATCCCTCAATAATTGCCTGTCCTTACGTCACTCCTTGTATGTCTCTGCCTGTTTTAAATTTTACTTCTGCATCTTGCCATCTGGAATATTCATTAAAATTTTATCCACCCTTCTAGGCCCAGCTCAAATCCATAAATAATGCCTTTTTGACCATTCAAATGGTGATCCTGCGCGTTTCTTGAACTTTTATAATACTTATTCTGTAGCACTTATCTGTTAATTTGATCTGACAAAGTAATTAAGTACTACTTTGGGTCTCTTATACTGTTATTATTAAAATCATTTATTATTATGTTACTTTTCTTTTTTAGCATTGTTTACCATTAAGTTATAAGCTTCTCAATGTTAAGGATGATGTCTGAGACTTGAAATGATTGCAATACCTTGCATACAGGAGATGCACAATACATATGTTGGATCCAATTATTTATTAATATCTTACATACAGTGACTATGAAATGCCGAGTATTGTAGGAATATGTTAAATGTGCTAGATTGTATGTTGTGAGAAATTTAATTCATGCTCTTATCATTGGATAGTTTAAATGTTCAGTCTTTATCAGAATAAAATGGCATAATATGAAAATTATTTTGAACTATAAATCATGAGACACAAAAGATAGGTAAGAAAAACTATTAAGGGATTATGTAGCCTATTTGTCTACTTAAACTTATTTAACAGGAGCCAATCAATAAATAAAAGTTGACTGAATGAATAATCATGCGGAAATGATTGAATAAACCCATTTAATCCCCTGAGCTTTTTTTTTTAATTGGTAAAATGAAAGAAATAATATTGATGCTTTTTTATGCCTCAGAGAGGAAACACTAGAAATCAAAGAAAATTCACCACTTTTTATATTTAACTTAAAATGTGTAATAACAGGATAATTACATTCTTGATTTTCCCTCTTCTTCATGTTTTCCTTACTTAGACTTTTTAGGGGAATTGTAAAATTATCTCCCCTCCCATCTGCCTTTCTATATACCAATAAGAAGCCAAGTAAAATTTTCAGTTTGAAAAGAACATTTTGAGAAATTAAGGAGATAAGCATGGGGATTATGATAATAGAGGGAAAAATGGGCTAATATTTATTTAACAACTACTGTGTACTCTTGACATTCTGTTAAGTGGGTGATACACCTAGTATATGTGCTCACAGGATGCTTTTTGATCAATTAACACCAAGAAAGAGTAAGAAATTGTACTTGAAAAGAAGAGGTTTAAAAAGAGTAACCAAGGGGCGCCTGACTGGCTCAGTTGGTAGAGCATCTGACTCTTAATCTCGGGGTTATGAGTTCGAGCCCCATGTTGGGTACAGAGATTATTTTTTAAAAAACCTACTAGAGAGAATAACCAAGTCAGAATTATCATTAACATTTTAGAACTAATGTCCCTTATCCCCATGCTTGCTTGAACTTTATCATTTTCCATTTGGGAATAGGTTTTTTTTTTAAGTTTTATTTATTGGGGTGCCTGGGTGGCTCAGTTGGTTACATGTCCAACTCTTGCTTTTGGACCAAGAGTTCATAATTTCACGGTTCATGAGATTGAGCCCTGTGCTTGGGATTCTCTGTCTCTCTCTCCCACTCTGTCCCTGCCCCGCTCATGCACACGTCTGTCTGTCTGTCTCTCAAAATAAGTAAACTTTAAAGAAATAAAATAATGGGTGCCTGGGTGGCTTGGTTGGTTAAGTGTCTGACTTCAGCTCAGGTCATGATCTCACAGTTCATGGGTTTGAGCCCCATATCAGGCTCTGTGCTGACAGCTCAGAGCCTGAAGCCTGCTTTGGATTTTGTGTCTCCGTCTCTTTCTTTGCTCCTCCCTGCTCGCCCTCTGTCTCTCTCTCTCTCAAAAATAAACACTAAATAAAAAAAGAAGAAGAAATAAAATAAAACTTTTCTTTTTAAATAGAAATGTAGTTTTATCTCAAAGAAGTGATTTCCTCTCTCAACATCTGGAATTTATCTTTTTTTTTTTTTTTTTTTAATTTTTTTTTTCAACGTTTATTTATTTTTGGGACAGAGAGAGACAGAGCATGAACGGGGGAGGGGCAGAGAGAGAGGGAGACACAGAATCGGAAACAGGCTCCAGGCTCTGAGCCATCAGCCCAGAGCCTGACGCGGGGCTCGAACTCACGGACCGTGAGATCGTGACCTGGCTGAAGTCAGACGCTTAACCGACTGCGCCACCCAGGCGCCCCTGGAATTTATCTTTTGAAACATATCGTATTCAAATGCACCAAGTCTGTCTCCTGCAATTACATTTTGATAATTGTTAGCTTACAGGTTTCTAGACTTTATTAGCTTAAAGATCTTAGAATACCTCTAGTGGGATGATAGGTTTTATACTTTAAATGGTCTGAATAGATTTATAAGAGATTTTATCCTTGTATACTTAAGATTACTTTTTATTCTGATAAAGACTGAACATTTAAACTGTCCAATGGTAAGAGCATAAATGAAATTTCTTACCACATACAATCTAGCACATTTAACATATACCTACAATACTCAGCATTTCATAGTCACTATATATAAAATATTAATAAATAACTGGATCCAACATCTTAAGTATACAAGGATACTTGTTATATAAAAATTATAAATATTTTTATTAATCTATATTCTTTTCACTTTTTTCACAATTATATGAGATATAATTGACATATAACATTGTATTAGTTTATGCTGTATAACATAATGATTTTATATATATAGGAAGTTGTGGTGTTTGTATTTTCATTTTTAAAATAAATACCTAATAGAGGAATTGCTGAATCATATGGCAGTTATATTTTTAATTTTTTGAGGAACCTCCATCCTCTTTTTCATACAGTTTGCATTGCCATCAACAGTGCACAAGGGTCCCCTTTTCTCTTCATCCTTACCAACTCTTGTTATTTCTTGTCTCTTTGATATTAGCCATTCTAACAGGTGTGATTTGGTTGTGGTTTTCATTTGTATTTCTCTGATGATTCATTGTGTTGAGCATCTTTTCATGTGTCTCTTGGCCATATGTGTGTCTTCTTTGAAAAGTGTCTACTCATCTTGTGCCCACTTTTATTTGGGTTGTTTGGGTTTTTTGCCATCAGGTTGTTTGAGTTCTGAATATATTTTGGATATTAACCCTTTATTAGACATACAGTTTGCAAATATTTTCTCCTATTCAGTAGGTTGCTTTTCATTTTGTTGATGGTTTCCACTACTGTGCAGAAGTTTTTTACTTTGATGTAGTTCCACCTGTTTATTTTTGCTTTTCTTGCCTTTGCTTTTGGAGTCAAATCCAAAATATCATCTCCAAGACCAATGTCAAGGAGCTTAACTGCCTGTTTTCTTGTAGGAAGTTTATGGTTTCAGCTCTTATGTTCAAGACTTTAATCCATGTTGAGTTGAATTGATCTTTTTCATAGGACAGAGGCAGAGACAGAACCCGAAACAGGGTCCAGGCTCTGAGCTGTTAGCACAGAGCCTGACACAGGGCTCAAACACGTGAGCCGTGAGATTATGACCTGTGCCAAAGTCGGGCGCTTAACTGACTGAGCCACCCAGGCGCCCCTTGTTGAAATGATCTCTATGTATGGTTTCATTCTTTTGCATGTGCCTGTCCAGCTTTCCTAGCACCATTTATTGAAGAGACTATCCTTTCTTCATTGTATATTCCTGGCTCTTTTGTCATAAATTAATTGACCATATATGTGTGGTTTTATTTCTGGGCTCTCTTTCCTGTTTCATTGATTTATGTGTCTGTTTTTATGCCAACACCATACTGTTTTGATTACTATAGCTTTGTAATATAATTTAAAATCAGGTATTATGAAGGCTCTAGCTTTGTTTTTTTTTCAAGATTGCTTCGGCTATTCAGGGTCTTTTGTGGATTCAAACAAATTGCTGGATGAGAGTGTGTGTGTGTGTGTGTGTGTGTGTGTGTGTATGTATGTATGAGAAATGCCATTGGAATTTTGATAGAGATTGCATTGAATCTATAGTATGGACATCTTAACAATATTAATTTTTCCAATCCATGAGCCTCAGAATATCTTTCCATCTGTTTGTGTCTTCTGATTATTTCATCTGTGTTTTCAGAGTACAGATTTTTCACCTCCTTGGTTAAATTTATTCCTAGAAATTTTATTATTTTTGATGTAATTGTAAATGATACTGTTTGCTTAATTTCTCTTTCTGATTATTTGGGGTTAGTGTATAGAAACCCAACTAAATTTGTATGTTGACTTAAAAAAATTTTTTTTTTAAATTTTAAGTAACTCTACATATGGGGCTTGAACTCATGACCCAGAGATAAGAGTTGCATACTCTCCCTACCTACTGTGCCAGCCAGGCACCCCTTGGGTGTTGACTTTTTAATCTTGCAAAGTTAATGAATTCATTTATTCTAACAGGTTTTTTTTGTGTGGAGTCTTAGAGTGTTCTATATAGAATATGATGTCAGCTTCAAGTACAGACAGTTTCGCTTCTTCTTTTCTGATTCAGATGCTTTTTGTTTTGTTTTCTTCCTAATTGCTCTGGCTAGAAATTCCAGTATTATGTTGAATACAAGTGGTGAGAGTGAGCATCCCACTTGTCTTGTTCTTGATCTTAGAGGAAAGGCTTTCTTTCAGGTTTTCACTGCTGAGTATGATGTCCACTCTGGGCTTGTCATAGATGGCTTTTATTAGGTGTGTTCTTACTCTACCCACTTGATTGACTTGATTGAGGGTTTTTATCACAATTGGGTATTGAATTTTGTCAAATGTTTTTTCTGCATCTATTGAGATGATCGTATGATTTACCCTTCATTTTGTAATGTGGTGTATTACATTGATTCACAGATATTGTGTCCCATCCTTGTGTCCCAGAGTAAATTCCCCTTGATCATGGCATATGGTCTTTTTAATGTATTATTGTATCTGGTTTGCTAATATTTTGTTTTAGAATTTTTGTATATATATTCATCAGTGATACTGTAATTTTCCTTTCTTTTTAATTTAAAAAAAATTTATTTATTTTTGAGAGAGAGACAGAGTGCAAGTGGGGGAGGGGCAGAGAGAGAAGGAGACACAGAATCCGAAGCAGGCTCCAGGCTCCAGGCTCCGAGCTGTCAGCCCCGATATGGGGCTCGAACTCACGAACTGCGAGATCATGACCTGAGTCGAAGTCGCACGCTTAACCGACTGAGCCACCCAGGCACCCCTGTAATTTTCCTTTATTGTAGTGTCCTTGTCTGGTTTTGGTATCAGGGTAATGCTGGCTTTATAAAATGAGTTTAGAAGTGTTCCCCCCATCTTCTGTTGTTTGGAAGAGTTTGGGAAACATTGGTATTAATCCTTTTTTTAATGTTTGGTAGAATTCATCAGTAAAGCCAACTGATCCTGGACTTTTCTTTGTTGGGTGATTTTTAATTACTGATTCAATCTCCTTATTAATAATTGGTCTTCAGATTTTCTGTTTCTTCATGATTCACTCTTGGTAGGTTATATTCATCTAGGACTTTATCTATTTCCTTCAGGTTTTCCAATTTGTGGGTGTATAATTGTTCATAATAGTCTCATGATCATTTGTATTTCTGTTATCAGTTGTAATGTCTATAAATTATATTTTAGTAATTGAAAGTATAATACAAATTTGATCTACTTTCTAGAAAGTTTAAACAAGTCTCTTAAGTGGTGTTTCCTCACCGATGGAGAATTACTTCCAAGCAGAAGCTTACAACCTGGACAAGGTATTAGATGAATTTGAACAAAACGAAGGTGAGAATTTACTTTGGTGAATCTGTTTGAATATATTTATGATATGGAGAATGGGGGATTTTAAGAGTATGTAACACTTAAAAAAAAATAAAACTGGGTAAAGTGGCTTAATGATAATAGTATTATATTTTAATACCCAGAGGAGGAACGAACATTTTTGAGCACTATGTGCCAGACACTATGCTAACGCATTTATATGGACTGTATTATTTAATCTTTAATATAATCCCATGAAAGTAGATTTTATCTATATTTTACAGATGAGAGGCACAGAGAGATTAAGCAACTTCCCCAAAGTTAGTTTGCTGATAAGTGGCAGGATGATAAGTATCCAAGCAGTATGATACTAGAGCCTAAACTCTCTTTATACAACCAATTTATGATCAAGAAAAGCTTTAGAATGTGTGATTGTATTTCTAAACTAAGAAAAATAACTTATTGCCTATTGACTGACCAAAAAAGTAAAGATACATTTTAAACTAATTTTAAAAGATTTATATTTTTAAGTTACTGCCAAAATGGTTAAATAAACTGTCAGCTTAAGATTCACTTTGTTTAGGGAAAACTTTTCTTTAAATTTCCCTCTGAGTATGACTTGAATGGATAAGCCATAATTAAATCGCTATCTTTTACCTCGCCTTCCTTCCTTGGTGTTCTCTGTTTCTAAGGGGAAATGGCATGTAACAAGTTTACAATTTGATATATTTCCATCTGAACTCCATGATTTTAGTAATGATCTCCAAACCTTTACTATATCCAGTGATTCAGGTTGTTCTTTGATAGTAGTTGGGAAGAGAGATTAGTTTTAACTTTACTGCTTTGGGTCTATGATAGAGCAAGCCTTAAAAAGAATATGGGATTATGGGGGTTAGGAAAGAAAACGGAGAAGGAATGATACATGGAATAGCATGCTCTTCTCATATTTTACTGTTGATGACCTGAAGCTACTCCATAGCCATAGGATTCATGTAAATGTAAAAATTAATAATTTGAGATTTTATTGGATCTAGATGGGTTTTATACATACCAAGGCAGAAGGTGTATTTTCCTCTCTGTTTCAATCATTTATATAAATAATTTCTCAATCCTTTCTTTGGTTTGGCCCTCTGTGTATCACAGTTATTTGTCATAAGATATCTACACAGGTGCTACACCTAATCACATGAATAATATACTTCTAGAATACCTTTGACTCTAATAAAACTGTTAGTTCATTACATGATTCTCTTTGTGGCTGATGTAGATTCTAGTAGGGTATTTTGTATATAGTTGATTTTGAATACATTTTCATTGAATCAGTAAAAATTGTCTTTTAGTTCAAAAATACAGCATTTGCTTATAAAAAATAACTCCCTAGAAGGAGAAGAACTTCAGAAGCCACATTCTTGTTTGGAACTATGTTGTTTATTTGTTTTGAGCTATTTTTTTTTTAATTTTAGAATTTTTTAAGTTTGAAAAAATTCTAAAATTAAAAAACTTTTTTTTACATTTTTTTCATGTTTGTTTATTTTTGAGAGAGAGAGAGAGACAGAGCACAAGCAGGGGAAGGACAGAGAGAAAGGGAGACACAGATCCAAAGCAGGCTCCGGCTCCAAGCTATCAGCACAGAGCCCGATGTGGGGCTTGAACTCATGAACTGTGAGACCTGTGCCAAAGTCAGATGCTTAACTGACTGAGACACCCAGGAGCCCCAAAAATTTAAAGTTGCATTAAAACTACAATGTCTAGCCTGGTGTCTTTCAAAGTATATTTTAAATAGAGTGATTTTTCATTTTGTGTTAATTTCCTTCTTTAAATGAAAAATACAGCACACATGGATGGTGATGACACTAGATAATTAACAGTATGCCCATGTGGTAGGTGGTCAAATAATGAAATTTTAATAACTGATCATTCTTGTTTGAATATTAAATATTCTTGTAAGAAGCGGTAATTCTTTTTTATTTCCATGAGCCATCTTGGAAATAATGATTTCTTTTTTTAAAGGAAGCATATGTTACTAAATCTCAAGTCTCTGCTAGCCTACATTTGGTCAACTCAGGATTTAACACTCAGAGGATTCAGGACCATTCTCCACATATTCTGATGTTTTATGGCCTTTCCAATCTGCCCTTTCTAGCTGCTTTTTACTATTTCCTTACCCTAATTCTTTTTCAACCCAAACTGACTTACTTCTTATTGCTCTCTCAGATTGTTGTGTTTGGGGCTATACTTGTTTCCCCTTATGAATGACCTCTTTTCCAAACTGACATGTAATACAGGAATAGTCTTAATAATATTTTTTTGTTCTTAGCTAAAAATTAGAAACTTCGTGTTCTAGAAATATTCTCTTTTTAGATATCCTAGGAATATTTTATTTTCAGAGTATTTGCAAATGTAGTTGATTAACTGAGTCCTAGCTTTTACAGTGTCACCAGCAAACTTATTGTAATTATTTTTTCAGATGAAACAGTTTCTCCTATTTTATTGGATACCAAGTGGAATAAGATTCTAGATTCCCCTTCTCACCGACTATCATTTAACCCTGCATTGGCCAGTGTGAATGAACCTGCAGTTTCTAATGAGTCACAGCCACAATTGAAAGTCTTCTCTCTGGCTCATTCAGCTTCTTTGACCACAGAGGGAGAGGACCATTGTGCAAATGGACAGGAGTATCCTCTGAATCCAGAGATTAACACAATGTGGATTGATGAAAATGCCGTTGCAGAAGATCAGTTAATTAAAAGGAACTGTAATCGAGATGATCAACACAGTGATGTCGAAGTGGGAGAAAAAAAATGTGGAAATCTAGCTTGTCTGCCAGATGAGAAGAATGTTCTTGTTGTAGCCGTCATGCATAATTGTGATAAGAGGACATTACAGAGTGATTTGCAGGATTGTAATAATTACAATAGTCAGTCCCTCATGGATGCTTTTAGCTGTTCACTGGATGACGAAAGCAGACAAACTGATCAATTTAGTTTTAGTATAAATGGGTCCACTGGAAAAGATATGAATTCAGAGAAACAAATGGATCTGTTGAATAGACCAAGTGCAGTGGGGGATTCTGTTAAACATATGTGTACTACTTCATCTGATAATCTAGCCAGTGTCTGTTCCTCCTCACAATTAAAGGATGATGAAAATATAGGTAGAGATCCCTCCATGTCTGTGATTACAAGTTTAACAATTGATTCAGTAATCTCATCCCAGGGAACAGAGGAAGAAGGTTCTGCTGCTAAAAAGCAAGAGAACTGTATACCAGATGAGGTTCTCACTTGCAAAACCAGCTCTGCTAGGACAGATCTAGGGAGTCCAAACTCCTTTTCCCATCTGAGTGAGGGGATTTTGATGACAAAAGAGCCAGCAGAGGAGAGAACAACCGAAGAATCCATCCGACCTGGTTTACCTTTGATTCTCAAAACAGACATGCCTAATGGGTCTGGAAGGGATGATAACTGTGAACAGTTTTCAGATTGCCTTGTGTCCAGTGAAGTTAGAGCTGATGAAAAGGAAGGTTGTGAACATGAAGAAATACTGGACACTACAGAACTTCTTAATATGACAGAGCATTTCTCTGATTCTCAGGAGATGACTAATTGGAAATTGACTAAGCTAAATGATATGAATGACAGCCAAATAAATAAAGAAAATGAGAAGTTTCTGCAGATGAATCAGCCCGAGGACATTTACAGTGATAATGGAGGAGATTGTGATAGAATGGCTGAAGCAGGTCTAGATTTAAAAGGAACTTGCATGAATGAAAGTGAAGGATGTGATTTCTCCACTATGGATACACCAGCAGCAAATTCTGTATCTAATTGTGATTCCTATGGAATGCAGAGCCCAGTTGTTTGTTTTGTTCCAAAGACTTTACCCTCCAAAGAAGATTCAGTAACAGAAGAAAAGGAAATAGAAGAGAGCAAATCAGAATGCTACTCAAATATTTATGAACAGAGAGGAAATGAAGCCACAGAAGGGAGTGGTCTACATTTAAACAGCACTGGTGACCTAATGAAGAAGAATTATTTACACAGTTTCTGTAGCCAAGTTCCATCAGTGCTTGGGCAATCTTCACCTAAGATAGTAGCAAACCTGCAGTCTATCAGTGTTCCTTTTGGTGGTGCAAGACCCAAGCAACCTTCTAATCTTAAACTTCAAATTCCAAAGCCATTGTCTGACCACTTACAAAATGACCTTCCTACAAATAGTGGAAATAATATTAAAAACAAAAATGATGTTCTTGGAAAAGCAAAATTAGGGGAAAATTCAACAACCAATGTATGCAATTCCTCTTTAGGAAACATCACTATTGCTGATACAAATGGGGAACATTTAGAAAGCTACGAGTCTGGGATATCCAGTAGACCGTGCCTTGCATTAGCTCCAGAAAGCCCAGATAATGATCTCAGAGCTGGTCAGTTTGGAATTTCTGCCAGGAAGCCATTTACTACTCTGGGTGAGGTGGCTCCCGTGTGGGTACCAGATTCTCAGGCTCCAAATTGCATGAAATGTGAAGCCAGGTTCACATTCACCAAAAGGAGGCATCATTGCAGAGCATGTGGGAAGGTAAGTTGTATGTGTTTCAGGTCACAAATGTGGCATGCCTATTTTATTAAGCTCAATTAGAAATTAATAAAGACAATATAAGGTGAACATACTTCTGGTTGAGATGACATTATAAATAGCCTGGAACACCCAGTTCTAGTAAATTTCTAAATAAAAAATGACCTCATTGAATCTTAGTATTTATATAATTTTTTTGGTTGCCAAGATTTAAGCTGAATCACTTTTCGTGAACAGATGAGAATTGAGGAAGTGTTAACTTTGTGGTTTCTATATTGATAGATACTTGGTTAATGGAATAGTTTGAAATAAGGAAGTAATTTTTTTGGTTTAAGAAATACTTGTAGTTAACTTCATATTTTTTTAATTTTTGAAAAATTGAGTATTACACTTAAAATCCATCCTAGTTTTTGTTACAGGATTTTGGCCACTCTACTAGACATTCTGGAACTTTTTATACACATATACACATATTTTTGTCTTTTTCCCCCTTTAACTTTGATACAAAATAGAGTTGAGGGCTGCAGATCCTATGACAAGGTTGTAAGAATACTTGGTATTCCTTAGGTCTCCCTAAGTTTCCTCGCTGTAACATATCAACTTCCTGGTTTGTCTTTTTAACAAGAGCTATGAACTAGGAGGAAGGGATTTTATATTTTTAAAAAGACTTTTAGCTTTGTTATTTTATATTTTTAAAAAGACTTTTAGCTTTGTTATTTTTTAACTATACTTTATTAAGCTTTAGTTTTTATAAAAACAAAAGATTAGTAATTTTCATTTGGCTTTGTGAAGATTAAATGAGATTACAGATGTAATAGTAAGTGCTCAGTAATTAATCTCTACTTCCCTTCTTGCCTGATTTATTGGTCTGTTTGTGCTAATTAGGATGCTTTCACCTTCAAGGAACAGGGTATCTGACTCTTTGTGATTTAGACAAAACAGCATTTCATGTAACAGGAAGCCTGAAGATAGAGACTCACTTATGTCTGGGCGTAGAGTGAGGATCTCTAAAGTTTCCTTGGTCTTCCACTCATGATCTCAAGAGAGTGGCATAGCTGTAAGCATCAAGTTCAACCTGGCAGCTTCTCAAGTACAGGGAAATTGGTTGGGGTCAAACGAGCCTATTCTTGCTGCAGTCTCATGAAGGAGGAAAAAATCCCTGGCAACTTCTTTCAGTTTATTGGTCAGGTCTAGACCACAGCTGCAATTTTATACCAATTATTGATAAAGGGGAACAGAATTGATTGGCTAAGATGAATCATGATTCATCCTCTGGGGCTGAGCCCAATGTTGCCTGAACACAAGTGGGATTCTGTTAATATGGAGAAGGAAGAGAATGTTTCCTGGCTGGGCAGTCAGAAAGGGTACAAAAGAACAAAATGATGGGGAGCAGAAAGAAGTTAAAGCTGTTGATTGGGCTACTGGTCTCTGATTATTAAAATTTGAAGAAAATAGTTTGTTTAATTCTTAAATATCTTGTAGTCTGAAATAAACTCAGTAGCCTGAATAATCAGTTTTCTATTAAGGAATTAGAGTTGTCATTTTTATGTAGTTCTGTGTGTCGCTTACTCTGTAGAATACTTTCTGAAAATTTTGCTTTCTTGAGCAAATAATAATGTTCCAGACCAGCATATCCAGATGTAATGAGTAAATAGGTAACTCAGGTGGATTTAGAAAGGAAATGGTGGCAAAATGTTCACAAATTGAAAAATTAGATGGAAGTTTTGCTGAGTGGAATTTATGAATTTAGGAATTCACGTGGATTATGGATTCATATTCTGTTTTTTTCCTTTTTATCTCCAGTTACATCAGAGATGTTCTAGGGATTGATGAGAAATGTTTGTAAAAATCCTTGAACTTCTTGGAAGAAAAGAATTTATAAACAATTGTATACTTTTTCTAGCTACTAATGAGATTATACTGGGGAAATAGCTAGAAAAATACCCCAAACAATGTGATTTTGTAAAATATTGTTCACTGCTGAAAAAAGAAATTTAGTTTGCATACCCGGTAATTTCTCTACTTAATACCTATAGCTTAATACTCTGCTCTTATGAGCATATATTAAGCATCTAATATATCAAAGGTTCTGGGCTAGATATTGGAGATGCAGAGATACAAAAATTGCAATATATGACTTCATTGACCTCATGGAGTTTGTAATCAAGGGCGCTGATTTCAGTAAGTTGAGAGAGGACTATTTGGATTTCCCGGAGTTTAAAAAAATTCTAAAAGAAATTGTGAACCACGGATCTGAGTAGACAGACAAACAGACCATTCTACAACAAAGTATATACATTGTGTTAAAAGCCAATTATATGTGCCTTATATTTGTTCTCATTAATCCTCATTATACCCGTGTAGAATGGGTTGTTAATTTTTCCCTATTTGATAGATTAAGAAGCAGAGGCTCAGAATGGTCAAGGAATATGCCTAGGATCTCATAGCTTGAATATTGCAAGAGCCCTGGTACCCTTTCTTTCAGTCATATCGCTTCCAGCATGTCTCTTCATTTATACTAGTGGTATGAAGAAAATAATCTAGGATCATTGAGGGATAAGAGCTTAATTTTTCTCAGAATGGCAGAGGGAGTCAGGAAAGTCATGTTACAAAATGACTATTTTGAGAGGGCGATATAAAAAAGTAGGTATAATTTATGGGGCAAGGTTCTAAAGTGTGTGAGATAAATGAGATCACATCAGAGTACAGGTGGAAAAGGGAAATAAATTCACAAAAGAATGGGACAAGATAAAAATACACATGATAGAAGGAGTTTAATAGAACATTATGGGAAATTATTTAGCATAGTTTGAAGCTTATGTTCTTTTTTTTAAATTAAAAAATTTTTTTTGAATGTTTATTTATATTTTGAGAGAGACAGAGACAGAATGTGAGCTAGGGAGGGCAGAGAGAGAGGGAGACACAGAATCCGAAGCAGGCTCCAGGCTCTGAGCTGTCAGCACAGAGCCCAATGTGGGGCTTGAACTCATGAACCACGAGATCATGATCTGAGCCCAAGTTGGACGCTTAACTGACTGAGCCACCTAGGTACCCCTATTTTTAAAAAAATTTTTAAATTCTTTTTTTAATGTTTATTCATTCTTGAGAGAGAGAAGGAGAGACAGAACACGAGCAGGGGAGGGGCAGAGAGAGAGAAGGAGACACAGAAACCAGAAGCAGGCTCCAGGCTTCAAGCTGTCAACACAGAGCCCCACGTGGGGCCTGAACTCACAAACCGTGAGATCATGACCTGAGCTGAAGTTGGGACACTTAAGTGACTGAGCCACCCAAGCACCCCTATATTCAATTCTTGATAAGCAGTAGAGTTGTTATAACATTCATCTTGGTTAAATGTAATTAAGTAAAATATAAAATAATTAAACTAGAACTTATGAAAGTGTTAAAATGTTGCAGTTTATTTCTGTATTGCTGTAATGGAGATCAGAGTATCTGGATTCCAGTCTTCATTGTTAATTGGAAAAGTATGTCACACTCTAAGATGCTCAGCAAATATGAGTTTTATGATTTCACACATTAATTTAGACAATTGCTCCATATAGCAGTATAATCCCTACTTCTCCTGTATGATAGATGATAAATTATAGAGTAGAAAGAATACAGAGAACTCTTTCCCCAAAAGGTGCCCTTTAAATTGAAATTATCACCATTATTATAAACCCATATTCATTTCCTGTGGAAATCACTGACTTCAGCAAATAGTGGTTATTCATCCTCTGTCAAGCTCCATTTCCCATTAATGTTTTGACTTTGACTTCAAAGTCCTAAGAAAACATTGAGTTTTATAGTAAAGGAAAGGGGCGCCTGGGTGGCTCTGTCGGTTAAGCGTCCGACTTCGGCTCAGGTCATGATCTCACGGTCCGTGAGTTCCAGCCCCACATCGGGCTCTGTGCTGACAGCTCAGAGCCTGGAACCTGTTTCAGATTCTGTGTTTCCCTCTCTCTCTGCCCCTCCCCTGTTCATGCTCTGTCTCTCTCTGTCTCAAGAATAAATAAACATTAAAAAAAAAAAAAGAGTAAAGGAAAGAGGAGTTTTTAAAGTGAAGAAGAATTTCTAAAAGAAAAAAAAGCTGTTTATCTTCTGTTTGGT
The DNA here is from genome assembly GCF_022837055.1 of Prionailurus viverrinus. NCBI lineage: Eukaryota > Metazoa > Chordata > Mammalia > Carnivora > Felidae > Prionailurus > Prionailurus viverrinus. The sequence continues at coordinate 172,472,712 of NC_062568.1, read as the reverse complement.
CATTTTCAAGGCTTTGTAACACTTTATCATTTATCATCACTGATGTGTCCAATTATTATTTATTTGGTGCCAGCTGGTTAATGACTGCTCTATTTACTATTTAACAGAAGCAGGCGTAAAAATATTTTTTATAAGTATAACTGTTTAACTGACAATTATTACCTGGATATTTTGTATTTGTTTGAGATGATGTGAAAGATGAAAATAGAGTAACATTAAAAAAATTTTTTTTTTTATGTTTATACATTTTTGAGAGAGAGAGAGACATGGAGTGTGAGCAGGGGAGGGGCAGAGAGGGAGGGAGGGAGACACAGAATCTGAAGCAGGCTCTAGGCTTTGAGCTGTCAGCACAGAACCCAACGTGCGGCTGGAACTCATGAGCCCTGGGATCATGACCTGAGCCATGTCGAACGTTTAACCGACTGAGCCACCCAGGCTCAGAGACAGGCGCCCCTAGAATAAGTTCCTTTTAAATCTAGACCTGCTTCAGCCATTCTATCACAATCTCCTCCATTATCACTGTAAATGTCCTCGGGCTGATTCATCTGCAGAAACTTCTCATTTTCTTTATTTATTTGGCTGTCATTCATATCATTTAGCTTAGTCAATTTCCAATTAGTCATCTCCTGAGAATCAGAGAAATGCTCTGTCATATTAAGAAGTTCTGTAGTGTCCAGTATTTCTTGATTTGTGAGATCAAGCCCTGCACTGGGCTCTGTGCTAGCAATGCAGATCCTGTTGGGATTTTCTCTCTCCCTCTCTCTCTTCCCCTCCCCTGCTCTTTGCACTCTCCCTCTCTCAAAATGAATAAACTTAAAAAAAAAAAAAAACGACCAACAACAAAAAAACCCAAATAGACTATTTTTTTAGAGCAGAAAAATTGAACAGAAAGTACAGAGTTCTCACATACCTGTAGTTGACCCCATTATTAGCATCTTGCCACTAGTGCGGTACATTTGTTAAAATTGATGAACCAATGTCAATACATTGTTATTAACTAAAGTCCTATAAAAGAAATATATGCTGTGGTTTACTTTAGGCTTCACTCTTTGTGTTGTACAGTTCTGTGGGTTTTGATAAATGCATGACATGTGTCCTATTATAGTATCCTATAGAGTAATTATACTATCCTAAAAATCCCTTGTGCCCCACTTGTGCGTGCCTTCCTTCCTGCCATCGGAACTGCCAGCAATCACTGATCTGGGTTTTTTTTCTTAATTTTACTTTTTAATGTTTATTTATTTTTGAGAGAGACAGAGAGTGCGAGCAGGGGAGGGGCAGAGAGAGAGAGGGAGACACAGAGTCCGAAGCAGGCTCAAGGCTCTAAGCTGTGAGCATAGAGCCTGACACGGGGCTTGAACCCACGAATCTCAAGATCATGGCCTGAGCCAAAATTGGAATCTTAACTGACTGAGCCACCCAGGCGTCCCTCATTGATCTTTTTACTGTTCCAGTTGCCTTTTCCAGAATGTCTTATAATTGGGATTTATGTAACCTTTTCAGACTGGCTTCTTTCACTTAGTAATATGCATTTACATTTCCTCCATGTCTTTTTTAAAAAATCGAGGTATAATTGACATACAACATGGTGTTAGTTTCAGGTGTATAAGATAATGATTCAATATTTGCATATATTGTGAAATGATCACCACTGTAAGTTGTTAATATCTGTTCCCATACATAGTTACAAGTTTTTGGATGAGAACTTTTTTTAAAGTTTATTTATTTATTTTGAGAGAGAGAACCTGTGTGCATGAACAAGGGAGGGGCAGAGAGAGAGGGAGAGAGAGAGAATCCCAAGCTGGCTCTGCACTGTCAGCATGGAGCCAGACGCTGGGCTCGAACCCATGAACGATGGGATCATGACCTGAGCCAAAATCTAGAGCCAGACACTTAGTTGACTGAGCCACCCAGGTACCCTAAACATTTTTTTAAAATATAATTTATTGTCAAGATGGCTAACATACAGTATATACAGTGTGCTCTTCGTTTTGGGGTAGAGTCCTGTGGTTTATCACTTACATACAACACCCAGTACTCATCCCAGCAGGTGCCCTCCTCAGTGCCCATTACCCATTTTCCCTTCTCCCGCACCAGCAGTTTGTTCTCTGTATTTAATAGTCTCTTACGGTTTGCCTCCCTCCTTCTCTGTAACTTTTTTTCCCCTTCCTTTCATACATGGTCTTCTGTTAAGTTTCTCAAGTTCTACATGAGTGAAAACATACGATATCTTTCTCTGACTGACTTATTTCGCTTAGCCTAATACCCTCCAGTTCCATCCACGTTGTTGCAAATTGCAAGATTTCATTCTTTTTCATTGCTGAGTAGTATTCCATTGCATATATATACCACATCTTCTTTATCCATTCATCAATTGACATTTGGAGAGAATGTTAACCAGGGAGGGGGCAGAGGGAGAGAGAGAGAATCTTAAGCAGGTTCCATGCTCAGTGCAGATCTTGACAATCCTGTTGATCCCAAACCCTGGGATCATGACCTGAGCTGAAATCAAGAGTTAGACATTTAACTGACAGCACCCCCAGGTACCCCAGAAATATTTTATTTATTTATTTTTAGATTTTTTTTTAAATGTTTATTTTTGAGAGAGAGAAAGACACAGTGCAAACAGGGACAGGCAGAGAGAGAGACACACACACACAGAATCTGAAGCAGGCTCCAGGCTCTGAGCTGTTGGCACAGAGCCCAACACAGGGCTTGAACTCATGAACCATGAGATCATGACCTGAGCCAAAGTTGGACGCTTAACCAACTAAGCCAGCTAGGCACCCCACCCCAGAAATATTTTAAATTATTCATGTGTTTCTCTTATTTAAGGACAGTTCAACCCAAAACAAGTTTATTTTCCTGATTTCATATTTACTTACCTGTTGATGGAAACCAATCCATAGGACAGTAAGAAATGGCTACTTTAAAAATAGAATATTCCTTGGTAATTCAGTTTTCCTCATACTCTGCCTAAAAACTTGTCTTATTATTCACATTGTGATTTGAACCATTCCAGCATGGTAAAACAGGAAAAACTTTTGGATTAAACTTGGTTTCTAATGAAGTTAGGGCAATATTTTCCATTCACATTCTTCAAAAAATTGTGTTGGCTGAAAGTCCACCTCACCCATGTCATAGCATTTGTCACACAGTACTGTCTCTGTCATTCTCATAGGACTATAAGGATCGTGTTATTGATTCTGATTTATCTTTTGTTCCCAGCATTTAGGCCCCACAGTACCTGTCACTTACAAATTGTTCAGCAAACGTCTGTTAATGAATGAATAAGTGAGTGCCAGATCATTAATTTACTTAAATATTGTGTGCTTGTTATTTGTCTGTCACTATGCTGGGTGCTGAATTTACACTAATGACATTATGATCCCTACCCTTATGTAAAGATTAGTGGGGATAACCAAAAGCAAACAAATGTATAATTACAAATTGTGATAAGGACTATGAAGGAAATGAACAAGGAGGGATAATATAAAAGATGGAGGGGGAAGGGGATCTGGGAAGTCCTCTGAAAAATGACAGTTTATTTTTTATTCTTTATGTTTATTCATTTTTGAGAGAGAGACAGAGGGTGAGCAGGGATGGGCAGAGAGGGAGACACAGAATCCGAAGTAGGCTCCAGACTCTGAGCTGTCAGCACAGAGCCCAGTGCAGGGCTCATACTCGTGAACTGTGAGACCATGACCTGAGCTGATGTCAGACACTTAACCAACTGAGCCACCCAGGAGCCCCAAGAAATGACCGTTTAGATGACACATGACAGTTGAGGAGTCAGCCATTCAAAGTACAGAGAGAAGAATGCTTCAGGAAGAGAGAACAGCATGGGCCAAGGTAGGAAGGCACCTATACAAGAAATTGAAAGGAATCCAGTATGGTTAAAATATAGTAAGGGAAGAGTCCCATAAAAAGAGTGTGGAGAGGAAGTCAGGGAATAGCTCATGTAGTGTTCTGCAGGTCATGTGAAGAATACAGTGGGAAGCCATGGGAATGGACAAGCTTACCTAGGGAAGAGTTTACAGAGGGAAGAAAAGGGGCCCAGGGCTGAGCCATTGAGGTCAAGCAGAGGAAGAAGACCTAATACAAGTGACAGAGAATGCATGGCCAGAGAGTTAGGCAAAAAACCAAGAAAATGTGGTGTCTTGAAACTCAAAAGAAGAATAGTTTGGCAGAGGAGGGGGTTATCACCTATATAAAGTGCTGATGGGAGGTAAATAAGATATGGACAGGAAAGGGACCAATGGACTTGTCTGCATCAGACTCTGATACAAGCAGACTTGGTAGAGCTGTGGATACAGAAGCCAGAATGGGTTGAAAATGGGGAATGGGTTGAATATGGAATGAGAAGTAAGGAAGTGGAGATGGTTTTTTCAAGAAGTTTTGCTGTGAGGGAGAACAGAAAAAAAATTGGAACACTTACTAGGTGAAGATGGTGGTTATAGATGAATTTTTTTTAAAGGATAGGAGATATTTACTATTGTATTTAATGTAATGAATGATTCTATAGACAGGTTGTTTTAGAAGAAAAGGGATCAGAGGAAGAGAAAAACCCTTGAGAAGGCCAAACGGATAAGATTTATGACATGTTTAGGGTTTGGTCTTCAACAGGAGAGAGGAAGAGAAGATGGGGACAGATGAAGATAGGTTTATGGATTTATTGGTGAGAGCATGAAAAAAATTTACATCTGCTTGGCTCATACTTCATATAGAAAATATAAACATCGGGGCATCTGAGTGGCTCAGTAGGTTAATCATCTGACTTTTGGTTTCAACTTAGGTCATGATCTCGTGGTTCATGGGTTCAAGCCCCACATCAGGCTCTGTACTGACAGTGCAAAGCTTGCTTAGGATTCTCTCTCTCTCCCTCTCTCTCTGTGTCCCTCCCCTGCTCAGGCTGTCTCTGTCTCTCTCAAAAATAAATAAACTTAAAAAACAAGAAAATATAAACACAGAGAGAGACGAAATAGGGATAGATGATGAGGGTTTGAGAGGGGAGAGGTAGTTACCTTGGAGTGGGAAAGTAAAACCTAGTTAGAGAATTGAAATTTTGATAGCCTTGTGAAACTAGGTATCAAATTTTCAGTCATTTTATGCTAGTATAGTCCTGACTTCATGGGATAAGGTCAGTATTTGTCTTTGGAGACATTGTGAGCTTGTTGCATTATCTTTGCAATACAAGCAATTATTGGAGAAGCAACAAAAGTTCTATAGGGCTAGTCTATGTTGCCATCTGTCTATCCATTTCCATTTTATTTGTTCTTTCATTGAAGCATTTAGCAAGCATATACTTAATGCTTAGTGTACTATTTTTAACCAAAGAGATGAAAGAAGAAAGTAGAATGGCTGAGCTACTCTATTTAAACATACCACTCATGTTTCCATAGATCACAGAACTTAAATATGTGAAATAAGTAACAATTACAAAGCTGCAAATGCTTTGTGGTGGGAAGCAGATAGATGATGATGGTGGTGGTGGTGGTAGTGGTAGTGAGGATAATGAGATGGCTAATATTTATTGAGTGTTTACTGTGTGCCAGGCACTTTTCTAAATGCTACTTACAGTATCTTATTTAATATGTATAACACCCTAGGGGCACCTAGGTGTCTCAGTTGGTTAAGTGTCTGACTCTTGATTTTGTCTCAGGTCATGATCTTCCGGTTCATGGGTTCAAGCCCCACATCTGGCTGTGCACTGACAGCATGAAGCCTGCTTGGGGCTCTCTCCCTCTCTCTCTGCCCCTCCCTACCTCAAAGTAAATAAATAAACTTAAAATACACACACACACACACACACACACACACACACACACACACACACACCCTACGAAGTAGCTAGTGTTATAATCCACATTTTATAAGTGATGAAATTGCCCTACAAAAATTGAGTAACTTGTTGAGAATCACATAGCCAGTAAGTGGAGTTAGGATTCAAACTTAGGCTCTTTGACTTACAGAGTCCACACTCCAAAGCAGTATGCAGTGGTTTTAGAGGGTCTGGGGGGTGGGGGTGGGGGAACCGAATAAGGGAGTCATAAAGTTGAGGTCCTTAAGTTAGTAAGGGCCACTTTAGGAGCATGTGGACTTAGACCGCAAAGCTCCTAGGCAGCCAGATAAGAGGGAAACAGAAGGTAGATAAGGTTTGTTTAGTACATACTCTGTAATTTGTGTATCATTTTCCTAGTAAACCCATGTGAAAAGTGTGTTATTACTACTTTCCGGTTGAGGAAACTGAGATAGTAGAACTATGAACCAATCAGTGCTTTCTTAGCTATATAACACATGGTCTTTTCCTTTAAATATAGTTGAAAGGATAAAAATGAAATAATTCAATAGGTTTTATGGTGGTTTTTTATATTGTTTCCTCAGCATTTCTTAGAGGAATGTCTGTATTTATACCATGTTTTCAAAGCAAATATATTTATTTCAAAAAGAAAGTTGGAAAATATCTGGTACTTCTTATATTAGATGGCAATTTCTTATTTTAAATAAAATTACGTGTTAAATACTCACAATTTACTTTTAAATAACTTGAGTTACAGTCAATTTGTTTAACATTTGAGAATTTTGGTAGTGAATATAGAATAACCTTCATAGAACCGTGAGTAACAAGCACATTAAGATAACCTGTTGGTTTGGGGGTGCCTGGATGGCTCAGTTGGTTGAACATCTGACTCTTGATTTTGGCTCAGGTCATGATTTCATGGTTCCTGGGATCGAGCCCAATGTCGGGCTACGTGCTGGCAGCGTGAAGCCTGCTTGTTGCTTGGGATTCTCTCTCTGTCCCTCCCCGCTCTTGCATTTGCTGCTCTCTCACCCTCAGAAATATTTTTTTAATCTTTTTTTAAAAAAGATAATATGTTGGTTTATAACTTCAGAGATCAATTTTCTCAAGGTTTATTTTGTCATCTGGTGTGAAAACATGACGACTGGTTGTGCTCCTTGGGAAGCAGAGAAGTAGTAATTTCTCACACTGAGAAAGTTTGTTGAAATATGTGAAGAGCATTTTAAAGAGCAAAAGGATCAATATTTCTCAACACCTAGATTTAGAATAACTCACAGCCATTCACTAGCTTCCTCATGATCTCAGGCAAGGTACTTTGATCATCCGTAGAATGAAGGTGATAATACATAATAAAGATCTGTTGGGAGTGCCAGGGTGGCTCAGTTGGTTAAGCGTCTGGCTCTTGGTTTCGGCTCAAGTTATGATCTCGCAGTTCATGGAATCGAGCCCTGCATTGGGCTCTGTGCTGACAGCGCAGAGCCTGCTTGGGATTCTCTCCTTTTCTCTGTCCCTCCACTGCTGTGTGCTCTCTCTCTCTCTCTCTCTCTCTCTCTCAAAATAAGTAAATAAACTTAAAAAAAATCTGTTGAATGAATTATCAGTTTTAAAAGTAATAAATAATGTTACCTAACACTGTATGTAGTAGATTATCATTAAATTGTAACTTCTTATTTTAATTATGTCTTTATGGAAAATTGGCTGTAGTGTTTTTTTTTTTTAAGTAGGCTCCACGCCCAGCCTGGAGCATATTGTGGGGTTTGAACTCATGACCCTGAAATCAAGGCCTGAGCTGAAATGAAGAGTCAGTTGCTTAATCAACTGAGCCACCCACGTGCCCTGGCTGTAGTTTCTTTATGAAGTATTTTTTTGTTGTTGAGTTGTAGAGTTCTCTATATATTCTGGGCATCAATCCTTTATCAGATATCTGATTTGGAAATATTTTCTTTATAAGTTCTTTTTACTCTGTTGGTAGTGCCTTTGATGCAACAAAGTTTTAAATTTTGATGTTCAACCTGTTTGTTGTTGTTGTTGTTGCTGCTGTCTGTGCCTTTTGTGTCATATCCAAAAAATCATTGCCAAACCAAATGTCATGATCTTTCCCCCTATACTTTCTTCTAAGAGTTTTGTAATTTTAGCCCTTGCATTTAGGTTTTTGATCCACTTTGAGTTAATTTTTGTATATGGTGTAAGGATCCAGTTTCATTCTTTTGAATGTAGATATCCAGTTTCTTCAGCACCATTTGTTCAAAACACTATCCTTTGCCCATTGAACTGTCTTGGCACCCAAGTCAAAATCATTTGACTGTATATATATGTGAGATTGTATTTCTGGGCTCACTGTTTTATTCCATTGTTCTTGATGTCTGTGTTTATACTAATATCACACTGTTTTGGTTACTGTAGCTTTGTAGTAAATTTTGAAACCATGAAGTGAGAATCTTCCAACTTTGTTCTTCTTTGTTAAGATCATTTGACTATTTTGGAGATTCCATATGATACACTATATGTTAACTAACTTGGATTTAAATTAAAAAAAATATTCCATATGAATTTAAGGATGGATTTTTCTATTTCTGTGAAGATTGTTACGACAGAGATAACATTGAATCTGTAGATAATTTTAGGTAGTAGGGACATCTTAACAATAATGTTTTCCAATTCACGAATTGTCTTTCAGTGTATTTATATCTTTTTTTAAAATTTTTATTTATTTTTGAGACAGAGAGACAGAGCATGAGCGGGGGAGGGACAGAGAAAGAGGGAGACACAGAATTTGAAGCAGGCTCCAGGCTCTGAGCTGTCAGCACAGAGCCCGATGCAGGGCTGGAACTCATCAACAGTGAGATCATGACCTGAACCGAAGTCAGATGTTCAACCGACTGAGTCAGCCAGGCGCCCTGTGTCTTCTTTAAAATTTTTTTTCAGCATTCTTTTGTTATTTTCAGTGCATAAGGCTCTTACCTCCTTGGTTAGGTTCATTTCTAAGTATTTTATTTTTACTTATTTTTAATTTTTTCTTAACATTCAGTTTTGAGAGACAGAGAGTGTGAATGGGGGAGGGGCAGAGAGAGAGGGGAGACACAGAATCCCAAGCAGGCTCCAGGCTCTGAGCTGTCAGCACAGAGCCGGACACAGGGCTTGAACTTATGGACCATGAGATCGTTACCTGAGCCGAAGTTGGATGCTTAACCGACTGAGCCACCCAGGTGCCCCAATGTCTAAATATTTTATTCTTGATGCTATTGTAAATGGAATCATTTTCTTAATTTCATTTTCGACTTGTTCATTATTAGTGTATAGAAATACAAATGATTTTTGTGGGTTGACTTTACATCCTGCAAGTTTGCTGAATGTATTAGTTTTTACAATTTTGTGTGTGGAATCTTTAGTGTTTTTTACATATATGATCGTGCCATCTGTGAACAGAGGTAATTTTCTTCATTTCCAATCTGAATGCCTGTTTGTTTACCTTTCCTAATTGCTCTGGCTAAACTCCAAATACTAAGCTTGAATATAAGTGTCAAAATTGTACATCCTTGGATTTTTCCTATCTTAGAGGAAAAGCTTTTAGTCTTTCACTGTTGCATATGATATTAGCTGTGAGTTTTTTAAATGTGGCCTTTTATGTTGAGGTAGTTTCCTTCTATTCTTAGTGTGTTGCATGTTTTTATCACATAAAGATGTTAGATTTTGTTAATGCTTTTTCTGTATCATTGATCATGTGGATTTCTTTCCATTCTATTAATGTGGTATATTACATGATTTTTCCATGTTGAACCATCCTTGCATCCTTGATCATAATCCTTTTAATGTACTGTTAAATTTCGTTTGCCAGTATTTTATTGAGTATTTTTTGCATCAATGTTCATAAAGGATATTGGTCTATAATTTTTTTGTATTGCCTTGTTTGGCTTTGGTATTAGGGTAATGCTGGCTTCATAAAATGAGTTAGGGAGTGTTCCTTCCTTTTCAGCTTTTTGGAAGAGTTTGAGAAGGATTGGTGTTGTTTAAATGTTTGGTAACATTTACCAATCAAGGCCGTTTTATTTGGAGTGTTTCTTTGTTGAAAGGTTTTTGATTACTGATTCAATCTCCTTACTAGTTATAGATATATTTGGATTTGCTATTTCTCCCTGATTCAGTTATGGCAGGTTTTATATTTGTAGGAATTTGTCTATTCATCTAGGTTGGTGGCAGCTTTTGTTTTTTGTTTTTGTTTTTTAATTAATTTCTGCACCCAATGTGATGCTCGAACTCATGATCCCAAGATCAAGAGTTGCATGCTCTACCAACTGAGCCAGTCAGATACCCTGGCCACAATTTTCTTTAAGCCAGAAGAGAATTATTTGAAAAAGGTAGAGTAGGATATTCAATCTTAAATCAGTGCTTCCTTTGACAGAACAAATCAGAAGTTGGTTGTTGGTTACAGAATGTCAGCTGACAAAAGTGTCTTCTGTTAAAACCATCACATTTTCATTATATAAATAGGCAAAGGAGAGGCTTAAGTGGATGAGTAATCACTAGAGAAATATTTAAATTTATTGGCTATTAAGAGGTAGGGATTTTATACCTATGTAGTGAAAAATAGAAAATGTTGATAATACTCATTACAATTTGATGTTAAGTTGAAATCAGCATTTTTAGACATTTAAAATACCATATATATCAATTCTTAGAGCCAATAATTCCTTCTTTGGAAGATAATTCCTAAAGAACAAGAGCTATAAAACAAAAAGATGTTCATTTTAGTGTTACTTTATTTTTTACTTGTTTATTTTTTTAATTTATTTTTTATTTTTTAGAGAGAGACACCAGGGGAGAGGAGCTGAGGGAGGGAGGGAGGGAGAGAGAGAGAGAGAGAGAGAGAGAGAATATCTTAAGCAGGCTCCAGTGTCAGCATGGAGCCCAGTGTGGGACTCAGTCCCATGAACGTGAGATCATGACCTGGGCCAAAATCAAGTGTCGGATGCTCAAATGACTGAGCCACTCAGGCACCCCTAGTGTTACTTTAAATAGCAAGCACATTAGAAATAATTTCTGTCCAAAGCTGGATAATGATAAGTTAAATATGATATATACATTTGACTCAGCCATTAAATATTATTATGATAATGGGGCACCTGAGCGGCTCAGTCGATTAAGCATGCAACTCTTGATTTCACCTCAGCTCATGATACCACAGTTATGGGTTTGAGCCCATGTCAGGCTCTGTGCTGAGTGTGGAGCCTGCTTGGGACTCTTTCTCTCTCTCTCTCTCAAAAAAAGATATTAAAAATATAATATGATAAAGCAGTATGGCAAATGCCTATGATGATCTATGAATAAAATGCAAACTCATAGTTTTGCTTTGTTTATAATTACAAAAGTTATTCTTAGGAATAAAAACGTGTACATAAAGGGAACATGTAAAACTGAAAACATAATTTTAATTGGTGGAATTCTGGGTAATTCTCTTTTTCCTTTTTAATTCCTACAGGGGTTCTTAATATTGATTCAATTAAAAATAATTCAGGGTCTATGAAATAGTCTTCCCAGGAGAAGTCGTATTCAAATCTGATCAATTTCTAGATCTAGCAATCAATTTATAGGAAATACAGAGTTAGACAAATGCATTAAACATCACCACCTAAGAAGGCAGTCAGTGAAATCCATATTGTGGGAAAGTATAGGACAAATGACTCAGTTTTTTCAATAAGGTATTTTTGAAGGAGAACCTATATAATAAAAGAGACTTGAGACATTCACTAATCATAGTATAAAGACCTCTTTGATTTCTGCTTCAAGCATAACATTAAAAAGCTAAACAAAATTAAAAGTTATACAATAATAATACAGCACTGGATATAAGAGAAGAAAGATCTAAAGTCAATCGTCTAGACTTCCACCTTACTAAACTAGAATACAATGCGAGATGTTGATAATGGCAGAGGCTAGTAATGTGTGGGGACAGGGGTGTATGGAATGCCCTATAACTTCTGCTTAATTTTGTCGTGAACCTAAAACTACTCTAAAAAATAGTCTATTAAAAATTTGTCTACTAAAAATGTTAACATTATTCAGATATTTGATATTAAGAAATTATTAATATTTTAAGATGTGATAATGGTACTGTTCTGTTAAAATAGTCCCTGTGTTTCAGAGATTTATACTGAAATATTTGAAGATGAAATGATATTTGGGGTGCCTAGCTGGCTCAGTTGGTAGAGCATGGGACTCTTGATCTCAGGGTTGTGAGTTCAAGCCCCAGGTTGAGTGTGGAGCCTACATAAAGGTATTAAAAAAAAAGTGAAATGGTATCTGAGATTTATTTTTAAATGATTAAATAAGGGAGAAGTAGGTGAGGATTAACTTTAATAATTGTTTCACCTGAGCACTGGCAATTAAGGGTTTGTTATGCTGTTATGTCTACTTTTATATGATTGAAAATTTCTGTACCAAAAAGTTTTAAAAATGCAGAATGGCCAGAATATGGTTTAAAAAGAAGGGATATGTTTTGGGGTGCCTGGGTGGCTCAGTGGTTCTGTCTGACTTTGGCTCAGGTGATGATCTCACAGTTCATGGGTTTTAGCCCCTCTTTGGGCTCTGTGTTGACAGCTCAGAGCCTGGAGCCTGCTTTGGATTCTGTCTTCTCCTCTCTCTCTGCCCCTCCCCTGCTTGCACTCTGTTTCTCTTTGTCTCAAAAAATGAATAAAACATTAAAAAGAAAAAGGGGGAATATGGTTTAATTGCTTGCCTTTTACAGATTAGCACTTATAAACCTATACGTAAAACTTAACAGACAATGTGTGTTATTTAAAAGATAACAGGATAGGGGCGCCTGGGTGGCTCAGTCATTTGGGCAGCCGACTTCGGCTCAAGTCATGATCTCACGGTCCGTGAGTTCGAGCCCCGCGTCGGGCTCTGTGCTGACAGCTCAGAGCCTGGAGCCTGTTTCAGATTCTGTGTCTCCCTCTCTCTCTGACCCTCCCCCGTTCATGCTCTGTCTCTCTCTGTCTCAAAAATAAACGTTAAAAAAATTTTTTAAAGATAACAGGATAGGGGCGCCTGGGTGGCGCAGTCGGTTAAGCGTCCGACTTCAGCCAGGTCACGATCTCGCGGTCCGGGAGTTCGAGCCCCGCGTCGGGCTCTGGGCTGATGGCTCAGAGCCTGGAGCCTGTTTCCGATTCTGTGTCTCCCTCTCTCTCTGCCCCTCCCCCGTTCATGCTCTGTCTCTCTCTGTCCCAAAAATAAATAAAAAACGTTGAAAAAAAAAATTAAAAAAAAAAAAAAAAAGATAACAGGATATATAAAAAATTTATAGTGTGTGTGTGTGTGTGTATACACATATATATGTGTGTATATATATATATATATTTTTTTTTTTAAAGCTTATTTATTTACTTTGAGAGAGACCAAGACAGCATGAGTAGGGGAGGGGCAGAGAGAGGAGAGAGGGAGAATCCCAAGTAGGCTCCCAGCTGCCAGCGCAGAGTCCAACACGGGCTTGAACTCACAAAACTGTGAAATCATGACCAGAGCCAAAACCAAGAGTTTTGACCGAGCCACTCAGGCACCCCTAATTTATAATATGTTAAAAGAAATGAGTCTGGTGGCTCCAAACACATTTAAGATTTTATGTTGCATTTATTTTCTTATAATTCTGGTGTTGTATCTGTTTGTATAGCCTTGGTTAGAAATAAAGTTGCAAGGTTAAATTAGAGACCTTTTGTAGCCTTTCCTGTGATATATACTCTTAAAATGCCTAATAATTATTTTTGTTTTCGGTTAATAATAGTTAAGTTGGAACAGGTGTTTGGATACAGGCAGAGTTGTAATCTGAACTGCTGTAGCTCTTACTGTACTGGTTTTGGTATTTGTTAATAAGCAAGGATATAGTACTCTTCTGTACTTGAGAATTTTTACAAGCTCTTCTGTACTTGAGAATTGGTCTTTATGAATAGGTGGATATTGGTCAGTCACAGGCACTTTCCTGTTTTTTGTTTTTGCAAGGCAGTTATTTTTGTCATAAATATAGTGCTTTTTGAAGACCTGGAATATCACATTTTCCACTTTGTAATTTGGGGACGAAATAAGTGAACACTGGTGATTTGAATTTTTAAGAATTGTAAAGGACCTTTATTCACACTGTAAGGGGGTATAAATAGGCACAAATGGTACTTGAGTATAAAGCTTATTCATAAATTTGCAGTAAGGTTTGTCCTGTGGAAAGCCATGAGTGGGAAGTTTGAAAAGAAAAGGAAAGGGAAATAAGAAAGGCACCATCATTCACTCAGTCCCTATTATGTACTTCATTTTATAGGTATTATCTCATTTTATCTTCATAAAAGCCTTATAAGGAGAATATTAACATTTCATTTTTACATATGAGGAAAAAATGAGGCTCACAGAGTTCAAATTATTCTCCAAGTTGTTTGGCTAGTGAATGAATGATAAAGTTGAGATTGGAATCCAAAAGTGCCATATTAAAGAAAATTACATGTAAACACACAAATGGTTAGAGAAAAACAAATACCATATGATCTGTCTTATATGTAGACCCTAAAAATAAAAGAAAACCAAAAACCCCCAAACCCTAAGCTCATAGTTAGAACAGATGAGTGGTTGTCTGAGGCAGGGAAAGAGTGAGGGTAAGTGGAGGGTAAAATGGCAAAATGGCTGAACAGAGTCAGAAGGTACTGACTCCAGGTATAAAAGAAGTAAGTCTTGGGGATGTAATACACAGCATGTCAACTATTGTTAATAATACTGTATTGCATATTTGAAATTTGTTAAGAGAGTAAATCTTAAAAGTTGTCATAACAAGAAAAATTCTGTAACTAGACTTTATTGTGATCATTTTGCAATATATATAAATACTGAGTCATTATGTTGTACAGCTGAAACTTACATAATTAGTTTCAGTTTTACCTCAGTTAAAAAAAAAATACGTTAAACGCTACATTGCAAAGAATAAACCTTAATATATATAAACAACAAAATAAAGGAACTGACCTCATTTGATGTCACTGTCATTAATAAACAGCTTAAAATGTGTTTGTCATTGTTGAAGATGTAAATTTGAGTTGTGTATGATATTGCCCTTTCCAGATAAGGCCACATTAATGTTTCTTTCTCATATGCTCATTTGTGCAATGATTTTTTTATAATTAAGGAAGCAATAAACATTTGGCAAGTACCTATTTTATTTCAGGTACTGTGATATCAGTATTGAAATACTTTAGTCCTTTACTCCATGAAGTTTACATCCTAGTTCAGGAAAATGGAGAATAAGTTGAATAAATGCAGTAGATTGCAGTAGATTGTGTTAGTTGTGATAATAAAAGTATATGGCATGATATTTTGGTAGTAAAGTTTGTATGTGCAAATATGTAATTCTCTATTTCTAGAACTGACTTTTTGACTCTGAGCCTCTAGCTCAGAGAACTGGAGAAGGTACTTAGATGACGCTTGGAATGTGGGGTGGGATATTTTTGTTGCAGTGATTGGGGTTGCTGCTGGTGTTTAATAATCTGGGACGTCCTGTGTTAAACGTCCTGTGTTAATCAGAATGGTGCTGTGAAGAATTGGCCACGCTAAATGCCAAGGATGCCCTTGTTGAGAAACACTGACTAACCTGACTCATGGCAAACAACTTCATCTTGGTCTTTTCAGGCAAATGGAGTGTTACCCGGTAATTTTAAATCCAGGATTATTAACCTATTCTCAGTTGGTTCAGATCTCTTAGATTCTGCCTATCTTTTCTAGGGCACTAGTTCTAATGACCTGTGAAGCTTGTTACAGGATAGTCTTTGTCTTTTTGAGAACAAGAGCCAGCATTCCCAGGTCAATCTTCTATTTTATGTTGTGGTACACTGTCTGTGTCAGTCATAGGCACTGTCAGGTGGTGGTTTTGTGGTGTATGTTACATTTGATCCCATGTAGTTCTCTGGCATGGGTGATCCCACAGAAATGCCTCTCTTTGCCTGACTCCTATTTTCTTGCCATTCTAGGTAGTTTCTTGGCAAGTCATCCACTTTTCTAACTAACTTCTGTGCCTTTCTTGAATTCCCTTGGAAACAAAAGATCCCCCCTCCACACTATTGTTGGCATATTGGGAAGGATGGGTAAGATTCCTCTGTTTAACTGCATAATGCTGCCCCCTAGCTTGCTTTTAAAAAAAGATATCTTTGTTTTTTTGTTTTTTTTGGAGTTTTTTTTCAATTCTCACTTGAGATTTTTTTACCCAGAGCAAGTCATTTACTTTGGAAAGTCCCCAACTATGTTAGTTTGCTAGGACTGTCATAACAGAGTACCACTAACTGGTGGTTTAAACAATAAAAATTTATTGTGTCACAATTCCAGAGGCTAAAAGTCTGAGACTGAGGTGGTGACAGGGTTGGTTCCTTCTGAAGGTTGTAATGGAAGATCTATTCCATGTCTTTCTCCTTGGCTTGTAGATGGCCATCTTATGTTCACATGGTATTCTCCCACATGCTATGTCCAAATTTTCCCTTTTATTAGGTTACCAGTCATATTGGATTAGGAGCTCTCACCTTAATGACCTCATTTTAATTTGATTACCTCCATAAAGACCCTGTTTCCAAATGAGTCATATTCTGAAGTATTAAGGATTAAGACTTAAATATATGTATTTGAGGGAGACACAGTTCAACCTGAAACACCAACTAATACTCCTTTTAATTCTATTTTCTTTTTAGAATACAGAAAAGGCTCTACTCAAAATTAAAATATCCCAGTCCAACACCTAAAAAAATTATATAAAAGTAAAAAGAGAGGGGGGGAAAAGCCCTATTTCAATCCAATTCTTATCCTCCAACTTGACTACTTTACTTTACTTTTCCATGTGAGTAACTACATATAGAATTCTCTGATTCTTTTTCCAGGCTAACCGCATTCCATTTAATGGTCATACTGCAGTTTAATTATTCCTCTACTGATGAACATTTGGGTTGTTGATAACTTTTGACTATTATGACGGTACAGAGCTAATTCTTGTATACATCTCATTGCACATTTGGATTTTCTTTTTGTAGGATAATCTTTCATTGAATGTGCTAAGTCAAAGGGAATGAACAGTTAAAATTTTAAGATACCGCTAAATTAATCTACCAATTTATACTACCACCAGGAGGATTTGAGAGAAAGTTCCTCTTTTCTCTTTACCCTCACCACCATTGGATACCAGTTTTTAAAAATTATTTGTACTCGGGGCGCCTGGGTGGCGCAGTCGGTTAAGCGTCCGACTTCAGCCAGGTCACGATCTCGCGGTCCGTGAGTTCGAGCCCCGCGTCAGGCTCTGGGCTGATGGCTCGGAGCCTGGAGCCTGTTTCCGATTCTGTGTCTCCCTCTCTCTCTGCCCCTCCCCCGTTCATGCTCTGTCTCTCGCTGTCCCCAAAATAAATAAACGTTGAAAAAAAAATTTAAAAATTATTTGTACAATAGAAAAAGAAAATCTCATTCTTTTAATTTTTATTTTGTTACAACTGATACTATATCTTTACTTATTAGACTTTTATTTTTCTGTAAATTTACCTGTGTGAGTTCTTTGCTTACTTTCTTTAGAGGTTTTTGTATTTTTCTTTTTAGTTCATTGAAGGTTTTTATATGTTATGGATCTTAGCCCTTTGTTCATTATGTATAACAAATATTTTATCTAGTCTGTTATTTTATTCTTTTTGATGTCACTGTACATGGAGGGTTTTTGTAATTTCCTTTTCCGATTGTTCATTTTTAGTGTATAGAAAGAAATGCTGATATTTGTGTGTTGACTTTGTATCTTGCAGATTCACTGAATTCATTTCTAAGTTTTAATGGTTTTTTTTAATGGTTTTTATGTGTGGAATATTTAGGGTTTTCTGTATATAACTTAATATCATCTGCAAACAAAGATAATTTTACTTCAGTTTAGATGCCTTTTATTTCTTTTTCTTGCCTGATATTGTGGCTAGAAACTCAGTACCTATGTTAGGTAGAAGAGGTGAAAACAGGCATCATTGCCTTTTCTAATCTTTGAGAAAAAGCTTTCAGTCTTTCATCATTGTATGATGTTTGCTATGGATTTTTTGGGGTTTTTTTTGTTTTGTTTTGTTTAAAAATTTTTTTTCAATATATGAAATTTATTGTCAAATTGGTTTCCATACAACACCCAGTGCTCATCCCCAAAGGTGCCCTCCTCAATACCCATCACCCACCCTCCCCTTCCCCCCACCCCCCATCAACCCTCAGTTTGTTCTCAGTTTTTAAGAGTCTCTTATGCTTTAGCTCTCTCCCACTCTAACCTCTTTTTTTTTCCCTCCCCCTCCCCCATGGGTTTCTGTTAAGTTTCTCAGGATCCACATAAGAGTGAAACCATATGGTATCTGTCTTTCTCTGTATGGCTTATTTCACTTAGCATCACACTCTCCAGTTCCATCCACGTTGCTACAAAGGGCCATATTTCATTCTTTCTCATTGCCCTGTAGTACTCCATTGTGTATATAAACCACAATTTCTTTATCCATTCATCAGTTGATGGACATTTAGGCTCTTTCCATCATTTGTCTATTGTTGAGAGTGCTGCTATAAACATTGGGGTACAAGTGCCCCTATGCATCAGTAGTCCTGTATCCCTTGGGTAAATTCCTAGCAGTGCTATTGCTGGGTCATAGGGTAGGTCTATTTTTAATTTTCTGAGGAACCTCCACACTGTTTTCCAGAGCGGCTGCACCAATTTGCATTCCCACCAACAGTGCAAGAGGGTTCCCGTTTCTCCACATCCTCTCCAGCATCTATAGTCTCCTGATTTGTTCATTTTGGCCACTCTGACTGGCGTGAGGTGATATCTGAGTGTGGTTTTGATTTGTATTTCCCTGATGAGGAGCGACGTTGAGCATCTTTTCATGTGCCTGTTGGCCATCCGGATGTCTTCTTAAGAGAAGTGTCTATTCATGTTTTCTGCCCATTTCTTCACTGGGTTATTTGTTTTTCAGGTGTGGAGTTTAGTGAGCTCTTTATAGATTTTGGATACTAGCCCTTTGTCCGATATGTCATTGCAAATATCTTTTCCCATTCCGTTGGTTGCCTTTTAGTTTTGTTGGTTGTTTCCTTTGCTGTGCAGAAGCTTTTTATCTTCATAAGGTCCCAGTAATTCATTTTTGCTTTTAATTCCCTTGCCTTTGGGGATGTATCAAGTAAGAGATTGCTACAGCTGAGGTCAGAGAGGTCTTTTCCTGCTTTCTCCTCTAGGGTTTTGATGGTTTCCTGTCTCACATTCAGGTCCTTTATCCATTTTGAGTTTATTTTTGTGAATGGTGTGAGAAAGTGGTCTAGTTTCAACCTTCTGCATGTTGCTGTCCAGTTCTCCCAGCACCATTTGTTAAAGAGACTGTCTTTTTTCCATTGGATGTTCTTTCCTGCTTTGTCAAAGATTAGTTGGCCATACATTTGCGGGTCTAGTTCTGGGGTTTCTATTCTCTTCCATTGGTCTATGTGTCTGTTTTTGTGCCAATACCATGCTGTCTTGATGATGACAGCTTTGTAGTAGAGGCTAAAGTCTGGGATTGTGATGCCTCCTGCTTTGGTCTTCTTCAAAATTACTTTGGCTATTCGGGGCCTTTTGTGGTTCCATATGAATTTTAGGATTGCTCTTTCTAGTTTCGAGAAGAATGCTGGTGCAATTTTGATTGGGATTGCATTGAATGTGTAGATAGCTTTGGGTAGTATTGACATTTTGACAGTATTTTTTCTTCCAATCCATGAGCAAGGAATGTCTTTCCATTTCTTTATATCTTCTTCAATTACCTTCATAAGCTTTCTATAGTTTTCAGCATACAGATCTTTTACATCTTTGGTTAGATTTATTGCTATGGATTTTTTTGTATATGGCTTTTACTATGTTGTGGTAGTTTCCTTCCATTTCTAGTTTTTTGACTGTTTTTATTATGTTTTATGTTGATTATGTTTTTATTATGAAAGCGTGTTGAATTTTGTCAGATGCTTTTTCTGCTTTGAGATGATTATGTGGGTTTATTTCTTTCATTCTGCTAATGTGTATTAGACTGAGTTCTGTATATTGAATAATTCCAAATCCATTATTTTTTCCCTACACTGTAGCCATATCTTCCCCTTTGATTAAAACATTTAAGTGGTTTCCCACTGCTCTAATTAAAAAAACAAAATTAAGCATCCAACTTTGACTCAGGTCATGATCTCACAGTCTGAGTTCGAGCCCTGTGTCAGGCTCTGTGCTGAGAGCTCGGAGCCTGGAGCCTGCTTTGGATTCTGTGTCTCCCTCTCTCTGACCCTCCCCTGTTCATGCTCTGTCTTTGTCTGTCTCCAAAATAAGTAAAGATTTTTAAAAAATTTTAAAAACCCAAATTATTTTTTTTTATTTTTATTTAAAAAAAATTTTTTTTATGTTTATATATTTTTGAGATAGAGAGAGAGACAGAGCATGAATGGGGGAGGGTCAGAGAGAGGGAGACACAGAATCCGAAACAGGCACCAGGCTCTGAGCTGTCAGCACAGAGCCCGGCGCGGGGCTCGAACTCACGGACCGCGAGATCATGACCTGAGCCGAAGTCGGCCGCCCAACCAGCCGAAGTCGGCCACCCAGGTGCCCCAAAAACCCAAATTATTAATACAACCTGTACAAACTTTGCTTGGTCTGCCTTCTTTTTTTTAATTGAAGTATAACTAATATACAGTGTTATTTTTATTTGTATAATGTATTTTTATCTGTATAATTCTGTACATTACTCTTAATGACTGTATTCTCTCTATACTCTACTTTTCATCTCTGTGACTTATTTATTTTATAACTGGAAGTTTGTATCTCTTAATCCCCTTTACCTATTTCACCCATCCCCCTACTCACCTCCCCTCTGGCAGCCACCAGTTCTCTGTATGTAAGAGTCTGGTTTTTTTTTGTTTCTTTGTTCATTTGTTTCATTTCTTAGATTCCACACATGAGTGGAAACATATTTGTCTTGTCTGGCCTCAGCTTATTCTATGCCTCCCTTAATCTAAGGGCCTTTAGCCATATTAACTATTTTTAGTTCCTTGATGGAGCCATGCTTTCTTCCCCTAATGGGACCTACTTTCTGTTTCCTCTGCTTATTGTCTCTTTTGTGCATAGAAAACTTTTACCTCATATTTTACCTATGTCATTTCCTAAATAAAACCTTTCTTGACCCTGTCAATCTAGGTAAGGCCTAGATTACATCTTATTTTACTAATGTACTTCTTTTGAAGCAAGTAATTTTCTATTCACTTGTGTAATTATTTAATTTTAGATAATAACCTCTGTAGACTATGAATTTCATGAAGGCAGGGGCCATATCTATTTTGTTCACTGCTACACCTAATAGGGTAGTCTGCTGCTCAGCACATAGTTAGGGCTCAAATATTTGTAGCATAAATGAGTGAATGATGGCTTCTTGGATTTACCTCTTGATTAGAAAGGTTATTGAAAGTTTTTAAGAAGATTGACATAATTAGATTTACTGTTTTAGAAAGTTCTGTCATTTACTGTTTGTGTGAAAGATGAATTGGAAAGACACATCTGAAGATTAGGAGGACAGATAATTGATTGTGATCATCTTCTAGGCCTCAGATAGTAGAGGCCTGAATAAAGGCAGCAGCAGTAATGATGGAGAGGGAGAGATTAAGAGGGAGAACCAACAGGATTTAGCAATTGATGAGATATAGTCATGGTGAGGAAAAAGGAAAAGTCAGGTCTCAAAATGAAATACCATATATGAATTAGTATGAAGCAGTATTACATAGTAGTTAAGAACAGAGCCTTTGGAGACTTACTATGTAACTTACTAGCTGTACAGCTGAATGATTTTGCTTAACATTTGTTTATTCAACTCTGTTGATTGTAAGTGACTGAATTCATAGAGGTTAAATGAAATAGTATATGTAAAGTGCTTGTATTCATACAGTTTGCTGTGGACTTGAACAAGTCATTTAATCACCCAAACTCAAGTTTCTTCTGATAGAAGTAATCTATTTCCTGTACTCTGTTTGTTGCAGAGTTACTTTGAGAATGTAAAGCCTCTGAAAACTGTAAATTGTTAATCATGGTAGCTAGATATATTAATCATACCTAGTAAGAGAGGCGATGATCTCTCTCACTTTGTCTTTAGTCTGACCTCATCTCTTGATTTGTCTTTGTAAGATGGATACTTCTTGACTCTAAAAACTGGACTAGTAGAATTTACTGGGAACAGCTTTCTGCCCATATGAAGCTCTCTGTGATAAATGACTAATGACTTCTCAAGAAAATAAATCTTAACAGGGAGCTGAGGAGATTCTTGTTGTCTAATGTGGAAGGGACAAGAAAGTAAAATTATCAAGAACCAACCCTGGAAGGTGGAAATAAGGTGCTGGAAATTGGCCTCATGAATTTTTGATTGTCTGCGGGCTGTGCTTATTTTTTTTAAGTCTATTTATTTATTTTGGAGAGGGAGCTCATGTACCCACAAGCAGGGAGGAGGCAGAGAGAGAAAGAGAGAGAAAATCCCAAGCAATCTCCATGTTGCCAGTGCAGAGCTCGACGTGGGAGCTGTGAATCGTGAGATGGTAATCAGAGCTGAAATCAAGAGCTCGGCACTCAACTGACTGAGCCAACCAGGCATCCCAAGGGCTGTGCTTATTTTTATGATTGAGTTGTATACTTTGAGCTTTCCTAGCTTTCATAGCAAACCAGTAAAAAGAGCTGGTATTATTATTATTCCATCTATAAGATGAATAAAAATCAGAAGTTCAAACTTGGAATTCCCAATGTTTGTTTATTTCACCCTGCTATATTGCCTTTCCAAACAAAGATAGCAGATGTAGTTAGTTATCTTTAAATGCCCATGTTATGTGATATTGTGTATAGGAATTTTGCCTAAGGGCAAGTCATTTTTTTTTCTCCTGCTGTGTATTTGTTGTGTGATCTTGGGTAATGTTTTTATTTTCAGCCAGACTTTTACTTTCCTTATTGCTGACAGACGTGTCATCTCACTGTTGCTTTTGAATTGAGTCTTGGGGCCCAGCTTCCTCAACTGCATTTTCCTTTGAAGTTTTTAGTGTTGTAGTAATATGGTTTCCTGTCAGTGTTGGTCAATATTGGCTTGCTCTCTTTGTACTGTTACCCTAAATAAATTTAGTATGTTCTTATTCCTACAGGTTTTCTGTGCTTCCTGCTGTAGCCTGAAATGTAAACTGTTATACATGGATAGAAAGGAAGCTAGAGTATGTGTAATCTGCCATTCAGTGCTAATGAATGGTAAGTATTAAAACAGGTTGAATTCACAGTTACCAAGCCAGAACAAGAGAATTCCTATGAAAAGACTACTGTTTTTTCCTGCCTTTCTCTATAAGTTGTTCACCTTCTCAAAAGTCACAACTTTAACTAAAAATATGGAACAAATTTCCATGTTTTGAGAATATTGTAGCATTTCAGAATCCCTGTGCCTAACTTAATAAACAAATGTTAAAGTCAGGTAAGTTTTGCAGGAAGAATGGAGGTTCTGATGGAAATCTGGTGCTGTGTGGCTTTAATGCTCCTGTGGAATGACTGGAGTGGGATGGGGGTGGGAAGCAATTGACCACTCAGATGATGAAATATTAAAATTGGACTGAGGTTTTCCTTTCAAGGGAAGCTGTCTATTTCTAGGAAATACCTTAATAACTTGAAGTGTATTCTTATTAACAACTTGGTTGTCACTCATCTTGTTAAAAATAAATTATTTAGTGTTTCAGATCAAGTAGAGGAGTTCATTTTTCTGTCAGAAATCTCCTTAATACTATTTAGATTTGTTATAAGAATATTGGTTTTGAATTTAGTTATATGGTAAAAGAACATGGCCAGGAGAAGGTAAATATAGCTTGTCCAGTGTTCATCTTTTGTGGGACTGGAAATGAATCCAAGGGCATTTTAGTTTAGAATTACAAAAAAAAAAAAAAAAAGTATTTTTGTAAAGAGATACAAGAAAATTAATCAGGCTATAGTATTTTCTCTGTATGTCTTTGTACAGTTGCCAGAAGAATTACGAATAAAATTTTGAACTTGGACAAAAGTTGATGCCTGTGCCAGGGTAGCGTGCCTCCTGGAGGCGGGAATCTATCTGCTCAAGACCCCTCCTGCTCTGTCTGTCTGCGTTGCTCATAGTGATGTTTTCTTGTTGCTGGCTTATTAACTACTGCATGTCAGTTAATCTGATCTGTTCTGATCTCCTGTGATCCACCCAATTTCCTCCCATTTCTGAATTCTTACAATTTTGATCAAAATATTAATTCATTCTCTCTACTCTTAAGGGTCAATTTTTAGATGGTAGTTACTTCACTCAGTTGTTCAATTGATGATTTTTATTCCTGCTTTCATTTTCAGACATATATCCACAGAAAAGAGCATGCTGCTTAATTATAGTACCCAGTACCTCTTTTATTTGATGAGGTCTTTCAACTTGATGGCTTCTTTTTTTGTTTTTTAACTTGGCATATCCAAAGATGAAGGAAATGGCAGAGGATTCATATGGAATACTTATTTTTATTAAGCCAAGGATGCCCTTACCAGGGAATCCTAAAGTAATCTACTTTTTCTGGTTTTTCCAGCAGTCTTTCCTCTCGCATGGCTTAGCGAAGTCTTTTTCTGAATATTTAATTTGATGCTTTTCAGTGTTCCCTATCCCTTTTTCCCTTTCTCCTTTTCTCTTCCTCCCCTCTTTCTGCCAATGCTTTCAAAGGAACTTAGCTATTGTTTTTAGCCTTGTCCTGAAGTTTGGAGGCAATAAGTATTCATGATCTTATGGATCATTCTTTGATATTGAATGAGAGTTTTAAAAAAGATGCTTTAAAAAATTGGGTGTTTTCCATTCCTGAGCATGTGGTATTACCTGAACCTAGAAGATAAAATTTGGTATCTTTCATTTCTGTAGCTCCTTTCATCTTATTTACTTTAAAGACAATAGTTGATATGTCAATATTTAGTAAAATTATAGAGTATACAGAATCTTAACACACTTGTAATCATTCATATTGGTTGATGGCACTTGTATGATATTGGCACATTTTCATGTTCAGATGGGTCCTATGCTTTTGAGACACACCAAAGATGTAAATTGGTTGTTTTTGCTGGATACTTTTACACGAGGTAATGATTACACAATAGCAGAATTCACAAAAATGTTGAGATGTGTTCTCTTCAGCGTTAGCTTTTAGAATTTTTCAAGTGAAATTTTTACCTCAACTAAGAAGAGCCTAAAAGTCTGTAAATGAAACAAAAATATCATACAATGGAATTATGCTATTTTAGGCCCAATTTTGATTTTTGAAGAACTTTATAAAATGTGTTGAATGTTAAACCTGCCCCCCCACCCCCAAATATCTAAATTGCCATCCCAGCTGCAAACCCTTAGTAAGTTTGATGTTTCACTCCCTCTTAAGGGAATGTATGGTCTCCTTTAAAGAAGCCAGGGGCCTAGTCTTTAACCTCAGACTGATCTGCTATTAGTCTGTACCAGAACTATCACATAATTCTTATTTGTTGCTTCCAAATAGTTTACTTAACTAAATGGTCTCCTTTATTGAATAAAATAACCTATCTCCTTAATACTTTCACTAGTTGGAAGAGAGAGTAGTACTATGAGTGTTAATGAGGAAGAGCTACATTATTTATCCAATATTGAGGAGGTCTTGATGTCCATATTTTGCAATCCATTCACATTGATTGTCTGTATTTGCTTTAGCTCAAGCCTGGGAGAACATGATGAGTGCCTCAAGCCAGAGCCCTAACCCTAACAATCCTGCTGAATACTGTTCTACTATCCCTCCCTTGCAGCAAGCTCAGGCCTCAGGAGCCCTGAGCTCTCCACCTCCCACTGTGATGGTACCTGTGGGAGTTTTAAAGCACCCTGGAGCAGAAGGTAGGGAATCATGTGCTCTTCTCTCTCCTTTTCCTCACCAAGTTCCTCTGAAAAGGTGCTGATGTGATTTTACAGCACAAGTCTTTAAAACACTGTAGATAAGTCCCTTTGGGTGGTTATTAAAGTGGAAGGAACAAGGTGAGAAATGTGTCAAGACTATTTCTGGGCAAGTAAAGAATAATACTGTGTTACCTGATATTTTGGAGGCACCTCCAAAAATATACCAATACTCTCTCCAACTTAAGAATGGAGTGATTACACTGCTTCTACTTGAAAAGAGATACAGAATTTGAAGTTGGCCTGTAAAATCCTAGCTTCATGCCTACCTTAATGTTCTTTGTAGGAGTTTATGAAAATGGAGAGTTCTTTCTTTGGAGCAGCCCGTTTTAGTGTTGCATTTTGAAAACCCATTGCCATTTTCTCTTTTCATTTTTAATCTATCCAAATAAGAATATGAACATATTGTTAGGTACATAGACTTTTATAAACTCCAGAACTTTTTGATTATATCATATGATAGAAAATTATGGGCTCAACTTATTTTAGTTTATTTATATCTTTATGATTATGATATTGTCAGGTGAAAGATACTTTGTAAGTTCAGGAAATTATCAGTAGTAAAAATAACAGTTATGTATTTCCTTAAAATGGTCTTGTCAGGAAGTTTCCCTTGATAATTAAAATCAATCTTCTTTCATTAATTTTATGTCTTTTTGTCTAGTAATATTCCCTTTCCCTTGCTAGATAGCCCTCCTCCCCTTTTGAAGATCAGAGACTTCTACTGACGTTATCATGTTCTTCCCCATTTTCCCCTCTTCAGATCATCCCTTAGCCATACTCCTTGTATTTTTATGAGTTCAGGCTTTCTTTCTTAAAATCTTTACTCTCTTTACTTCATTTGTCATTTTTGTTGTTCTTCCCTAGTCTCTCTTTGTTTTGGCTGTTTGGAATTGATTTCTGGAATTGGATTTAAAGAGATCATTTCATCGGACTTAGTTTTCCAGCTTTTCCCCTATTGCAGACCACTTTTGCACTGCCAGATCAGTCTTTTTTCATCTTCCGTTACTCTTTAGCCAGAGATCTGGTCAGTTTGCTTCCCAATTCTCTTACATATCTGTGCTAACTCTTCCTTTATTAGTAAATAATTCTTCAACATTCTTCAGGGCATCTTTTGCCCTTTAAAAATACCATATCACTTTTCCAGATATTTAATTCCCACGGAAACCTCATACTTTTAGGAGATGTGGACATCTATTGCTAGATATTTTTTCCCTGTGATTAATTTATTTCCTAGGCACTTAAAACACCTTTCTTAGTTTCTCTGTCAGTGATATGGAACAGAATAAGTGACATAATTATAAGTGTACTTACAAACTCTTAATATTTTAAAGCAAAGTATTTTAAATCTTTATGTTTAAGTTATAGAAATAAAGAATATATTTAAACTTGTATTTTATTAATTTATAACCACTTTTATACACAGTTACAGTTCTTATATTTATAATTATAAGATGCTAAATAGTGACTTCTTTGTACTTCTGGAAATGGTGACCTTCTCTTCTTTCATGTTAGAAACGCTACCAATATCACAGTGATGCCTGTTTTATTTTTCTGGCTCCTCAAGTGGCTCAGCCCAGAGAGCAGAGGCGAGTTTGGTTTGCTGATGGGATCTTGCCTAATGGAGAAGTTGCTGATGCAGCCAAATTAACAGTGAATGGAACTTCCTCTGCAGGAACCTTGGCTGTCTCACATGACCCAGTTAAACCAGTAACTACCAGTCCTCTACCGGCAGAGGTAAGAAAACAAAACGGCATCTAAAAGTGAGTACTTAGTTTACTCAGCATTGTGCTCTTCTGTCTTGCCATTTTCTAAGTTGAGTGACCTTTCTGTGGAAGCCTATAGGTTTCAGGTACAGTTTAGGATGTATGTGTGTGGTTCGGGAGTAAAGTAAATGTGGCAAAATCAGTTCTTGTTTGCTATGTATTTGGAAGGTTTTTTTCAGGGAAAAGATTCTCATGAAGGTTGTTCTCAGTGAGCTCAGGCTACTGCTGTAGTTAGAGCTAATGCAGAGGGAATCCTGCCCCCTTTGTACATTGATTTTCGAACAATGTTTCACAGGTTCTGTGGTGACCTTTTGGGAGTGCCATGATGAGGAAGGGCCAGGCCATATAAAGGTGGCCGAGGAGTCCCTCTATTCCTTTCTGTTCAACCAAGCATCTCTACTTTCTTCTGTTCTACTTTTTGGTTGCCATGTAAGATTTTTAACGATTTTATTTTTAAGTAATCTCTACAACCAACGTGGGTCTTGAACTCACAACCCCAGGATCAAGAGTTGCATGCTTTACCAACTGAGACAGCCAAGAGCCCCTGATAGGTTTTTAGAAGATAAATTCTGTTTGAATGCAAGAGGAAGCTCTAGTGAATGACTGTTACAAGGAAACAAGATTCAGCTCATTTTGCAAAATTAAACCAAGTTAGTTATTTTATTTTTGTCTCTCACATTATTCAACACTTTTTCAATACTTATCTGATAAAAAAATACTTACCTGATAAACTAGAAGAATTTCATTTTAAGATTAATAATTCTTTTATTTTACCAGATAAGTATTGGGATAATAGTTATCTTTAGGGCCAGACTAGAATATATTTTTCTCATCTTTATGGCCTAGTAGAGTGTGTGGCACTTAATAGGTACTCCGTGAATGAAATAAATTCCTTTTCACAGGTGGTATGTACATAGAGGCCAAATGACCACTTTCTATGATATTAAAAGGTGGTTTTATGCATCATTTCCTGTACTAGACTTTAAAATCAGGTAATAATGGTTTGCCAATAAAATTTTCCAAATTTCCTCTTATATGATGTATTGAGAACATTGCAAAATTTTTAACAAAACCCCACTAAAAACTGATAGCATCCTAAATTATAGATAGCATAGATAAAAATATAATAAGACATGGACATTTAAAACAATTTTTTTAATGTTTTATTTATTTTTGAGAGAGACAGAGCATGAGCTGGGGAGGGGCAGAGAGCGAGAAGGAGACACAGTCAAAGCAGGCTCCAGGCTCCAAGCTGTCAGCTCAGAGCCCAATGCAGGACTCAAACCCATGAACTGAGAGATCATGACCTGAGCTGAAGTTAGATGCTTAACTGACTGAGCCACCCAGATGCCCCAACATGGACATATTTAAAAAAATAGTTTTGGGGCTCCTGGGTGGCGCAGTCGGTTAAGCGTCCGACTTCAGCCAGGTCACGATCTCGCGGTCCGTGAGTTCGAGCCCCGCGTCGGGCTCTGGGTTGATGGCTCAGAGCCTGGAGCCTGTTTCCGATTCTGTGTCTCCCTCTCTCTCTGCCCCTAGCCCGTTCATGCTCTGTCTCTCTCTGTCCCAAAAATAAATAAACGTTGAAAAAAAAATTAAAAAAAAAATAGTTTTAATCTTTATTCAGGTATAAAATCTAGATAGTAAAGTATTTAGGGAGCATTAATCTTTAGGAGACAACTTGATGAACTTATAGACACACACACACACTTGTGCAACCACTACCCAGGTGAAATACCTGGGTATTTTCCAGGACCATTTCCATCACTTTGGATGGTTCCCTCATGCCCTTTTTCTATCAATACCTGCCTAATTTTCTCCATGGTAGCCCCATTATTTTGACTTGTGTCACCATAGATTAGTTTTGACTGTTCTTAAATTTCATGTAAATGGAAACATATAGTGTATATTGTTTTGTACGTAG
Organism: Prionailurus viverrinus; assembly: GCF_022837055.1. NCBI lineage: Eukaryota > Metazoa > Chordata > Mammalia > Carnivora > Felidae > Prionailurus > Prionailurus viverrinus. Next base: position 172,443,270 of record NC_062568.1, on the reverse strand, counting down.
CTTCTAACTTTTTTGTGTTTAGCTGCTCAAACTAATGACTATGAGATTTATTCATGTTGTGTGCACCAAAAATTAATATCTTTTTATTGCTGGATAGTGTTCCATTATATGGATATACCACAGTTTATCTGTTTTCCTGTTAATGGACATTTGGATTATTTCTAGTCTTTGGCTTTTTTTTCTTTTTGCTTAAGTTGTATAGAATATGGAGAATATTATTTTAATAGATTTTGAGTATGTTCTGTTAAATTGTTAAGTGGATTTAACTCTATCCCAAATGTCTTTTTGTAACATTATACTTTATTAAATAGTGTAGTAAATATGATCTTCATATTAATGAAGAGAAAAATGAACTTGAAGTTTTATTTAATTGTATAGTAAATGAAAATAATGACTTATTTTAATCTCTGTATTTTATCTGTTAATTTTTTTATTGTGGTAAAATATTCATAATGTAAAATCTGCCATTTTTATCATTTTTAAGTGTACAAACCAGTGGCATTAAGTCCATTCACATTGCTGTACAACTATCACCACTTTTCTCAAAGCTATTTTTAAAGATCAATGAAAATGAGACTTTAAATGGACCCAAATGCACTCACTGAAGGTTCAGAAATTATGAGATAATTTTGAAATTGTGTTTCTGTTGCCACTGTGGTTTTAAAAAATATTTTCTTTTATGGCAGAGAAGATCTGGGTAAAGAAAGCTTTAACCCAGGCTATAAGGCCTCTTTTCTTATTCTGATTTCATGATGCCAGAAAGAGAAACTATACAGTTGGAAATATTTTCATAGTATAAACCCAGTCCTTTGGGAAATAAACCACAGGTTAATGAGAAATTTGTGCTATTTTTCAAAAAGTATGGATTGCAAATTTTCACTTAAATTCCCATTTATATCCCATTTGTATTCTGCTAAAGTGTTGACTTGTCTGTAATGCTCACTTTGCTGATTTGCTTTCCTAGGCGGATATTTCTCTGTTCTCTGGGAGTATAACTCAGGTTGGAAGTCCTGTTGGCAGTGCAATGAACCTAATTCCTGAAGATGGGCTTCCTCCCATTCTCATCTCCACTGGTGTAAAAGGAGGTATGTGGACTTACATGTTTAAACAAGGATCGTGGGGTGGCTCAGTTGGTTAAGTGTCTGACTCTTGATTTCCGGTCAGGTCATGATCTCACAGTTTGTGAGATCAAGCTGCACTTTGGGCTCCATGCTGTGCTTGCTCATGCTCTCTCTCTCTCAAAATAAATAAACTAAACAATAACAACAAAACAAAAAAAAGAAACATTTAAACAGTCATAGTAATGGCAAGTATGCCAGATGTTATCTTCTAAGAGAGAATTTGAGTTTTAACTACCTTTTTCTTTTCCAACAAAGAAAACAGCTACTCAGTGGCATGAGAATAATTGTTGCTGTTACTGATAGTTTTAGAGTAAATTTTGTGTTTTTATAAGGTCATTTCATTCGTTGGAAGTATATATTATACAAATGTAGTTCATTGGCACTTTTTTCTCTATATTTTAAAGCACATAATACTCTTAAGAGTTGCTTATGGTTGTAGGATTGGCCCACCTGATAAAGTCAGGACATTAATGTAACTTTTTGTCTTGCAGTATAATATGCATTCAGAAATGTACATAAAGTAAGCAGAGACCGCTGAACTTAAGTAGCAATTTTATTGTTAAAAAAACATTTTTAGTGTTCTGGTAAGAAATAAAGTTTCTATGCAGCCAAAGGAATGCCTATCTTTATGTGAAAGTTTGTTGTTGGTAGATCCAGATCAGCATTTAGTTAGTACATTTTTAGGAGATGATTTATCAATAATCTTTCCACACTTTTGTCCTAGTCTTTTACCTGGTCTCCTTGCCCTCATTCTTTCTCTCCTTTATTTTATCTTCCATGTTGTTGCCAATTATCTTTTTAAACATAGATATTATCATATATTGCTCTGGCTTAGAAGCATTCAATGGATTCCCAATGCCTTCAGTATAAATTACTTATTTTAGCATACAATGTTCCTTGTAACTTTATCTCAACTTTCCTTTTTAACTTTGTTTCTAGCCAATACCCCAGCATATTACATGCATACTCCAGATTATTTACTCTTTCTGAATATTCACTTTCTACACTTCCATATTTTTTCATATGCTGTGGAATAGTGGGGAGAGAATGGACTGGACTGCAAAACTGAACAAACCTGAAATCGAATCCTAGTACCCTTATTTTCTAGCTGTGATCCAGTGGGTAGGTCATTTATCCTCTCTGAATCTTTTTCCTAGTCTTAAAAAAAATTATGTAACTACACCTACTTAAAAGTTATTGTGAATATTAAATCAGATTTCATACTAGAAGTTATATAGCAAGAACAGTGCCAGGTGCAAAGTACTCATGTAATTAATATTTTCCTTATCTTCCTTTTCTCTGCCTAGCATACCCTTGTATAATGGAGACTCCTTGAAGAACTCCTCAATTTTTCAGAATCCCAGATTAATGAAAAACCCTTCTCTGAATTCTTACCTATGCTACCTCTGTAGTAGCATTTTTAATTCATCTCCATTTGAATTCTTATAGACCTTTACTGTACTAACACTTTTCTTATTGTAATTTAGATATTTTATAGGTCTGATTCTTTCACTTAGACCATGCATTCCTTCAGTCTTAATTTACGTTTCTGTCTTCTCCTACTATGGTGCTGGGCCTAGAGTGGGCTCTCAGCAACGTTGGCTGAAGGTATTATGCCATGTCCCAAATAGTTTAACAATGAATTTTCATATAAAGTTAAGCATCTTTTGATTATATAGTGCCTTTGCTACTTTACTACAACCCTCTAAAAATAGTCTTTTGTTAGTAAAATTATGACTTAAGTTTCAAATTTTGGTTATTTTGGTAAGTCTTAGATTTATAAGTTAAATTGGCCTACTCTATTGTTAAATAAGAGTACAAGGTTCCATTTTCATTAAATCTAATTATCAAAACCTCTCCTACTAAGAAACAACTAGTTATTACTGTCTCTTCACCAGAATTTTGCAATTTTGTATTCCAGTAGAATAACTTCATACAAATATCTTCTTCTTTTTAAAAGTCACTTAGGGGTGCCTGGGTGGCTCAGTCAGTTAAGCGTCCGACTTCGGCTCAGGTCATGATCTCGCAGTTCGTGGGTTCGAGCCCTGAATCGGGCTCTGTGCTGACAGCTCAGAGCCTGGAGCCTGTTTCAGATTCTGTGTCTCCCTCTCTCTCTGCCCCTCCCCCACTCGGGCTCGCTCGCTCTCTCTCTCTCTCTCTCTCTCTCTCTCTGTCTCAAAAATAAATAAACATTAAAAAAAAAATAAAAGTCACTTAGTATTTCTCTTTTCAATAAATATTTTCATTGGCAGAGTAGACATTTCCCCTTACATCCAAAAAATAGTTTTTTCGTTTCTTTTTGTCAGTAGGAAATGGTATCTGTTCTCCCTGTCTATAATGATGCATTTTTTAAAATTTAATTCTGAATTAGTTAGCATATAGGGCAACAATGATTTCAGGAGTAGATTCCTTAATGCCCCTTACCCATTTAGCCCATCCCCCCCTCCCACAACCCCTCCAGGAACCCTCTGTTTGTTCTCTATATTTAAGAGTCTCTTATGTTTTGTCCCCCTCCCTGCTTTTGTATTATTTTTGCTTCCATTCCCTTATGTTCATCTGTTCTGTTTCTTAAAGCCCTCATATGAGTGAAGTCATATGATATTTGTCTTTCTCTAATTTCACTTGGCATAATACCCTCTAGTTCCATCCACACAGTTGCAAATGGCAAGATTTCGTTCTTTTTGATTTTCAAGTAATACTCCATTGTGTGTGTGTGTGTGTGTGTGTGTGTGTGTGTGTGTGTGTGTGTGTACACACCACATCTTCTTTATCCATTCATCCACCGATAGACATTTGGGCTCTTTCCATACTTTGGCTATTGTTGATAGTGCTGCTATAAACATCGGGGTGCATGTGCCCCTTTGAAACAGCATACCTGTATCCCTTGGATAAATACTTAGTAGTGCAATTGCTGGGTCATAGGGTAGTTCTATTTTTAGTTTTTTAAGGAACCTCTATACTGTTTTCCAGAGTGGCTGCACCAGCTTGCATTCCCACCAGCAGTGCAAAAGAGAAACTCTTTCTCTGCATCCTTGCCAACATCTGCTGTTGCCTGAGTTTTTAATGTTAGCCATTCTGATAGGTGTGAGGTGGTATCTCATTGTGGTTTTGATTTGTGTTTCTCTGATGATGAGTGATGTTGAGCATTTTCTCATGTGTCGGTTGTCCATCTGGATATCTTCTTTGGAGAAGTATGTGTTCATGTCTTTTGCCCATTTCTTCACTGGATTATTTGTTTTTTGGGTGTTGAGTTTGAGAAGTTCTTTATAGATTTTGGATTCTAACCCTTTATCTGTTATGTCATTTGCAAATATCTTCTCCCATTCGGTCAGTTGCCTTTTAGTTTTGCTGATTATTTCCTTCACTGTGCAGAAGCTTTTATTTTGATGTGGTCCCAGTAGTTCATTTTTGCTTTTGTTTCCCTTACCTCTGGAGACATGTTGAGTAAGAAGTTGCTGCAGCCAAGATCAAAGAGGTTTTTTCCTGCTTTCTCCTGGAGGATTTTGATGGCTTCCTGTCTTACATTTAGGTCTTTCATTCATTTTGAGTTTATTTTTGTGTATGGTGTGAGAAAGTGGTCCAGGTTCATTTTTCTGCATGTCGCTGTCCAGTTTCCCAGCACCACTTGCTGAAGAGACTACCTTTATTCCATTAGATGTTCTTTCCTGCTTTGTCAAAGATTAGTTGGCCATACGTTTGTGGGTCCATATTCTGGGTTCTCTATTCTGTTCCATTGATCTGAGTGTCTGTTTTTGTGCCAGTACCACACTGTCTTGATGATTACAGCTTTGTAATATAGCTTGAAGTCCGGGATTGTGATGCTTCCTGCTTTGGATTTCTTTTTCAAGATTGCTTTGGCTACTTGGGGTCTTTTCTGTTTCCATGCAAATTTTAGGATTGTTTTTTCTAGCTCTGTGAAGAATGCTGGTGTTGTTTTGATAGTGATTGTGTTGAATATGTAGATTGCTTTGGGTAGTATTGACATTTTGACAATATTTTTTCTTCCTGTCCATGAGCACGGAATATTTTTCCATTTTTTATGTCTTGTTCAATTTCTTTCCTAAGCTTTCTATAGTTTTCAGTGTATAGATTTGTCACCTCTTTGTTTAGATTTATTCCTGGGTATTTTATGGGTTTTGGTGCAATTGTAAATGGTATCGATTCCTTGATTTCTATTTCTGTTGCTTCCTTGTTCATGTATAGGAATGCAACCGATTTCTGTGCATTGATTTTATTTCCTGCAACTTTGCTGATTTCACGGATCAGTTCTGGCAGTTTTTTGGTGGAGTCTTTTGGGTTTTCCATAGAGTATCATGTCATAGGGTATCATGTCATCTGCGAAGAGTGAAAGTCTGAGTATAATGATGCATTTTATATGACTAATCAAACAACATGCAACTTACAGGTTTTCAGTTCCTTTTCTGTATCTTTACATTCTACAATAGTTGTTATCCATGATTTTGACTTCAAGCTGGGAAGGCTACTGTCATTCAAAATGGCGTGGCTGAATATCACGTACTGTGCTTTCAGGGATTAAATGGGAAAGGTTCTGTGCAAGGTCTCAATAACTTGTCCTTGTTTGGAATCTGTTGTGTGATTTACTGGTGATTTTGGTGATTGATATATGTACTGAACTCTTGACTTAGAGGAAGTGTGTCATGAAACCAGTCACTTTATGATACTTTTATTATCTGGGTACATTTTTAAAGTTTAATTTTTTTAATGTCTATTTATTTATTTTGAGAGGGGGGAAGGGACAGAAAGAGAGGGAGAGAGAGAATCCCAAGCAGGCTACATGCTCAGTGCGGAACATGATGTGGGGCTCAATCTCACTACAGCAAGATCACCACCTGAGCCGATATAAAGAGTCAGTCACTTAACCAACTGAGCCACCCAGGTGCTCCTAAAGTTTAATTTTTTAATGGTAAAAAATTTCAACAGTACTAAAGGATATAGAATAAAAAGGATTCTCCTCTACCTCAACCCCTCAACGTCTTTTCATCCAGAGGTAACTATTTTACCTTCTATTACCACTTTATTGTATATCATGGTTTATTTCATTTTATCTTATTTTTTATTTAAATTTTAGTTAACATACAATACAATACTGGTTTCAGGAGTAGAACTCAGTGATTCATCACTTACATACACTCAGTGCTCCTCACAACAAGTGCCTTCCTTAATACCCATCACCCATCTAGCTCATCTCCTACACACCTCTGTCCGTCATGGATTGTTTTAAATGTTGGCCTTAGAACATGTAATATGTAAAATTCTTCTTATGATAGTTGGTGAATTTTTTTAAATTAAAGGGCTGTCTTTAGACTATGGCATAAACCCATTTTGTGGAGAAGCCTATACATAGGATAACCATGTTCTCATCCAAACTGGACTGGGTTACTTTTGAGAATGAAAGGGACACTATTAGCATGACACTAAGACAGCAGGTATAAACCTATGTTCACCCTAACTACAAATCAAATGCTTAATTCTTTCCTGTGGATAATCAGCCCATTCCTCCATCAGATTTCTTTCTTGGTTTCTCCCTTCAACTAATCCTTTACATGTTTTGTTTGTTTGTTTGTTTGTTTTTCCTTACAGACTATGCTGTGGAAGAGAAACCATCACAGATTTCAGTAATGCAGCAATTAGAAGATGGTGGCCCTGACCCACTTGTATTTGTTTTAAATGCAAATTTGTTGTCAATGGTTAAAATTGTAAATTGTAAGTTAGAATTTTTTTTTAATTAAAATGAGATACTTTACTGACTCATAGATAATAAGTAAAGCTTACAAATTCGGTACACACAAGTATTTTTATATGGATGGATCCACAGCTTACTGAAAACTGAGTACGGAAGAAGTTGGTTTGTATAATATATCCCAGAGGACAACTATGGGACTAACTGAAACTCTTAAGATGAGATAGATGAATTTTCCATGGAGGAAAGCCAAACAAAAGTTGAACTGATCTAAGTTCTTCCTGAGATGGATGTGCTACGTCACAACTCCCCACCAGAGTAGAGGAGGTGGATAAATTATCCAGGAGGTCAAACAATTTACATGCTAGATTTAAATCTCATACACCTTAGTTGTGTGCAAAGCCTTATTTGAGAGAAATGTTAGTTAGCTAACACATAGTAAAACTTCAGTACCTTGTAAGTTAAGATTCAGAAACCTCTCAGTTCTTGGGGCTAGTTTCTTGGGCATCAGAATGAGTTAGAGGACAAGTAGAATCTTGATTCTAAGACGGTGTTGGAAAATAGAGAATGCATTTATCCTGGATGAATGTTAATAGGCAGAGTTTTGGAGAAAGGAGGGAAGCACTGGGGAACTATCCTCTCATTCTCACTGTATACTTATTTTAAGTTGACCTCAGACACCAGAAACACCTATATGCTACTTCCTTTGAGGTTCTGTATTAATAAAATATAGGTTTCTGGTTTACTTGTTAATTGTACCCTTGTATGTTTGGCCAGTTATTAATGCTTGCCTCCTTTCCTTCTAGAATCATATTTTAAAATAACTTGCTTGAAATTTCAGTTGACGGTATCTAGTTCATAATTTATACTTAGAAAATAGCTAACCCAGAATTCCTGAAGTGTACACCATCTTAATATAGTTGGATTGGGTGCTTCCTGTTTAGATACGTAAAGTAACATTCCCTAAAGTGAGAAAAAGGAATCTATTAGTTTTGATATACATTGTGATATCTATAATTACATTTGAATCCTATTTCAATTCCTTTGGGGATCCTATTGTGTTGGAGTATAAATAATAAAAGTGTCAAAGAATGACATATGGCTTGTGCTATTGGTTCTCCACAAAGCCTTAAGGTAAAGAAGTGGAAGTAAGTAGTCCAGAAGAGCCATCCTCCCACCACTTTCACCACTTTTTACAGAATGAAACCAAGTAAAATCATATCTCTGTTTATCTAGAATTTTCTCCCAAAAAGGACTGGCTGGTTTAGTCAGTAAGGATGCAATGCTTGATCTCGGGGTTATAAAGTTCAAGCCACACATTGGGTGTAGAGATTACTTAAAAATAAAATCTTAAAAAAAAAAAGAAAAAGCTATAATCTTTCAGTCACAGATTAAATTTAAAAAGTATATGTAAAAGTATATATTTTTTAGGCCACAAGCTGAATCCAAAGCTATAATATTGGCTTTTATTGTTGTTGTTTCTAGTTTTACATAAGTAATTATTTCCCTTGGTAGAGTGACTTTTTTAAAATACAGGTTGGGGGGGGGATATATTCTTTAATCATTATAGCCTAGGATACCTGGTTTTGTTTTATTTATTTTATTTTTAATGAAATGTTTTTCTTTAGTAATTACACCTTCCAATAATAGGTGTTAAAAGTTTTAATTGCATTTTCTTTTGCTTTTTTCTTTTACTTCCCTTCCAGTTGTTTTTCTAAGTATTTGCTTAAAGCCAGAGGCATTGGTATGTTTTATTTTCTACAGTTGTTTTTTTGGCTCAATGCATTTATAGTGCACAATTGAATTATATAGTTTCAGTATGACCTATATTGTTCTTTGCTGTATTATAACACAGGTTTCTCTGCATTTTTAAAGGAAAATATTAAGAAGAATGTCTTTATTTTTATATATTTATTCCATTTATAGACGTGAACAGGAAGTGCTGGTGTTTCACAACCAAGGGAATGCATGCAGTGGGTCAGTCTGAGATAGTCATTCTTCTACAGTGTCTACCGGATGAGAAGTGTTTGCCGAAGGATATCTTCAATCATTTTGTGCAGCTTTATCGGGATGCTCTGGCAGGTGGGGACGCTTTATGACTTAGTCTGCACCCTTTATAAGATGATAAAAATTTTTGGAGTCAGATGCAAAATAACAATCATAATTTTGGAAGCCTGGCATTGGACTTTGGTATCAGTAGCAAGTTAGAACTTGCCAAGGTTTAAGGAAATGTAAATTTTAGTGCTTTACTTGGTGTAGTCATTATTATTTTACAGAGGCTGGAATCAAAGTTTTATGAGAATCCATTGACCATGATGTAAGAATATTTTCCTTTGAGTGGTTTAGGGGTCATGATATTGGTACCTGGTAGAAGGAAGCATAATCATAACTTACTACTTGTTTTTTCACTTAACAGTACCTATATAATCATAACGTAAATACTCTTTATTTAATTTTAAAGTTTCAAAAGCCACTAGCATGGACAACTTTATTATGGTTTCAAAATAAATTATAAATATTGTTAGCCCTAATAATGTAAAAGTATGTGCATGGCTATTGGAAAAGACTAAGAATACTAATAGAAAGATATATTATTATAAGTTGAGAGAGAAGAAATATGTTTATGTATACATTTGGCATTACAAAGTTAACCTCTCCTGAATTAACAGAGGCAGTAAGAAGTGTTGTAGTTGAGCTATAACCTCATTATCATAACCAGAAGTAAGAAAACAATATCTGTAGTTGGTAAATAGAGTATAAGAACTACAATAAATGAATAGAAGAGATTGTCTCTGAGGAACAAGCCTTGGAAAGGGGAGTGAGGTTGACCAGGCTGTTAAAATTATTTTCATGTATTACTTGATAATGTTTTATAAATATATTAAAACCATAAATTATTCATGCTTTCTGAATGCAGTAATTCCCCTTGTGGGATTCTATGCCCCCCAAAAAATACCTAAAATGTAAAATACACTTTGTACAGGAAGGTGTTTATTGCAACATTACTTAAATTTAACACAAAAATTTAGAGGTAATCTAAATGCCCAGCTATAGGTGAAAGGTTTAACTGTGTTATACTGATGAGATGTATGCATCTTTTTTAGAGCATTTTTTAGCCATTAAACATAATATTTATGAACAGAATGTAGCAACATGAAAAATGCTCTTGAAGTAGGTACAAAAGCAGGATATAAATGGCATCTTTAGTGTGATTATAGCTTATGCATAAAAGATTATACCTTGATGTCTTAGTCTCTGTGATCATTCAGGTGTAATATGAAATGAGGACAAGGCAATACATTGGCAACTGACCACATACCTATGAAGTATCAGTCCTAAAATGTATGGGATTAATATGAAGTCAGGTGGAGCTGTCAGGCCATGTAATACTTGGGACCTAAATTTATTTCCAGAAATGAATTGAAACAGTCACTTTTCTCCTCAGTTTGGATGTATTCACATGTAAAAACTATAAACAGAGAAATGACATTGGGGGCCCAAGCAGTTGGGGGGTTTGAGAGGGAATTAGGGACAAAGGCATGGGAGGTTCATGAAGGTCTTGTTCAGAAGTCCATCCTTTATTCTTCAGACAATGAGGAACAATTGGAAAAAAATGAGGGACAGAAGCAGATTTGCATTTTAGAAAGATGACTTTAGAGGCAGTATGAAAATGGATCAAAGTCTATGTGTCTCGTGGCAGGTAAACTGAGCTAAGAAGCAGTGAATAAGCAAAAAATTATCATGGTTAAACACTAGACTACAACTCAACAATAAAAAAAATAAACTGATACATACAACATGGATGAATATCACAGACATTATGCTGAACAAAAAAGTCAGGTACAAAAAATTACATGATTCCATTCACATGGTTCTCTGGAACAGGCAAAATGAGTCTGTGGTGATAGAAATTAGATCAACGTTTCCTGGGGTGAGTTGGGGGTGAGTTGCCCCTGACTACAGAGGGGCCCTAGGAACTTTCTGGGATTATATAAATACTTATATACTATATAGTGTTAGGTATAGTAGTTTCATGAATGTTTACATTTGTCAAAACTCATTGAACTATGTACTTAAAATTGTTGGGTTTTATTGCATGAAATTGTATATACCCCAATAAGATTGACTTAAAAAGTTTTTTGTTGAGATATAATTGACTGTAACATTAGTTTCAGATGTAAAATATAATGATTCAATATTTGTATTTATTGTGAAATGATCACCATGGTAAGTCTAGTTAACATCCATTTTCATACAGTTACAATTTTTTTCTTACCAATGAAAACTTTTCAGATCTACCCTCTTAGCAGCTTTCAAATATACAATGCAATATAGTATTATTATAGTTCCCATGCTGTACATACATCCTCAGTACTAATTTATAACTGGAATTTTGTACCTTTTGACCACTTTCACTGGTTTTACCCACCCTCTCAACCCCCATCCTTCACCCACCCATCTGTTCTCTAAATCTATGAGTACTACGGGGTTTTTGTTTGTTTGCTTGTTTTAGATTCCACATATAAGTGAGATCATATGTTATTTATTTATCTTTGGCTTAGTTTACTTGAAATAATGCTATCAGGGTCTATCCATGTTGTTGCAAATAACAGGATTTTCTTTTTTATGGTTGAATAATATTCCATTTTATATATGTGCACCACATTTTCTTTATTCATTCATCTGTTGATGGACACTTACGTTGTTTTCATGTCTTGGCTATTGTAAATATTGCTGTAATGAACATAGGGTGCAGATATCTTTTTGAGTTAGTATTTTTATTCTTTTCAGATAACTATCCATGAGTGGAATTGGCTGGATCATTTGGTAGTTCTATTTTTTATTTTTGAGGAGCCTCTATACTGTTTTCCTCAGTGGCTACACCAATTTACATTCCCACCAGGGGTGCATGAGGGTCCCTTTTCTCCACATCCTCACCAACACTTTGTTGTTTTTTAAAAAGCTATTGTTAGAATCCAGCAAGAAATTAAGAAATTATCAGGGTTTAATAAAGTAATTTAGTAATAGCAGTGGGAATAAAGAGTATCGGAAAGATAAAAGACAGTGATGTGTCATTTCAGTAGGATTTGGTAATTGTATGTGGGGGATAAGAGGGGTTAAGTCAGTGGCTTCACATTTCTGGCTTGGACATCTGAGTGGACTGTGTTCTTATTCATCGAGATAATAGAAGAAGAGCAGATCTGGCAGAGGAGTGGGAGATTGGTTCTTTGTTCAGTGTGTTGAGTTTGAAATATTGACAACAGTGGCGATATGTAAATAGACGATGAATATGTGGATATAGATGGACCTCAGGAAGTAGATCTGGGCTAAAATACAGATTTGGGAGACTCGGTGTTTATGTGATTATTGAAACTATGGTAGTGAATAGGACAGGCCAGTGTGAAGAGACTAGAGCTGAGAATGGAGCTCTGAGGAATACCAACAAGGAAAGGCTGTGGTCATTGCATGAGTCATTAAAGTACATGTTTACCATAAGTGGTTACTCATTTTCCAGAAGTATCCTTCTATATCAGTAGAGACCATTTTGAACTATCATATTAAAATGCAAAATTTCTACAACAAAACTTACTTTGAACCGACAGTAAGATAATAGTGAAAGTCTAAGGTGAGATTATAACACATGTAAGCTGTTTTAAATATTATCAGTAATATAGGATGAGGGCATGCACATATATATCTAAGTAAATGACATTTCAAAGGCATAAGCAAGTAATCTATAAGGGTCTATCCTCAAATAGAAATCATTTTGCAGCTCATAAAAACTAGGAGGTATCTTTGATCATCTGGTACAAACTCTTCATTTTTTTAGATAGGGAAAATGAGACGTTTTTAGATGAGGAAAATGAGAGGTGTTAGTGGCTTGTCTAAATCACAGACTTAGTTGGTGGCAGAACTAGGACTAAGGCTCCCAGACTACTATTCTTTACATTATGTCAGTTGCCTCTATGTGTACATAGCAGTTTTAAAAAACAGGTATGCATCTGAGTTATACCAGTTTTAAGAATCCTGTATTTTAGAAATCAAAGTAGTAACTTGATATATAATTTCACTATATTTTTCTTTAATAAGTGGAAACATCTTTAATAAGTGGAAACATCTTTTACACCTAAATGTAACACATTGCGTGGAATTGGCAAATTCTGTCTTAAAATTTCCTGAATGTGAAAGCCTTGAATACTCTATCACTTGCATGGTGGTTACTCTGCCATAAATCACTCAAAAAGCCTTAGAAGCCTGGGATGCCTGGGTGGCTCAGTCGGTTAAGTGTCTGATTTTTTATTTCGGCTCAGGTCATGAACTCATGGTTTGTGGGTTCAAGTTCTGCATTGGGCTCTGCACTGACAGCATAAATCCTGCTTGGGGATTCTGTCTCTCCTTACTCTCTGCCCCTTTCCTGCGTGCTCACTCTCTCACATGCACTCAAAATTAAGATAAATAAACTTAAGAGAAAAAAAGCTCAGGGGCTCCTGGGTGGCTTAGTTAAGTGTCCAACTGAATCTCACAGTTCATGGATTCGAGCCCCACGTCAGGCTCTATGCTGACAGCTCGGAGCCTGGAGCCTGCTTCAGATTCTGTGTCTCCCTCTCTCTCTGCCCCTTCCCCACTTGGACTTTCTCTCTTTCTCTCCCTCTCTCAAAAGTAAACATTAAAAAAAGTATAAAAAAAAAGTCTTAGAAGCCCTTGAATGAACTTTCTTTACAATTTCCTATGTATTTTTAATCTATATATATTTGATAATAATGTGTACATATGTGTTTCTTATTTAACATATATAATTTTTTTTGTCATGCATAGTTGCTTATGCTTTCCAAAGTGAGAGGGAAAATTACATTTTGTGAGTAATAACATTCTGAGACTTTAAGCATGCCTTCTGGTTATTATAATGCCATGGGAGATTCTAGATTATATATTGTTTCTTGCCATCTCCCCACCCTTCTTCTATCTTTTGTACTTGATTTTTGCAGATAGACATTCAGAACATGTGTTTGAATGAAATGAGAATTGTATCTACCAGATTATTATTTCTAGAGTTAATGTTTGGTTGTTTCCCTCTCTTACTCAAAACTTTTAATGAGCTTTATATTGCCTTCAGAATAAAATAAGTTTATTTATTTTGGGATAGAGGGAGCTTCTGTGGGGAAGGGGTAGAGAGAGAGGAAGGGAGAAAGAAAACCAAGCAGGCTCTGCACTGTCAATGCAGAGCCCAGTGTAGGGCTTGAACTCATGAACTGTGAGATCATGACCTGAGCTGAAATCAAGAGTTGGAGGCTTAACCAACTGAGCCACCCAGGTGCCCCTCAGTTGTCTTAAGCCTTACTCAGAGATGACTTTTTTTCATGAACTCTTCGCTAATAATCCTCCCAGATAGAAGTAATCTCTTCTTCTGAACTTTTTAACTTACCTTTAAAAAATTATTTGATATATATAAAAGCATTTAAATATATTTTAAAAATAATTTTGGAAGTTATAAAGCAAAATAACAAAATAAACACCCATAAACAAAATACCCAATTTAGGAAATAATGACCAACCCCTTGAAGCATTGATCAGTGACCAATCTTGATTACATCTTCCCTCTAAACTTTCCTAACCTTTAGGTAACCACTGTCATCAGTCTTGTGTTAGTAGTTTTCATGCTTTTCTCTGTAATTTTATCACAAGATTATAATACATTGTTTTGCATGTTTTTAAACTTTATACAAATGGTATCACACTGTATATATTTTATGTGGGTTGCTTTTTTCATTCCACCATATGTTTCTGGCATATGTTCATAGCTCTAGTGTTCTAGTTCATTTCATTTGCAGCTACTGTTTTATACCTCTTATATAAATTTACCACAATTTATTCTCCTGATGGATAATTTGCTGTTCTTACCAGTTTATTATTATTCAGACATGTTCTCCAAAATTTTTGTACATGTACACTTAGTAGAATTGCTGGTTTGTAGGGTATGGATATCTTCAGCTTTATTAGATGATGTTAAACTGTTGCCCAGAGTAGTTTACCAATTATGCCTACCTGTCCCCATCCCTAGTATATAAGAGTTGCCAACATTTGATATCATCAGAGTTTTAATTTTTGCTCATCTGGTGAGTATAAAATAGTATTCATTATGGTTTGCATTTCACTAATTTTTTTTCTAGATTATCTGGGCTGTTTTTATTTTTAAAAATTTATTTTTTTAATTAATTTATTATTTATTTTTATTTCTATCCAAGCTAGTTAGTATAGTGCAATAATGATTTCAGGAGTAGAACCCAGTGATTCATCCCCTACATATAACACCCAGTGCTCATCACAAGTGCTCATCTTCCTTAATGCCCCTTGCCCATTTAGCCCATGTTCCCATCCGCAATCCCTCCAGCAACCCTCAGTTCTCTATATTTAAGAGTCTCTAATGTTTTGTCCCCCTCCCTGTTTTTATATTATTTTTGCTTCCCTTCCCTTATGTTCATCTGTTCTGTGTCTAAAAGTCCTCATATGAGTGAAGTCATTATGATATTTGTCTTTCTCTGACTAATTTCGCTTAGCATAGTACACTCTAGTTCCATCCACGTTGTTGCTGATGGCAAGATTGCGTTCTTCTTGATTGCTAAGTAATACTCTGTTGTATACCACATCTTCTTTATCCATTCATCAGTCAATGGGCATTTGGGCTCTTTCTATACTTTGGCTACTGTCAGTAGCGCTGCTATAAACATTAGGATGCATGTGCCCCTTTGAACAGCACATCTGTATCCTTTGGATAAATACTTAGTAGTGCAATTGCTGGGTCATAGGGTAGTTCTATTTTTAATCTTTTGAGGAACCTCCATACTGTTTTCCAGAGTGGCTGCACCAGTTTGCATTCCCACCAGCAGTGCAAAAGGGTTCCTCTTTCTCCACATCCTCACCAACATCTGTTGTTGTCTGAGTTGTTAATGTTAGCCATTCTGATAGGTGTGAGGTGGTATCTCATTGTGGTTTTGATTTGTATTTCCCTGATGATGAGTAATGTTGATCATTTGTTCATGTGTCAGTTGGCCATCTGGATGTCTTCTTTGGAAAAGTGTCTATTCATGTCTTTTGCCCATTTCCTCACTGGATTATTTGTTTTTTTGGGTGTTGAGTTTGATAAGTTCTTTATAGATTTTGGATTCTTACCCTTTATCTGACATGTCATTTGCAATTATCTTCACCCATTCCATTGGTTT
The DNA here is from genome assembly GCF_022837055.1 of Prionailurus viverrinus. Lineage (NCBI taxonomy): Eukaryota > Metazoa > Chordata > Mammalia > Carnivora > Felidae > Prionailurus > Prionailurus viverrinus. The sequence continues at coordinate 172,427,230 of NC_062568.1, read as the reverse complement.
ACCATTTAGTTTTGCTGATTGTTTCCTTTGCTGTGCAGAAGCTTTTTATCTTGATGAGGTTCCAGTAGTTCATTTTTTGCTTTTGTTTCCCTTGCCTCTGGAGACGTGTTGAGTAAGAAGTTGCTGCAGCCGAGGTCAAAGAGATTTTTGCCTGCTTTCTCCTCTATGATTTTGATGGCTTCCTGTTTTACATTTAGTTCTTTCATCCATTTTGAGTTTATTTTTGTGTATGGTGTAAGAAAGTGGTCCAGGTTCATTCTTCTGCGTGTCAGTGTCCAGTTTTCCCATCACTGTTTGCTGAAGAGGCTGTTTTTATTCCATTGGATATTACTTCCCGCTTTGTCAAAGATTAGTTGGCCATACGTTTGTGGGTCCATATTCTGGGTTTTCTATTCTGTTCCATTAATCTGAGTGTCTGTTTTTGTGCCAGTACCATACTGTCTTGATGATTACAGCTTTGTAATACATCTTAAAGTCCAGGATTGTGATGCCTCCAGCTTTGGTTTTCTTTTTCAGGATTGTTTTGGCTATTCAAGGTCTTTTTTGGTTCCACACAAATTTTAGGACTGTTTGTTGTAGCTCTGTGAAGAATGCTGGTGTTATTTTGATAAGGATTGCTTTGAATATGTAGATTGCTTTCGGTAGTATTAACATTTTAACAATATTTGTTCTTCCAATCCATGAGCATGGAATGTTTTTGCATTTTTTTTATGTCTTGTTCAATTTCTTTCCTAAGCTTTCTATAGTTTTCAGTGTATAGATTTTTCACCTCTTTGGTTAGATTTTTAATTTCCACACAGACTTGGAAATTCCAAAGATAGGCAAAATGAAGTATATAGGTCATTCTGAAGTAAGGAGAAAGGAGTAGTAGGGATCTGGAACTTCAAAGGAAAGGAATGCAATTCACAGGGAGATGAAAAAGAGTAAATGTTTCAAATGTTTGCTCCGCCACTCAGAAACAATGGGACATAAAGAACTTCCATCAAACAGGCCTTGGTAGGTTCCTCCCTATCATCCATACCTAGTTCAGAGTATCAAGTTATCTATGGTGATAGCTCTCTTCCCAGACCAGGTCCTTTATTTAATTTTTTTTAAGTTCATTTTTATTTATTTTGAGACAGCTAGAGAGCAAGCAGGGGAGGGACAGAGAGAGAGGGAGACAGAATCCCAAGCCGGCTCTGTACCATCAGCACTGAGCCCGAGGCAGGGCAGGAACCCACAAACAGATCATGACCTGAGTGGAAATCAAGAGTCAGATGCTTAGCTGACTGAGCGACCCAGGTGCCCGTATTTAATTTTTTTGTAGGCAGTTGTGGGGAGGTAAAGAGCTATTCCTGAACCTGCTGGGTTTTAATTGCTTGTTAACTCAAGATAATCTTCATGCCAAAGGCCCATCTTAGGGCAGCCTGTCCTCGGCTCCTATAGAGGTAAGGCTCTAAGTTTTATTGTTTTGGGTTTTTTTTGTTTTGTTTTGTTTATGGGCATCCAGTTGCTCAACACCATTTGTTAAAAAGACTATTTTTGGGGGGCGCCTGGTTGGTTCAGTCAGTTAAGTGACTGATTTCAGCTCAGGTCGTGATCTCACGGTTCATGGGTTTAAGCCACGGCGTCGGGCTCTGTGCTGACAACGAGGAGCCTGCTTGCAGTCCTCTCTCTTGCCCCCACCCCCTGCTTGTGCTCTCTCTCTCAAAATACATATAAACTTAAAAATACCATCATTTTGACAATTACCTTGATACTGTTTTTGAATATTAGTTTATATTCTGTATATGGGTCTCTTTCTCTATTCTACTGATCTGTATGTGTACATGTATGTGGATTTAGTTTTATTTTTACTGCTGAGTACTGAAAGTGTACTTTTCATCTGAAAACACATTTCTTTAATTTGGAAAACTCTAGGTTATTATCTCTGAATATTACTTCTGTTTCATTCCCAACATTGTCTTCTTCCTTTTTGATGTTGGAGCCTCTGAACTCAGTCTTCAATATCTCTGAACTGTTGTTTTGGGTAATTTTCCTTTGCTTTTTGTGCTGGATCCTGGGGCACATTCTGTTTTCAAAAAACTTATTAAGAAGATATTAATATGAATTAATATTTACACTGACATATTAAGGTTTACACTGCTATTTTTTTTCAATGTTTGTTTATTTTTGAGAGACAGAGAGAGACAGACCGTGAGTAGGGAAGGGGCAGAGAGAGAGGGAGACACAGAATCCAAAGCAGGCTCCAGGCTCCGAGCTGTCAGCACAGAGCCCGATGCGGGGCTCGAACCCACAAACTGTGAGATCATGACCTGGGCCAAAGTCGGATGTCCAACAGACTGAGCCACCCAGGTGCCCCGTACACTGCTATTAATTTTTACCATTTAGATTTAACTTTGGAACAAAGCAAGAAGACAATTAAAATTATAAACACAGAATGTAAATATTAACCTTGTAAGTTAAGTCATTTTCACCTTTGAAAATTGCTTTTTGTTCCCTTTCAGTCATTTGCAATTTTATGTTTGCAGATATGTTTATCGTCTCTCAGCTGTTCCTTGGATATCCTAAATCTAATCCTTGAGAATTGAGAGCATTTTTATATAGTATAGTCATGGGTATGAAGGCACAATTGAAGCTGCCTTAAACCTTCCAGTGGCTTCCCACTACAATTAGAATAAACTCCAAATGCCTTTGGCCTGCAAGATTTTATATGATCTAGCTCCTAAAGATTTCTTTGACCTTGTGTCTTACTACTCCTTAGTTTGCTTTAGCTACATTGATCACCTTTGTGACCTTTGAACCCATCAAACTCAGTCTAATACCTTGGCTTTTGCACTTACTGTTTCCAGACCTGGAATGTTGTTCTTTACAGATCTTTACTGGTTGGTGCCTTCTCTTCATTTGGATCTGTTCTCAAATGTTTCTGCCTCAAAGGATGTTTCCCTGAACCTCTTAGCTAAAGAAATATTCTCTTCCTTCCCTCCATCATCTTTTACATTACTTGCCTTGTTGTATTTTCTTCAAAATATTTATCACTGGTTTTACTAACTGATGTTGTTTGTCTTCCTCCTTTTGAAAATAAGCTCTATGAGGACAAGATTTACCTGTCTTGCTCAATTCTGTGTATCAGTCTTTAGAACAGTCTGGCACATTGGATAAGCTTAATTAAAACCAAACAAACAAACAAAACCTGTGGATTGAAGGAATCAATAAATTGACATGGTGTCACTTATATGATCAATCCCTAAAGATTTCTTTGACCTTTCTCTTCCTATTCCTTAGTTTGCTTTAGCTATGTTGGTGCTTTTTTTGTCATTTGATGGAAAAGTACCTGGAGGAAAGGAGTCTTCAGAGAACACTTCTGTTAATAAAAATGCTGTGCTTATTATGTTCCCTTTGAGACTTGGAGACCAGAGTAAAATACTTTTGAGGTCAACCAAAGAGTGTTTCTGAGACCCAGTGTTTCTGGTCCTTGAGAAAGAAATACCATGGGTCACTCAAGCAGATTACTTGGGAAATTTCATATCTTTAAAAACAAATTTTTTTTTTGTTTTCTCTTTGCCACTCTCTTTGCCATTTCTCCTTGCCACCTATTCTGTTTCTAAAATCTTCCTTACTTTGTATCTTTAAATCGTGGTCACCTGAGTTAACCCAGATAAACTTTTGGTTAATTTAAATTTCTTACATAGGTTTATCAAAAGACAAAGTAAACTTTAAAGTACTATATTATTAATTTGAATGTTATTAATAAATTTCATTCATCTATGAATTTTATCTTTAATAATTTTGTAATGTCACTAATAAAATTATAGGCCTCAAATACAATGGAGTTTGATCTTTTATTTTTTAATGTGAAAGTTTATCTCAATCTAAGGATATATATGCATACTCACTATTAAGTTAGAAAAGATGTATTTAGATATTTTTAAACCGCTGTCTCTTGCCAATTTTCTATCCCCACAAGTATTTAGAAGAAAAATTATAGGTGAATTAGAGGAGGGGGGGAAAAGATTTTTAAATAGTCTGTCAAAGAATATAAATAATTGATAAAACATTTATAAAAACATGATTGGTATCCTATAAATGTTTGTGGAATGACTGGAAGTCTTTTGTGCATATTAGAAAATATTTTATTATGTGTATCTCTTTTTTGGACCAGTTCTAGCAGTACATGTTATATGGTAAATGCTTGATTGATCAGTCAGTGTCCAGTAATTGTTTCAGATTTTAGTGGCTTGCTGTTATTTCTCATGGCCGTAAAAATTATACTGCTTATAATCTTTAGTATTTCTAAAGCAAGTCACTTTTTTATCTGTAATATAAGAAAAACAAAAATAAAAAACGTTTCCTAACAAGTGTGTTTCCAGAGAAGGAAGAACTTCATTGGTGTTTTCATCATCAGTAATATTTTTGCGTTGTTTTTCCAGTTAAAGAATGTTGTGTCATGGTTCAGATTTTTAGTCTCTTTTTGCAATTACTTGTGAATCGTTTTGGTTAATTAATTTTGTATCTTTCTATGAGCAGAGGAGCCATGGTATTGCTGCTTTGCAAGTAATTTTTCAGCCAATGAGAAGTAATATGGAATTATTTATGAAGAGGTGATTTAAGACTAATATCTTGTATTTATTGAGCACTTACTACATGCTAGGCCATATATTCATTGCTTTCTGTGCACTGTTTGATTTCTTCTCAACTAGAACTCTGTGAGATTCTTCTTGTTCTTGTCCCAGTTTTACATATGAGGAAACTGAGAGGCACTGAGGGCATAATGAGGGCATAAGTAACTTGCCAAAGATCAAATACGTGATAAATGGCTGAACTCAGGTTTGAATTCAGCTATATCTCTAAATCCCGTGTTTTAAAAAAGCAATAAACTGCCTCTTGAACTTTTTGAAGTTACATAGTAAATCTCACAGATACTCTAAACTGAGGAAATGACCTTTAATGAAGTACTCATGCTTAATTTTGGTTTACTGTATTACAAACAACACCAAGGGACTATTTAAATTCTTTTGATGTTTAGTTATGTTAATATTCATGAATATTAATATTTCTTAAAATAAGTGAGGCATTTGTTCGGAATTTTTTTCTCTGATTTTATCTTTTTATTAAAAGTTTTTTTAAATGTTAATTTTTGAGAGAGAGAGAAACAAGTGCAGGTGGGGGAGGGGCAGAGAGGGAGACACAGAATCCAAGCAGGCTACAGGCTCCGAGCTGTCAGCACAGAGCCTGACACAGGCTTGAACACACAAACTGTGAGATCATGACCTGAGCTGAAGTTGGACGCTCAACCGACTGAGTCACTCAGGCGCTCCTCTCTGATTTTATTTTTAATATTAATATTCTCACACAAAAATCACCGAAAATAGGGGTAGGGTTGGGAAGAGAGTGCAGTGAGATGGGGCAGGACTGTAAAGCCCCCACCCCTCCGCAGCCCCACTGTGGGAGAAAAAAACATCGACGAAACAAAATAAAGCCCCAGAGAAACTCATCCCAGGGTGTCCCTGCCCCAGTGAGGCCCTGGCCGTGGGCTGGTTCCTGATTTAAAAGAAAAGGGAGGGGAGAGGGGTGTGAGGGGAAGGCCCTTGTTTTTAAAATTGGCGGGGGCTGGGAAGGATGGGGTTCCTTTTCCTCATAGTTCTTTCTTTAAAACTCCATTTGAGTTAGTTGTGAGGATTGATAAATATGCTTTGAAACAAAAGGAAGCTGTTGTTGCATAGATATTTAAGTTGTTTTTGAATTGAATTTAAAGATAGTTCTTTGCAAGCACTTTGAAAAACAAAGTTTAAATTACAGATTAAGATGGAAAATTGGAAATTACTATATACTTTTAAAGACAGTTATGATATTGCAAGGCACTTCACTTCCACTCCTAAGCTTCAGTTTCTTCATCTGTAAAATAAAAATCCCAAAGTTCAGGGAAATGATACCTGCTCTGTTAACCTAGTGGCACTGATCTGATGATTATCTGGTTAAGGCCATGTAAAATTGCCTTGTAAACTATTGGTACAAAACCTTTGACATCCTTGCCAGGTCATTTAAACACAGAAGCATGAATTGGTATCTATTTTATTTATATGGATTCTTCAGTGGTCTTGGGGTGTATAGAATTAATTCAGTGGATTCATTGTATTGAATGTTCCCATAGAGAAGTACCTGTGTAAACAAACATATAACAGGCTTTATGAGTTCAAGAGCCCCGGATTAAGTTTTCAGTGTGAAAGCTTATCTTTGTCGAATTCTCATACCCAGTGTTTTATTTTTGTCGGTATTAACACCTGTGAAATGCTACTTGTTTTTAGATGAGATGGTAAATGAGAGTCTAAATTAAATCACTCATTAGGATTGATAGAGATTTACATTAAAAAAAATTTTTTTAAAGAAAGTAGATGCTTAAAGGATAACAAATATTTTATAATATAAAGGAGCATAGTGACGAATCTGAATTTGATTGGGATATGGGATGAGGAGGAGTAGGTTGTTAGGTCGTAGAAGCAAAAAGGGAATAAATATCTGTGGAAAAATAACCAGTAATAGATTCCAGTCTCTAATAAAGAAATGCTGGGGCGCCTAGGTGGCTCAGGCGGTTAAGCGTCCGACTTCGGCTCAGGTCATGATCTCACAGTTTGTGAGTTCAAGCCCCACGTCGGGCTCTGTGCTAACAGCTTAGAGCCTGCTTCAAATTCTATGTCTCCCTCTCTCTCTGCTCCTTCCCCACTATGTCTCTCTCTCCTTCAAAAATAAATAAAAACATTAAAAAAAAAAAAAAAAGAAATGCCAAAGGAATAATGAATGAATGCCTTGTGGGCCAAGCCAACATAGTTGTCACCTTTGAATTGTATGCACTAGGGCTGTCTTACGAAACAAACATTATACTCTCATTAGAGTACTCTCATTAGAACTTTAGAGGAATGCTATTGTGTACTCTCCATTGTGGGCAGAAAAAAAAAAACTCCTATCTCTTTTATCTCCCATTCTTCCTCTACTCCAAGTTAAAAGATGAAAATTTATACAAACCTTATTCTAAAATTTTTGATAAAGCAAAGAAAATTCTGTAATGTTTGGCTAATCATTATATGTATATGTGCATTATAACAATAATAGTTATAATTTTTTGAGAACACAGTACCATGTACTGTTAGGCATTTTACATATATTCCATCATTTATTCTTCACAACAGGTCTGAAATTTATAATCCCCCATTTTACACAGACGTTGAAGCTCACAGAAGTCAAATAACTTGCCCACAAATCACATAATAGTAATTGAACTAGTATTCAAACCCATATTTCTGTGACTCCACAATCTGTGAATTTTTTTTTTTTTTCCAGAGTACATACTCCTTCCTTGATACGGGGATTTTTTTGTTTTTATAGATCTGGCCCAGCAGCTCAAATGTGCAGCCAGATTTGGTTAATCCTCGGGCGAGAGTACTGCCCCTAAATATATTTGGCAGATGATAATGTGCAGGTGAACATGGCTCTCAGCCACAAGGCTTCTGTGAGTTTTGTGGGGAGGTGTTCCCTTCAACTGTGGACCCTGCTGTCACCATATAGCTTCCTACTTCACTCAAGGATTCTGTGACCCATCACTGAACTGTTGCATGAGTAGATAGTAGTTTTCAAGGAAAGGAAGCATTAAGTTTTCTGGTGAGGATCTCTGTATTTGCTGTTATTTCTTTCAGAGATATCAGAGGGAGCTTGTACATATCTAGGGAACATGTCTACTATTCCATTATGGAACAGCTCCTGTTGGGAAGCTTTTTTGCTTTTTTGTAATTCTAAACTGAGGAGAATGTCTCCTTAATGAAAGCTGATTTGTCACTGTTTCATTAAAAAATGTTTTAATTAGAAGGTGCTTAGTAGACAAAAAAACTAATATGAATTTAAATAAGCCCTAAGTTATGTTTCATATTTGTCTCACCCAGAAGTACAAAGCATGAATCCTACCTTCTCCATAGATTTTCTTCCTTTAATGTCTCATACAAAACTGTACTTATTATCTTAATTCATTGTGTTCATGAATGAACTTTATTCACCCAATGAGATTGTAAGCTCTGTGAGAGCAGGTACCTAGTCTTAACATTTTTTTCATGACTTTTGAGGCAATAATTCTTATCCTGAGACCTCTAAAGGTCTCATATATACAGTTCATACAGTAAAGCTGTACAATCTAAGGAAGACATTAATATTTTTTACTTTTAGCTAGACAGACTTCTACAGTGTGATAATATAAGCTATTTTATGCTCACCAGAGGCCCTTATAAAATTGGAAAAAAATTTTCATTTAATATCATTTATTTCAAAAACTTTGTAAACATGGGTCTTTCATGTTTAGTGAAAGGTTGGGAATTAGTGTTTGGTAGTGTGTGGCCCAGTGTTAAGTAATAATGATTATAAAAAATATAATCGATTTATTGATGAGGAGTAATTAATGAGCTTTTTTGTTTTAGGAAATGTTGTGGGCAACTTGGGACATTCCTTCTTCAGTCAGAGTTTCCTTGGCAGTAAAGAACATGGTGGATTCTTATATGTGACATCTACCTACCAGTCACTGCAAGACCTGGTACTCCCAACCCCACCTTACTTGTTTGGGATTCTCATCCAGAAATGGGAAACTCCTTGGGCTAAAGTGTTTCCCATCCGACTAATGTTGAGACTTGGAGCTGAATATCGGCGTAAGTAGTAAAATAGCTTCTTTTACACCATATGGCCAAGACATGATGACTAAATAAAGACCTGAAATATTCAGATTCCCCCCCTGCCTGCAACCCCCCCTCCCCCAGTGATATAGTTCAGCAGAAATCTTTTGACACAGCTAAGCTAAATTTGGCCATTGTGTTTACTTATTTTGACTCTAATGTGAAGGACTAAAAGTCTCTACTGAGGAAATTAGTGATTATTTATTACCTTGTAGACTTACTGGTTTTATATAGTTCATTGATAAATATATGCTCATCTTCAGAAAAAATGAATTGGAATTTAACAAGTGACTTTTTATAGTATCTATAGTGAACATTTTTTGGTAATTTTATTGGAAAATAGTATGACAAATTGTATTTTGCATAACGTAACACATACTGGAAACTAATGGTATAGAGATCACTTTAGGTAAAGAGAGCAGTAGAAGAGCTTTTTTGCTCATGGTGGTAGCAGTACAACTAAGTTTGGAGTTTTAAGACATTAAGGCCTAAATGCAAGCTTTCTTTTAAACCTTATACCTTCACCTAATCAAACTTGCAAGGTCTAGGAATCAGACCATTTGAATAAGATTCTTAACTCTGTGAATTACTAGCTCTGTAACTTTGGGCAAGTGACTCGAGCTGTAAGTATGTAAGGTTGTTAAGAGGATCAAAAACGATAAAGAAAACTTATTTTGTAAACTATAAAACAGTATATTTTATGTTTTCAGCAAGTCAACTTCATTCTTTCCCTTGCTCATTCAATAAGAATTTAATAAAGGTCTACCATTTATAACAAATCCTGTGAATTCAGAAATAGCTAAGATACGTTACAGGCTCTTAGAAACCTTTGTAAGAAAGACATACAGAAATCATGATTATAGTAGTATATTGTGTTAAAACACATGCTCAAAGTTAACAAAGTTCTTTTGGAGCTTGAAGATGGACTCTAACTTCACCAAGAATGAAGGAGTTGGATAAGAAATATTTCTTAGAACAAAGTGTTTCTGGACTGAATTGTGAAAGAGGCATTTGAATTATCCAGATGAAGTAGGGAAAGGAGTGGGTTGTATCCAGAGGAAAGAACTTGTATATCTTCCTGTCTTATATAGGTAGTTCACTCCATAAAGTTCAAGGAATAAGTAAGCGAGTTAATAGGCCACCTCATGTTTGGCTTTTCTAAGGAGGATCCTGGTTGGGAGAAGTATAAGAATGAATACAGAGGAATTAGAAGAGGTTTGTTTCCTGGATCATATTAATCCAGTTTGAAGAAGAGTGCTTCCTAAGATGTTATAGTTCATTTTGGAGAAAGCTGCATCAAAAGGCTTATCTGGTCATCAGAATATTTACTTTGGCATTTATTGTAGAAGGCTCAGAATTTGTCTGTGATGCTACCATGCTAAATACTTTTGAGCCCTAAATTTCATATGCTTTATTACAGTTACATTTTGAAAACTTTATGAACTTTGACACCTCTTTTGCCAAAATTTTAAGCTGTCAAGTTTAGTCTGATTATTTTTCATTTCCATAGTTTATCCGTGCCCACTGTTCAGTGTCAGATTTCGGAAGCCATTGTTTGGAGAGACGGGACATACCATCATGAATCTTCTTGCAGTAAGTTGGGAATTTTTATTTACTTTTTTCTTACTGGGATTTGTACAGGAGAAGGAAGAGAAGGATTTCATTTTTTGTTAACAGCCATACCTCTGCTGCTTCAGGCAGGTGAAGATTTATGCTGTAGGAAACGAAAAACATACATATATTCTTTGGAAAATATATGGAGCTTTTGAGTGAAACAGTACAGGATTTCAGCCCTTGATTATATATACACTTACTATCTAAGTGACCTTGCAGGATTATTGTGAGGACTAGAGGTAATGTACAATTAAAGCACCTAGCATTCTATTTTGTTTTTATTTTAAGCTTGCCATCATAGAGGTGTCCTCTTTGTGTAGCTTATTGTTTAGCTCAAGATTGGTCAGAGATTGTGTTCAAATATCTCAAGCCAGTAAGTCATTCATTCTTTTATGATAAATCTGTGTATGGACTGGGATTCATACTTTGTTTCCTTTCTGCTAGGATCTCCCATGTTCCTTTGCACATGCACAGGCTCTGCTGTATGTGTGCACCGACTAAGGACAATTGTGGGTATTTGGAGAGTTTATGAAGCTCTCTGTGGCTATCTCACCTCCCAGAACTCCTCATTAAATCTTTGGCTAATGTGCCTGCTCATTACTTACCTCAAACCTCAGGCTAACTGAGCTGCTGGCCCTCCCTTTTCACTAACCATTGAAATTACCACTGTAGCTGACACCACTCCAAATCAAGTAAGATCCTTCAAGTAGCAGAGTTTATTTCATAGACTACCTTGAACTACCTAAGAAGGCTAGGGCACAGCCCCAAGCAAGAAGATCACAGACTCAGCTCTACTGTTCTTGTTTGAAGTTCGGTAGTTTTCATGAAGAAACACATCTCAGTGTGTTATATGCTTTTGGTCTAATTCCAGAGTATTGTAATGATTGTGTTTTAAAAAACCATTTACCCAGGGGCACCTTGGTGGCTCAGTCAGTTAAGCATCCAACTCTTGATTTTGGCTCAGGTCATGATCTCTGCACTGACAGTGCAGAACCTACTTGGGATTCTCTCTCTCTCCTCTCTCTGCTTATTCCCCACTCATTCTCTCTTTCTCAAAATAAATAAGTAAACTAAAAAAAAAAAAAAACAACAACAAAAAAAAAACAACAAAACATTTACCCAGCTTTTTACTTGCTTTTTGGGACTGGATTTATTTCCTCACTCTGTCTTGCCGTTGTAGTTGTAGTTTCAGTTATCTTTTAAAGAGATTTAAATAATAAGAAAAGCTCTTGTAGCTTTACTTATGTAGTTGCCATTTCCAGTGATCTTCATTTCTTTGTATAAATCTGTATTTCCATCTGGTGTCATTTCCCTTCTGCCTGAAAGATTTCCTGTAACATTTCTTGTAGTGTGGGTCTGCTGGTGAGGAATTCAGCATTTTTATTTCTAACATCTTTATTTTACCTTCATATTTGAAAGATATTTTTGCTGGATGTAGAATTCTAGGTTGATAGTTGTATTCTTTGAGTGCCTTAAAGATGAATAATAATCGCTCTACTGTTTCTTCTGGTTTGCATTGTTTCAGACGAGGACTTTATTTTCCCTCTTTGTTCCTCTGTATATAATGCTTTTTCCTTCTCTGGTTGCTCTAAGGTGTTTCTTTTTATCACTGGTTTTGAGCACTTTGATTATGTACCTTGATATAGGGTTGTTGTTTTTTTTTCCCCATGTTTCTTATACTTGGAGTTCGTTGAGCTGCTTATTTTTGTGAGTTTATAATTTTCATCAAAGAACATTTTCTTTCCTCTCCCTCTTCTCCTTCAAGGACTCTGTGTTATAGACATATTAGGCTCTTGAAATTGTTTCACAGCTCACTAATACTCCTTTTTTTCCCTCTGTGTTTCATTTTGGACAGTTATTATTGTTCAACAATCTTATTTTGCCTTGTTAAAACTGTCAAGTACATCTTTTTTGGGGGGTTATCTCAAACATTGTCATTTTCATCTCTAGAAATTTGACTTAGGTCTTTTTCTATATCCTCCTTGTACTTAATTTTTTGAATATCTGGAGTATATAGTAACTACTATAGTGTCCTTGTTGGTAATTCTAACATCTCTATCAATTCTGGCTCAGTTTCCAATGATTAATTCTCCCTCTTTTTTTTTTTTTTTAAGTTTATTTATTTATTTTAGAGAGAGAGTGAGAGAGCGTGAGCACATGTGCAAGTGGAGGAGGGGCGGAGAGACATGGAGAAAGAGAATCCCAAGCAGGTTCTGTGCTGTCAGCACAGAGCCCATCGCAGGGCTCCATCTCACAAACTGTGAGATCATGACCTGAGCTGAGATCATGACCTGAGCCAAGATCAAGAGTTGGATGCTTAGCCAGCTGAGCCACCCAGGCACCCTCCCCCTCTTATTTTGAGTTGTATTTTCCTGCTTTTGCATGCTTGGTATTTAAAAAAAAAATTTTTTAATGTTTATTTTGTGAGAGAGAGAGAGACAGCAAGTGTAAGCAGGGGAAGGGCAAAGAGAGGGGGAGACACAGAATCTGAAGTGGGCTCTGAGCTGATTCAGAGCCTGATGTGGGTCTCAAGCTCACAAACCATGAGATCATGATCTGAGCCAAAGTTGGACGCTTAACCGACTGAGCCATCTATGTGCCCCTTAAAAATTTTTTTGATGTTTATTTATTTATTTTTGAGAGAGAAAATGAGCAGGGAGGGGCAGAGAGAAAGGGAGACAGAGAATCCCAAGCAGGACCCACACCATCAGCACAGAGCCCAATGTGGGACTGGAACTCACAAACAGTAAGAGCATGACCCAAGCCAAAGTCAAGAATTGGACACTTAACTGACTCAGCCACCCAGGTGCCCCGATATTTTTAAATTTGATTCTTGCAAGTCTTGATTTTTAAGATTTGTAAGGTGGAACCAAAGTCTTGTTTACTGTAGTGCTGATTATTCCTCAGCACTAAGGCAAGACCCTTCGGAGTACTTGTAATGACTTTGGGCCCTATTTGGAATTAGGCCAAACTTCACAGATTAAAGGCACATTTCTTTACCAGATTGTTGTTACTTCAGACACCAGGGTCAAGTCCCAGGCTACGCATACTTCTGACTAACTGGATACAAATGTTAGCATTCCCACTACTCTCTCAGTTTTGATAATTCACTAGAATTATTCACAGAACTCAGCAAAGTATATATACTATACTGTATAGTATAGATTACAGTTTTATTGTAGTAAAGGAAATACAAATTAGGGCCAGTGGAGAGAAGAGTCACAGAGTACAAAGTCTGGGAGGGCCCCACCCAAGAAGCTTCTGTGCCCTCTGGGACATGTCACCCTGCTGGTATGTTGATATATAACAATATGCACAGAATAAACACCGGAGCTTTTGTGTCCTGAGTTTTTATTGGAGTTTCCTTATTAGGCATGATGATTGAGCCATTGGTCATGTGATTGAACTCAGTCTTGAGCCCCCGATATCATGTGCCTCAAAGCCCCATCCTCTTATCACATGGCTGATCTTTCTAGGATGGCTAGCTCCCACCTTGGGTCATCTTGTTAGGATAAACTATCTAGGGACCTATTATGATTCACTAAATTAACATAGACTATCAGGGATCCACCACTGAATAACAGACACTCCTATCACTCAGGAAATTCCAAGGGTTTAGAGGCTACCTCTCAGGAACCAGGAGCAAAGTCCAGTGAAATTGTTTATTATACAGTAATACTCTACCTAATGCTCATGGAATATGAGGTTTTCCTCTGTGGTTTTTAGGAGTAGGCACTATTCCCAGACCTGTGTACCAGACAGTGTTTCTGATAATCATTTCAAATAGTTTTTTCACCGGCCTCAAGAAGTTTCCTCAGACACATTTGCTAATCAGAACTTTTCTGAATTCTGGAGTGAGACCCTCTGCAAGTCTTTGGAGTTCTTTGCAGTTTTTTCCTCTCTGATGCTCTGTCCTGTGAAGTATAGCTACCGTGGTTTTCCTGGAGTCTTGGTTTTGTTTCCTCAACTCAGGAAATCTGTCAGCCTCTGCCTGGGTTCTCCCTTCCTGCACCTGAGCTTGTAAAACTCTCTAGAGGCATAACCTGTACAATCACAGAGCTCATCTTGTTTGCTTCCTGCCTTTTAAGGATCACTGTCCTTTGTTGTCTGAGGTTCAGTGTCTTGAAAATCATTGTTTCATATGTTCTGTGTAGTTTTGGGTTGTTTCAGGCAGGAAGGTAAATTCAGTCCCCTTTTCTCTATTTTGTCCTGAAATGGAAATTTTATTCTTTTAATTTATTTTTTATTTTTTTAAGTAATCTCTATCCCCAGTGTTGGGCTTGAACTCATGACCAGAGATCAAGAGTCACATGCTCTACCAACTGAGCCAGCTAGGCACTCCCAGAAGTGAAAATTTTAAAATTATATTTTAATCTATAAGATCGCCCTCTCCCGCTTTATCTTCCTTTCCCTCCCTCCCTCCCTCCCTCCCTCTCTCTCTGTCTCTCTGTCTCTCTGTCTCTCTGTCTCTGTCTTTCTCCCTCTCCATTTCCCTCCTTCTACTTCAGTCCCCATCACTTTGTCACTCCTGGTAACTTTAGTTTTTAGTCACATTTTTGATGAGATAATTTTTTTTTTTAGGTTTATTTATTGGGAGGGAGGGAGAGAGAGAGAGAGAGAATGAGCAGGGGAGGGGCAGAGAGAGAGAGAGGGAAAATCCCAAGCAGGCTCCTCACTGTTAGCACAAAGCCTGATGCTGTGCTTGATCCCATGAGCCGTAGGATCATGACTCAAGCCAAAATCAAGAGTCGGACACTTAATTGAGCCACCCAGGCACCCTGACAAGATTATTTACTTACTTACTTACTTACTTACTTACTTACTTACTTACTTATTTATTTATTTATTTTACCGATTGTAATCTGCTTTGGAAAGAAAAGGAGCTATTTATCCTGTAATCCAGTAACAGAAGCCTATGGTTTTTATTGCCTGTATCAGTTCATTTATACAAACTTCTGGTGGATTATCTCCTGAAGCATCTTATTCTCCATCTCCACTGTCAGAGAGGATAATTTTTCTCTATTTTTCAAAGATTCTTCTAGCTGGTCTAAAAATTAAATTGACATAAGACAGATTAACAGGAGAAAATTAAATCTAACTTTGTATATATGAAAACCTCACATACATGAGGGGTTCATAGACAGAAAGGTAAAATTCCTCCTGAGCTGAAGAATGGGGTAGGGGCCTGGGGCTGCCAAAGGGAGGAGAGCCATTTACAGGGCAATAAGAAGAGCAGCTGCTTGGCAATTAGATGTATGCCCTACCATACAGATGGGTCACTCAGATAAAATTTATCTCTAATAATAACTCTAATTCTGAGAAAGACCCCCAATTTAGATTCTTCTAGGTAGTTAAGACAGGGCAAAATTCTCTTGACCCTGCAGGGTCTTAATTGCCTTCAGCTCAAAAGAGTCCACATACCAAAATAGCACATATGGAAGAGACTTGTTTTGAACCCTTTTACCACCTTCTCTGTCTCTAGTTTAACAGAATTTACCAATCTATTGATTCCAACACTTTTCTACTACCTCTCACTCCCTCTATTTTTCTCCTTTCCTGTCTTAAGATTCCATGGTTTCGGGGCGCCTGGGTGGCGCAGTCGGTTAGGCGTCCGACTTCAGCCAGGTCACGATCTCACGGTCCGTGAGTTCAAGCCCCGCGTCGGGCTCTGGGCTGATGGCTCAGAGCCTGGAGCCTGTTTCCAACTCTGTGTCTCCCTCTCTCTCTGCCCCTCCCCCGTTCATGCTCTGTCTCTCTCTGTCCCAAAAATAAATAAACGTTGAAAAAAAAAAAAAATTAAAAAAAAAAAAAAAAAAAGATTCCATGGTTTCATCATTAAAATCACTTTTATTTTAAATGATTCCAGGCCCTTTCTGCATCTTACCCTCTGTTTTATTAGCCCAGCAAAATGTAAACCCTGGTTAAATCTACCTCTTAATTAAAAAAAACTTTTTTAAATTTATATACAGTAAAGTTCACCTTTTATGGAGTATATACTTCTAAGAGTTTTGACAAATGTAGAGTTATGTTACTACCACTGTTGCAATTGGGATACAGAAGAGTTCTATCATTCCAGAAAATTTGCTGGTGCACCCCTAATGTCTGGTAACCATTGATCCTCTTTCCCTACAGTTTTAGCTTTTTTAGATTATCATATAATTGGAATTATGCAGTACATAGCCGTTTGAGTCTAGCTTCTTTCACTCATCATCATGCATTTCCAGTTCATCTTTGTTGTTATTTATGTTGTTAAGGAAATAAAAATCTTTTTCCTGTACTCATCTTTGGTTCTTTGGCTGAGGCCCTAAAAATTAGACTGGCCAAACAGTGAATAACAGAGGCATATTTTGGGGTGGCATATTCTGGTAAACTTAGCATCAGTAGTTCGTTTGTCTTTATTGCTATATAGTATTCAGTTGCATTATGAACCACAGTTTGTCTGTTTACCTGTAGATGGATCTGTGGGTTGTTTCTAGTTTTTGGTGACTATGAATAAAGCTGCTGTAAACATTCATGTATGAAATTTTGTGTGAACCTTAGTTTTGCCATATTGTACATTTATTGTTATAAAGAACTGTGAAATTGTTTTCCAACATGCCTGTAGCAGTTTACATTCACAAGTAATATACAAGAATTCTTTTTTTGCCCAGTATTTATTTCTTTTTTGTTTTCAATTTTTACAATTCCAGTAGGAGTTTAGTGGTTTTAACCTTTGTGATTTTAACTTCTATGCTTCTTAAGATGAGTGATTCAGAGCATTTTTCATGTGCTAATTTGCCCTCTTTATATCTTCTTTAGTGAGTACTCAGATTTTGCCCATTTAAAAATATGGTTGTTGTTTTCTTGTTGAGTTTTGAGAGTTTTTCATGTATTCTAAATGTAAGTCCTTTGGTAGATTTGTATCATTTGTTGTATTTTCTCCTAGTCTATGGTCTCTCTTTTTACTCTGTTAACAGTGTCTTTCACAGAACAAAAATTTTTCATTTTGTTGAAGTATAATTTATTTTCTATGGAGCATGCTTTTTATATGATATCTAAGAACTTATTGACTAGAATGACATCACAAATATTTTCTCCCATGTTTTTTTGTAGAAGGCTTATGGTTTTATTTTTATGCCTTATACTTAGTTCTGTGGTTCCTTTTTAGTTAAATTTTATGATTGTGAGACATTGTTGGAAACCCTTCGTTCATATGTCCAATTGTTTTAGTACCGTTTGTTAAAAAGACTATCCTTTCTTCATTTACTCGCCTTTACACCCTTATCAAAAGTCAGTCGACATACCTGTGTGGATCTACTTCTTCCTTCATTTGTAACTTTATTCAGGCCTGCATGTGGATGAAGACAAAAAGAGTCACCTATTTACTGGTCTTACTTAAAAAAAATTTTTTTTTAAATATTTATTTATTTTTGAGAGACAGAAACAAAATGTGAGCAGGAGAGGGGCAGAGAGAGAGAGAGGGAGACACAGAATTGGAAGCAGGCTCCAGGCTCTGAGCTGTCAGCACAGAGCCCGACACGGGGCTCGAACCCACAAACCGCAAGATCATGATCTGAGGTGAAGTCAGATGCTCAACCAACTCAGCACCCAGGCACCCCCAGTCTCGCTTTAGATTCATGACCAATACCATTAGGAAACTCTCAGACCTACCTGACAATCTTTCCTGGTCCATAACACATTCCTATTCTCATGTTTTCTCAAATTTCCAGTGTCTCCTCTCCTTTTCTCACTTTTTGCTGATGTCCCAGCCCCAGTTTCCCTGAGTAAATAGAAACAATCAGAAGATAATTTTCACACAGTTACATCCAACTTACCCGTATCTATACATTTTCATTTCTTAGTTTCTTTGGACACCTTTCTTTCTTGGTTCTTCTCCTGCAGCCTTCTGACTTGCTACCTTCCCTTTCCCACTGTGTTCTGCCTCTCAGTAAATGGCAGTCTTGTAGTTGCCCAGTCCATATAATTCATAATCATCTTTGATTTTGCTTTTTTTTTCCACATTCCATATTCAATCCAGTGACAGATATTCTCAGTTTCCCCTTCAAAATGTACCCGGAATCTGATAACTTCTCACCAGTTTTTGAATTGGTAACACTTTGGTCTAAATTATCACTGTCTCTTGCCTGAATTATTTTTGTTACATTTATCTGATCTCCTTCTTTCTATTCTTGTTCCCTTACCATCTATTTACAGAGAAGCCAGAGAGATCTGTTAAAATAGGTCAAAAATCTCACAGTAAAGGCACAGGTGTTTGTGGTGGCCTCCAAGACCATATGAAATCTAGCTGTATGCTGTCACTTTGACATCAGCTCCTTGCACTCTTCATCACTTTGCTTCAGCCACACTGGATGTGGTGTGTGTATATGTATGTTTTACCCTACAAATACTCATTGGGTGCCTAGGCTGTTCCAGGCATTTGGGATATAACAAGAAGACAAGTGAGAGTCCATACCTTCTTGGAGCTTACTTTAGAGGGAGGAGGCAGGTAACATCCAGAAAATGTTAAGTGGTGTTAAAGCAGAATAAGCATTCAAATATTTGTTTAATATAATATATAGAGGGTATATGCAACTGGTCTTCTTCCTTATAAGAGTTTATAGTCTAATTGGAGAGCTAGAATATACACATGAGGGTTTTCATTATACATTTCCTTATTATTTAAATAAATGAGTTCTTTTAATTTTCACATTCTTTCCTTTTGTTCTGATTTTACTACTATCAGTCAGATCTTACCATTGATGAATTCTTTATTCCATTTCAATCTGCTTTTGCCCAGGACTTCAGAAATTACCAGTATACATTGCCAGTAGTTCAAGGTCTGGTGGTTGATATGGAAGTTCGGAAAACCAGTATCAAAATTCCCAGTAACAGATACAATGAGGTAAGATTTACCATGAAGGAATGTTTTTCATTGTTAAATACATAATTGAAGATGAAAAATATTGTTATTATATGTAAATTTCATTTTTTAGTTAATTGACAGTGAAATCAGCCCATAATACTGTATGACTTAGATCAAGGATGAGGAATTTCATGACAGAAAATCAAGATGTTATATATGTGATTTACTTAGTCATTAGATGTATCATTGATTGTGCTTTTGATAATCAGTGATAGATTTACATTTTGATTAAGGTATAAAATTAACTTTATATCTGTAATATTAGTGGTGGGATCTTTTCATTTTCCCCTCCTATTGTAAGTATACCTTGTTTTGGACTATACTTAACGTCTAACCATTAACTCCCAAAATGAATTTTAATTAAGGTTTCAAAAGCAAATGAATGTTTTCGTCTTGAATTAAGCTGTGTTTTATAACTAAGATGAAATTTTGCATGCTACACATACATTAACAGAATTATGTAAACTATTCATTGCCTATTTGCCCTGTGAAGCCTTTCTTAAATTTAAATTTCTTAAAATCCATTCTAAAATGTCCAATAGTATTATCATTGTGGTTTAAAAGAAAAATCTTAAAAAAAAAAAAAAAGAAAAGAAAAATCTTATTTTGAAACTTAGTTTGTTATAATAATGGTTAAAATTTGTTGTTTTATTAGACAGGATGGAAACTTCCCAATTACTCCTTCCACTATTTCCTGGTATAAAGTAATTTCCTCCTTCCCTCTCTTTTTTTTTCATTTTTTTCCTTCTTTCTTTTTTTCCCCTTCATTCAGCCTTTTATCCACTTATTCATTTGTACATTCGATAAACATTTTGTACCTTCTCTTAGAATCACGTAAATGTCTTACTGGATTTATTAATTTAGGGCTTACCATTATGAGAACAACCTATGTGAAGATTTTACCTATGGCATTTAGTGCAATGACTTTTTTCTGGACACTAGAAAATAGTAGCTAGAATGTGTGCTTTATTTATTTATTTTTTTACCTGTGATACAATTAGCAGATTTTATTTGTGAGATAGTCCTATCTTGGAATATCAAACACTATTAGACTAGGTTAGGTAGAGTCACATCTTTAAAATGAACTATTTTCATATATTTGTGCCCTTAATACTCTTAAAAGAGATGCTTTGAAAATACATTTATTTCTCAAATTTGAACGTTTATTATTTCACATTCATTAAATATATTCTGTGGTGTGAGATACAAAGATGAATAAGAACATTATGCTTGCCTTGTGGCAAGAAGTTGTGGCATATTGTCCAGAAGTAAGATGATCAGATGTCATCCTCAACATCCTTGGTGTTTCCAAGATGGTGTTTTGTATTTGTTTATAAAGGTACATCTGTAAAAAGCTGTGAGGCCTCCATAGTTTTTTCAGTAACACCTAGACATTTATGACAACAACTGCCATTAATATTATCTGTCTTTATCTGTCCCCTAGGTTTACAGTTGTGCAGGTTCAGATATCTTTTTTCAAAAACAGTAACTGTATTTCTTATTCTTTATTACAGTTTGTTTTCAATAAGGTTTACCAGCTATATATCACTTATTTTTCTTATCTGATTTGGCAGACTGATTTCCTTCTAATTCAGTTTTTATTTCAAGTCATATTTTATGTTTGTTTATTTCAAGTCTCACTTTTTTTCTCTCACAATTCTTCGACATTTGAGTTATGTTGTGGCTAATAATTCTGCTTCACTTTGTAGTTGAAAAGGTCATTTCTTTTATTCATGGCATTATTCCATTTTTCCTCTTACTTATTATTCTTTGTTGATACCCATAGTCTTCCTTATTCTCTCAATTATATTCTCTTTTGCCCTAAAGCCTTTGCACAAGCTATTTCCTTATTGATGCATACTTTCCCTATTCATTACTTATCTAACTCGTACTCATTTTTCCGGAATCAGCTTAGATGACATTTTGTCAGATAAGCAACTGGGGTAATTCTCCCTGTTATAAACATCTCTAGATTCTACACATTGTTTGTGTAATACTCATTACATCTGTAATTGAACCTTCTTCACTGTTTTCTCTACCAGACTTTTATTTCCATGAGGAACTATGTCTGTCTTTACCACTGTATCATTAGCAGACTGCCTAGTAAAGAATAATTGTACAAAAAATATCTATTGAATGAAGACATGAAACAGAACTAATATAGATAAAACAATACAAAAATAAGTACTGAAACTTACTGCAATTTTACTAAAGGTTTAGAGAAAGGAGAGCTCTGGTAAATGCAGCAGTCAGGAATGTTCCTTTACTTCCAGTTGATCCTGAATCCTTAACAGCCAGAGCAGCATGTTCCATGGAAGACATGTTTATAAATGTTCATGTAAATAAGTGTAAATGAATGAAAGATTTGAACTGGACAATGAATGCTATTTAGGCACTAGAAAGAGAAGGGTGGAAAATAACAAGTGAAAAGGGTGATAGATGCCTGCAGCAAATAAGGCTGGAAATCCCCCCGGAATGGACATGTCTTGAAAGGAGGATAGAAGACAATAGCCTGCCCAGTAAAGAAGAGGCTAAAGTAGACTAGGAGAGATCACTTCTCAGTCTTCTAAGATCAAGTGTAAAGTAGACTAGGAGATAAAGTTGTGCCAAGACACTGCTGGGTTTTCAAAAGTCTTCGGAAACCAGGCAAAGGAATCTAGATTTTAATATGGCAATCTGTGAGTAGATTTTATAGATTCTGAAGCAGAGAAGTGACTTAAAGTGAGGTTTAGAAAACTGAGCTTTGGCAGCTATATGTAAAAACGTAGAGAGGGGGCCACTAAGGAAAGACTCTAAGCTTAAAAAGCTAGAAGATAGTACTTCTGACATCACGGAAAATGGAATCAATGAAGTGGTCTTTGTATGTAAATTCTCTAATCTCCTTCATCAAGGCCATTCAAGCTTTCTGTTGGTTTAGGTAACTACTCATGTTCTAATGATGAGATTTTTTCTAACTACTGTGTTAACTAACATTTATTGTTAGTTATATTAAGTTTAACATTATAACATTTAGTGAAGGTATATTATTTAGCAGGCACTATGTATTTTTACACTATTTCTGTAAAATTAGTATGTTCATAGATGTTTTAATAGATGAGGATATTAAGACAAAGAACTAGGAAGTGGTAGCACCATAATCAAACCCAGGCAGTCTGATTCCACTGTCCTCACCTCTAGCCATTATACTAAACTGATTTTTATAGACATCAATTTAACAATTATCAATAGGATTTTAGGGCTGATTTTAGGGTCTTTATAGAGGCAATCAAATTTAATGAGGCCATTAGAATGAGCCCTAATCCAGTATAACTGATGTCCTCATAAGAAGGGGAAGTTTGGACACAGACATTCATAAAGATGATGTAGAGAGACAAGGAGAAGATGAGCACCTACAAGTCAAGGTAGAACAAATCCTCCCTTTACAGTAAAGCCCTCAAATGGAACCAGTTCTGCCAACACCTTGATTTTGGACTTCCAACTTCCAGGACTGTGGGACAATATATTTCTGTTGTTTAAGCCACCCAGTTTATGGTACGTTGTTACAGCAGCTTTGCGACACTAACACATTGGTTTGCTTTAAATAGCTAGATGTCAAAATGAAGTAAGTAAAACAAGAAAGAAAAAGGGCAGTGGGGCAGAGAAGATGAGCTCTGTGATTGCTCTACTTTACTGTATGGTGTTTCCAGGCCATAGTGCAGGTAGGGGAAACCAAAACTGAACCTAGAGGTTTCCCTGAGTTGAAAAGACAGAGTTGAGAATGGGGGAAGGTCATGATGATTAGAATTTGCAAACAAATTACTGGAAATAAAAGAACTCTGGAAATATGCCGGTGGTTCCCACTGTGTCTTCAGCTGACTAGTATATCAGCGTGTGTACGTGAGAAAAGCACTGGAAAGGTACGGGTAAAACACTTCTCACAGGGCCAGACATAATTTGTATTCTTTTTTTTTTTTTAATATTTTTTAACGTTTATTTATTTCTGAGACAGAGAGAGAGACAGAGCATGAGCAGGGGAGGGGCAGAGAGAGAGGGAGGCACAGAATCTGAAATAGGCTCTAGGCTCTGAGCTGTCTGCACAGAGCCCGACGCGGGGCTCAAACTCACGGTCCGCAAGATCATGACCTGAGCTGAAGTCAGACGCTTAACCATCTGAGCTACCCAGGTGCCCCCATAATTTGTATTCTTACCAGCTAGAGTGAACTAGAGGCACATTGTCTCTACTGCTCCAGGTTATTCATAAATTCAGGCTGCTCTGATCCTGTCAAGCTTAAAAGAAAGCCTTAACAGGATCAGGGCATGAACATGTTAAGGACATACATGGAAAATAAAAAGAACCAAGTCAGACTTCAAGAAATGAAAATGACAATGAAATGAAAAATATACTGGATGAAATTAAGGGCAGACTAGACACTGCTGAAGAAGAAATTAAAATTAGTAAACTTAAAAACACAGCAATAGAAACTATCCACAATGAAACACAAAGAGGAAAGACTGAAAAATTAAATGAACAGCACATGATTGAGCCGTGGGATGTTCGTCAGCCTATCTCTGTAATTGAAGTCACGAAAGGAGAGGAGAGGTGAGTAAATAAATATTTGAAGACTCAGTGATCAAAAATTTTATAAACTTAATGAGAAGTATAAATTTATATGTTCACGAAGCTAAATGAGTTCCAGTTGCAGAAAACATGATGAAAACTACATTAAGGAACATTATAATCATCTTAATCAAATTGCTTAACACTAAAGCTAAAGAGAAGAATCTTAAAAGCAACTAGAGGGGGGAAAATGCACATTTTATACTGAGGAAAAAAATATAAGAATAACAGCAGACTTCTTATCAAAAGAATTCAGGGCACAAATCAGTGCAGTGGATCTTTAAATTACTGGAAAAAACCCATCAACTTATATTTTATATGTAGTAAAAATATGTTTCGAAAGCAAAATGCTTTTTCAGAAATGGAAGAGCTAAAAGAGGCTATTACCAATAGACCTATTGTACAAGAAGTGTTAAAGGAAGCCCTTCATGGAGAATACCAAATAATGGAAATCAGAATCTTCACAAAGGAGTGTAGAGCAACAGAAATGGTAAATATGCAGGTAAATATAAAATCTCTTTACAAGATCATTGTTTAAAACAAAAATAGAAAAACATATTGTGAAGTTTATAACATATATGGAAACAGAATGTATGACAAAAATACCACAAAAGCCGGGAAGGGGGAATGAAAGTATACAGATGTAAAGTTCTTATATGATAAAAGATATGGTATAGTATTACTTAAAAGTAGATTTATAAGTTAAAGATGTGTTGTATAAACTCAAAAGCAACCACTAGAAAAGCTAAAATAAAGAGGTATAGCTAATAAGACAACAAAGAAGATGAGCTAGAATCATATAAAGACTGAGAAAGAAGAAAAAAAGAACAACAGGAGATGGGACAAATACAAAAAAAAAAAGATGTTAGATTTAAATCTAACCATATCAGGGGTATCTGGGTGACTGTCAGTTAAGTGTCTGGCTCTTGATCTCAGCGCAGGTCATGATCTCGTGGTTCATGAGATGGAATCCTGTGTCAGGCTCTGTGCTGACGTGTGGGGCCTCCCTGGGATTCTCTCTCTCCATCTCTTTCCCTCTCTTTCTCTCTCTCTCTCTGCCCGTCCCCTGCTCATGCTCTCTCTCTCCTGCTCTCAAAATAAACTTTAAAACTTGTATAAATCTAACCAATTCAATAATCACTTTGAGTAGAAATGGTCAATTAAAAAGGCAGAGATTGTCAGGTTGGTTAAATAAGCAAGAGTCAGCTATATGCTGTGAATAAGAAAACCACTTGAAATATAATGGCACAAATAGTTTAAATGTAAAAGGATGAAAAATTATATGCCATGATAATATTAATCAAAAGAAAGTTTGAACGGATAGGGTAATATCAAAGTGTATTTCAGAATAAAAAATATTACCAGGGATAAAGAGGCATATTTCATAATTATTAAGGGATCAGTTCATCAGAAGGATATATAACAGTCCTAGACATTTATGCATTAATAACAGAGTTTCAAAATGTACGAAACAAGAATTGATAATACTGCAAGGGTAAATGGGCAAATCCATGACCATATTTGGAGATTTCAGTAGCCCTGTTTTAATAATTGATAGAAAATCATCAAGAATATAGAACACTTGAACACACTGTCAACCAATCTGACTTGAGTGTTTTAGAATACTCCACCCAAGAGCAGCATACTGCACATTCTTTTCCAGCAAACACAGAACATTACAAGGTAGACCATATTCTGTGTTGTAAAGGAAGTTCTGGTAAGTTTTAATTGATCCAAATTATACAAAGTATGGTCTCTTACTATAATAGTATTAACTTAGAAATCAGTATCAGAAGGATATCTAGAAAATTCCCAAATATTTGGGAAAATATACACACTTTTCAATAATCCATGGGTCAAAGAAGTAACCTAAAGGAAAATTAGAAAATATTTTGAGCTGACTGAAAATGAAAATATGGTATATCAAAATTTGTGGGATGCAGCTAACACAGTGGTTAGAAGGAAAGTGATAGCATTAAACTTTTATATTGGGGGGTGGGAAAGACATTTTGAATCAGTGACCTAATCTTCTACCTTAGGGAATTAGAAAAGGAAAAATAAAATACAAAGTAAACAGAAGAAAGACAATAATAAAGACAACACCAGCAATTCATAAAGTAGGAAACAACAACAAAAAATAAAACAAGAAAAGTGAAACTACAAGCTAATTCTTGAAATTGGTTACATTGACAGACTTATAGTCAGACTGATGAGGTAAATAGCCAAAAGCACAAAATGCCATTAATGAGATGTGAGAGAGGTGGTTATCACTACAGGTCCTGTAGACAATAAATGACAAGGATATATTATGAACATATTTGTGCCAGTAAATGTTCAACGTGGGCAAAATGGACAAATTCCTTGAGCATCAAACTTTCATGTCACTCTTAAGAAGAAATAGATAACCTGAATAGCCCTGTATCTACTGGAGGAATTGAATTTATTGTCACAGACCTTCCCACAAAGAAAAGCCCAGGTCCAGATGGCTTCCCTTATGACTTTTACTAAACAACGAAGGAAGAAATAACACTAGTTCTGTACAAAAACTTTCAGAAAATAGTTGAGGAGGGAAACTCATTCTGTGAGGCAAGCACTACACTAGTAACAAAACCTGGGGGGTGGGGGGGAATTACAAGAAATGAAAATTACAAACCAGTATCCTTCATGAAGATAGTTGCATAAATATGTAACACATTGCAGAGGAGGAGCTAAGATGGTGGACAAGTAAGAGGGCCTTAGTCTTGCCTCCTCCCATGAACCAGCTAGATAAAAATATCAAATCATTCTGAACACTCAAGAAATCTGAGGACTGAGAGAACAAACTACACGTCTAGAGGTAGAAAAATGGCCACGTCATTAAAGGTTGGAGCTACAGGGAGTTGATTTGGGGGAGAAAAGAATTGCAGGTGCCCCAGAGGGGAGGAAGCCTGGTCATGGAAAGAGGAGTGAGAGAGAGAGAGAAAGAGTGAAAGCAGTACACAGGGGATTGCAAAAGAAGAACTATTCACCAAAACCATTGGGAAAGGCAGAGAGGCTAATTACCACAAGCTTTCATAAGCAGCAGAGCTCAAAGTCTGGTTTTAGGAATCCATGTCATCACCAGGGTAGTGCCTGGTGGGCTTAGCGATGCTCCTGTGGGGAAGGCTGCCCGGGAGTGGGCAGTGTGGTTTGAAGATCCCCTGGGTTGCAGGGCAAGAAGCAGTTCCCCTTCTTGGAGTGTGGTGGCATGGCCTCTCTGGAGACAAAAGAGCTGGCAAGCACCAATGTACTTCCCTGTTCATTAGCATAGGAACAGAGACACCTGCTGAGGCAGCAGACCTTGCTGCCAGCTCTTGCAGTGCTTTACCATACATTCTGAACTGCTGCGTGGTTGTGCTACTGCTTTTCTGGGACAAACCAGCACCGGCCACAGCATCGCAAGACCCTCCCCCAGAGGATCAATGTGGGTCTGCACCAAGTAGGTTCCTAAAATTTGGAGTTTTGAAACACACACCTGAGATAAAACACAGGAGTACTGTGCTGCCTGGAAGGCAGACAGCTCAAACAAAGGGTGAAAGCAGGAATCTAATGGAAGCCAGAGACCCAAGAGGGGAGATTGTTTGCTCTTTTGTGAGGGCTTCATGAAGAGTGGTGGGCATAATCTCCCTGTTCCAAGGATAAGAGAGCAGGGTGATGCCATTTCCTCCTGCCCATCAGCAGTGACCAACTTCAGTAAGCAGCACAGTGCTCCTCCCTCCACCCAAGTGGAGGCTGGAGCCACTTACACCAAGCCCTGACCCCCTGACCTCTGCAGGTGCATCTCCACTAGGGCAAGTCTGCCTGAGAATCAGCACAGCAGGCCCAACCCCCAGAAGACCCCATAAATCCCTCACACACCAAGTGAACTGATCGTAGAATGCTGCAAAGCTTCAGTTCTAGGGGAAATATGATTTACCTTCTTTTAACAAGCAGACCAAAACACATCTAGTTAAAGTTCGCCACACAGTGGACAGGGTTGAAACACTCCCCACGGCAGGCAGGAAGAAACTCTGCAGAGGACTGACCTGAGGGAAGGAGCAGCCAAAACACAGCAGCAGAGTGCTCACTCTGAAACACCTCCTGAAGTACCAGTCCCAAGACAGTATAGAACCTCTTCTTAATATAGCCATTACTCTCAGAAGCAAGAATATAACAGGCTCTCCTGACAATCACACAAAAAAAGTGACCTAGACAAAATGACAAAATGGAAGAATTCACCCCAAAAGAAAGAATAGGAAGCAGAATGTCCAGGGATTTAATCAAAACAAATGTAAATAAGATACCTGAACTAGAATTTTAAAAAACAGTCCTAAGGATACTAGCTGGGCTTGAGAAAAGCATAGAAAACACTAGAGAATCCTTAGTGCAGAGATAAAAGAACTAAAAACTAGTGAGGTCAAAGTAAAAAATGTTGTAACTGAGATGCAAAACCAACTGGATGCAATGACAATGAGGATGGACGAAGCACAGGAGTGAATCAGTGGTATAGAAGATAAAATTATGCAAAATAATGAAGCTGAAAAGAAGCAGGGGCGGGTAGGGGAGGGAAGTATTAGGTCATGAATGTGGACTTAGGGAACTCAGCAACTCCTTAAAGTGTAATAACATTCGTATCATAGGAGTCCCAGAGAAGAAGAGGGAAAAAGATGGCAGAAGGTTTATTTGAGCAAATTATAGCTGAAAATGTACCCAATCTGGTGAAGGAAACAGACCTCAAAATCCAAGAGGTGCAGAAAACTCCCATAAAATTCAACAAAACCCAGCCCACACCAAGACATATTGTAGTAGGATTCACAAAATACACAGACAAGGAAAGAAACCTGAAAGCAGCAAGGGAAAAAAGTCCTTAACCTACAAGAGAAGACAGATCAGGTTCACAGCAGCCCTGTCCGCAGAAACTTGGCAGGCCAGAAGGGAATGGCATGATATGTTCAACATTCTGAATGGGAAAAATATGCAGCCAAGAATACTTTATCCAGCAAGCTGTTATTCAGAATAGAAGGAGAGATAAAGAGTTTCCCAAACAAAAACTAAAGGAGTTCATGACCACTGAACCAACCCTGCAAGAAAAATTAATGGGGGCTCTTTGAGTGGGAAAGAAAGACCAAAAGCAACAACAACAAAAAAAAGGAACAGAGAACATCACTAGAAACACCAACTTTACAGGTAACACAGTGGCACTGGATTCATGTCTATCAGTAATCAACCTGAATGTAAAAGGAATAAATGCTCTAATCAAAAGACATAGGGTATCAGAATGGATAAAAAACAAAACAAAAACAAGACCCATCTATAAGCTGCCTACAAGAGACTCATTTTAGAGCTAAAGACACCTGCAGATTGAAAGTGAGGGAATGGAGAACCATCTATCATGCTAACGGACATCAAAAGAAAGCTGGAGTAGCCATACTTATACCAGACAAACTAGATCTTATTTTGTTTTGTTTTATTTTATTTTTATTTTATTTTATTTTATTTTATTTTATTTTATTTTATTTTTATTTTTTATGAATATAATTTATTGTCAAATTGGCTTACATACAACATCCATTGCTCATCTCAACAAATGCCCTCCTCAATGCCCATCACCCATTTCCCCCCTCTCCCTGCCCCCCCCATCTACCCTGTTTCTTCTCTGTATTTAAGAGTCTCTTGTGGTTTGCCTCCCTCCCTCTCTTTTTGTAACTATATTTTTTCCCCATCCCCTCCCCCATGGCCTTCTGTTAAGTTTCTCAGGATCCACATATGAGTGAAAACATATGATATCTGTCCTTCTCTGGCTGACTTATTTCACTCAGCATAGTACCTTCCAGTTCCATCCACGTTGCTGCAAATGGCATGATTTCATTCTTTCTCATTGCCAAGTAGTATTCCATTGTATATATAAATCACATCTTCTTTATCCATTCATCAGTTGATGGACATTTAGGCTCTTTCCATAATTTGGCTAGTGTTGAGAGTGCTACTATAAACATTGGGGTACACATGCCCTTATGCATCAGCACTCCTGTGTCCCTTGGGTAAGTTCCTAGTAGTGCTATTGCTGGGTCATAAGGTAGGTCTATTTTTAATTTTTTGAGGAACCTCCACATGGTTTCCAGAGCGGCTGCACCAGTTTGCATTCCCACCAACAGTGCAAGAGGGTTCCCATTTCTCCACATCCTTGCCAACATCTGTAGTTTTCTGATTTGTTTATTTTAGCCACTCTGACCGGTGTGACGTGGTATCTCAGTGTGGCTTTGAATTGTATTTCCCTGATGATGAGTGACATTGAGCATCTTTTCATGTGTCTATTAGCCATCTTGATGTCTTCTTTAGAAAAGGGTCTATTCATGTCTTCTGCCAATTTCTTCACTGGACTGGGCATTTTGGTTATTGACTTTGGTAAGTTCTTTATAGATTTTTGGATACTAGCACTTTATCTGATTTGTCATTTGCAAATATCTTTTCCCATTACGTTGCTTGCCTTTTAGTTTTGTTGATTGTTTTCCTTTGTGGTGCAGAAGATGTTTATCTTGATGAGGTCCTAATAGTTCATTTTTGCTTTTAACTCCCTTGCCCTTTGGAGATGTGTTGAGTAAGAAGTTGCTGCAGCTGAGGTCAAAGAGGTTGTTGCCTGCTTTCTCTTCTAGGGTTTTGATGATTTCCTGTCTCACATCTAGGTCTTTCATCCATTTGAGTTTATTTCTGTGTATGGTGTAAGAAAGTGGTCTATTTTCGTTCTTCTGCATGTTGCTGTCCAGTTCTCCCAGTACCATTTGCTAAAGAGACTGTCTTTTTTTCCATCGGATGCTCTTTCCTACTTTGTCAAAGATTAATTGGCCATACATTTGTGGGTCCAATTCTGGGTTCTCTGACAAACTAGATTTTAAACCAAAGACTGTAACAAGAGATGAAGAAGGGCACTATATCATAATTAAGGAGTCTATCCATCAAGAAGATTTAACAGTTATAAATATTTGTGCCCCCAGTGTGAGGCACCCAAATATATAAATCAATTAATAACAAACATAAACTCATTGATAATAATTAGACAATAATAAGTAGGGGACCTTAACACCCTTCTTACAGCAACGTTCAGAACATCTAAGCAGAAAATTACCAAGGAAACAGTGACTTTGAATGACACACTGAACCGAATGGACTTTACAGATATATTCAGAACATTTCATCCCAAAGCCGCAGAATATACACATTTTTTTCTTTTTAAATTTTTTTTCATGTTTATTTATTTTGAGAGAGAAAGAGAAGAGAGGGAGGGAGGGAGGGAGAGAGGGAGAGAAAGAATCCCAAGCAGGCTCCTCACTGTCATTGGGGAGCTTGACATGGGGCTCAATCTTATGATGAACTGTAAGATTATGACCTGAGGAGAAATCAAGAGTCAGAAGTTCAACTGACTGGGCCACCCAGGCACCCCTATACATTTTTTTTCTAGTGTACATGGAACATTCTATAGAATAGATCACATACTGTGTCACAAATCAGCCCTTAACAAGAACAAAGAAATTGAGTTCATACCATGCATGTTTTCAGACCACAATGCTATGAAACTTAGTCAACCACAAGAAAAAATTTGGCCAGACTGCAAATACATGGAGGTTAAAGAACATCATACTGAAGAATGAAGGGTTAACCAGGAAATTAAAGAAGAATTTAAAAATTACATGGAAGCAGAGTTCCTTGGTGGCTCAGCTGGGTAAGCATCAGACTTCAGCTTAGGTTATGATCTCACAGTTTGTGGGTTCAAGCCGCACATCGGACTGTGTGTTAATAGCTCAGAGCCTGGAGCCTGCTTCGGATTCTGTGTCTCCCTGTCTCTGCCCCTCCCCTGCTCACGCTCTGTCTTTCTCTCTCTTAAAAATAAATAAACATAAAAAATTTTTTTAATTACATGGAAGCAAATGAAAGTGAAAACACAACAGTCTAACACCTTTGGAATGCAGCAAAGGCAGTCCTAAGGGGGAAGTGTCTTACCTTAAGAAGTAAGAAAAGCCTCTAACCTAACACCTAAAGGAACAGCAAATAAAGCCTAAAGCAAGAAGAAGGGAAATAATAAAGATTAGAACAGAAATAAATGATACAGAAAGAAACAAACAAAAAGCCAGTAGAACCAATGAATGAACTAAGAGCTGGTTCTTTAAAAGAATTATGAAAATTGATAAACCCCTGGCCAGACTTATCAAAAAGAAAAGAGAAAGGACCCAGATAAATAAAATCACAAATGAAAGAGGAGAGCACAACCAACACCACAGAAATAAAACAATCATAAGAGAATATTGTGAAAAATCATATGCCAACAAACTGGGAAATCTGGAAAAAATGGATAAATTCCTAGAAATATACAAACTACCAAAACTGAAACAGGTAGAAATAGAAAATTTGAACAGACCCATAACTAGCAAAGGGATTCAATCAGTAATAAAAAAATCTCCCAACAAACAAAAGTCCAGGGCCAGATGACTTCCAGGGGACTTCTACCAAACATTTAATAAGAGTTAATACCTATTCTTCTGAAACTGTTCCAAAAAATAGAAATGGAAGGAAAACTTGCAAACTCATTGTGTGAGCCAGGATTACCTTGGTCCCCAAACCACACAAAGGCCCCACTAAAAAGGAGAATTACAGGCCAATATCTGTGATGAACATGGATGCAAAAATTCTCAACAAGATACTAGCAAATTGAATCCATTGGTACATTAAAAGAATTACTGAGAATAAACCTGGACCATGTTATTACACAGTACACAAAAATAAACTCAAAATGAATGAAAGACCTAAATGTAAGACAGGAAGCCATCAAAATCCTAGAGGAGAAAGCAGGCAAAAACCTCTTTGACCTCGGCCGCAGCAACTTCTTACTCAACACATCTCCGGAGGCAAGGGAAACAAAAGCAAAAGTGAACTCTGGGACCTCATCAAAATAAAAAGCTTCTGCACAGTGAAGGAAACAATCAGCAAAAGTAAAAGACAACTGACAGAATGGGAGAAGATATTTGCAAATGACATATCAGATAAAGGGTTAGTATCCAAAATCTATAAAGAACTTGTCAAACTCAACACCCAAAAAACAAATAATCCAATGAAGAAATGGGCAAAAGACATGAATAGACACTTCTCCAAGGAAGATATCCAAATGGCCAACCGACACGTGAAAAAATGCTCAACATCACTTATCGTCAGGGAAATACAAATCAAAACCACAATGAGATACCACCTCACACCTATCAGAATGGCTAACATTAACAACTCAGACAACAACAGATGTTGGTGAGGATGTGGAGAAAGAGGATCTCTTTTGCATTGTTGGTGGGAATGCAAGCTGGTGTAGCCACTCTGGAAACAGTATGGAGGTTCCTCAAAAAAACTCAAAACAGAACTACCCTATGACCCAGCAATTGCACTACTAGGCATTTATCCACAGGATACAGGTGTGCTGTTTCAAAGGGACACATGCACCCCCATGTTTATAGCAGCACTATCAACAATAGCCAAAGTATGGAAAGAGCCCAAATGTCCCTCGATGGATGAATGGATAAGAAGATGTGGTATATATATACAATGGAGTATTACTCAGCAATCAAAAAGAATGAAATCTTACCATTTACAACTACATGGATGGAACTGGAGGGTATTAGGCTAAGTGAAATTAGAGAAAGACAAACATCATATGATTTCACTCATATGAGGACTTTAAGGGACAAAACAGATGAACATAAGGGAAGGGAAACAAAAATAATATAAAAACAGGGAGGGGGACAAAACAGAAGAGACTCATAAATATGGAGAACAAACTGAGGGTTACCAGGGCGGGGGGGGGGGTTGTGGGAGGGGGGTTGGGCCAAATGGGTAAGGGGCACTAAGGAATCTACTCCTGAAATCATTGTTGCACTATATGCTAACTAATTTGGATGTAAATTTAAAAAAATAAAAAATAAAATAAATAAATAAATAAATAAATAAATAAATAAATAAATAAATAAATAAATAAAAGAATTATTGACCAGAATCAAGTGGGATTTATTCCTGGGCTGCAGGGGTAATTCAGTATTCACAAATCAATCAGTGTGATATACCACAGAAGCATTTGACAAAGCACAATATCCATTCTTGATGAAAACCCTCAACAAAATAGGTGTAGATGGAGCATACCTCAACATCATATAGGCAATATAAGAAAGACCAATAGCTAATATCCTCAGTGGGGAAAACCTGAGAGCTTTTCCTCTACGGCCAGGAACAAGACAGGGATGTCCCACTCTCACCATTGTTACTTAACATAGTACTGAAAGTCCTAGCCTTAGCAATCAGACACCAAGAAGAAATAAAAGACATCTAAATTGGCAAGGAAGAAGTCAAACTTTCATTATTTGCGGATGACATAATACTCTGTAGAAAACCCAAAAGACTCCACCAAAAAATTGCTAGAGCTGATACATGAAATCAGTCAAGTCACAAGATACAAAATCAACATACAAAAATCTGTTGCGTTTCTATACACCAATAATGAAGCAGCAGAAAGAGATATCAAGGAATTGATCCCATTTACAACTGCACCAAAAACCGTAAGATAGCTAGGAATAAACCTAACCAAAGAGGCTGTACTCTGTACTCTGAAAACTATAGAGCACTTATGAAAGAAACTGAAGAGGGGCGCCTGGGTGGCGCAGTCGGTTAAGCGTCCGACTTCAGCCAGGTCACGATCTCGCGGTCCGTGAGTTCGAGCCCCGCGTCGGGCTCTGGGCTGATGGCTCAGAGCCTGGAGCCTGTTTCCGATTCTGTGTCTCCCTCTCTCTGCCCCTCCCCCGTTCATGCTCTGTCTCTCTCTGTCCCAAAAATAAATAAACGTTGAAAAAAAAAAATTAAAAAAAAAAAAAAAGAAACTGAAGAGGACAAAAAGAAATGCAAACACCTTTCATGCTAATGGATTGGAAGAACAAATATTGTTAAAATGTCTATACTACCCAACGCAGTCTACATATTTAATGCAGTCCCTATTAAAATACCACCAGCATTGTTCTTTCTTAAAAAAAATTTTTTTTAATGTTTATTTAATTTTTTTTTTTTTTCGAAAGAAAGCACAAGTAGAGAAGGGGCGCAGAGAGCAGAAGACACAGAATCCAAAGCAGGCTCCAGGCTCTGAACTGTCAGCACAGAGCCCGATGCTGGGCTCAAACTCACGAACCATGAGATCATGACCTGAGCTAAAGTTGGACGCTTAGCCAATTGAGCCACCCAGGCGCCCCTCCCCAGCATTATTCACAGAGGTAGATGGAACAATCCTAAAATGTGCATAGAACCACAAAAGGCCCTGAATAGCCAAAGCAGTCCTGAAAAAGAAAAGCAAAGCTGGAGGCATCACAATTCCAAACTTCAAGCTATATTATAGCACTGTAGTGATCAAGACAGTATGGTACTGGTACAGAAACAGACACCTAGATCAATGGAACAGAATAGAAAATCCAGAAATGGACCCACAACTGTATGGTCAACTCATCTTTGAGGTGAAAGCAGGAGAGCAAGAGAGTATATCCATTGGAAAAAGTCTCTTCAACAGATGGTTTTGGGAAAACTGGATAGCAAGATGCATAAGAATGAAACTGGACCACTTTCTTACAACATATACAAAAATAAATAAAAATGGATGAAAGACCTAAAGGTGAGACAGGAAACCATCAAAATGCTAGAGGAAATCAGAGACAGCAACTTCTTTGGCCTCCTCCAGAGCAATTTCTTACCAGACACGTTGCTAGAGGCAAGGAAAACAAAAGCAAAAGTGAACTATTGGGGCTTCATCAAGATAAAAAGCTTCTGTTCTGCTAAAGAACACTCAACAAAACTAAAAGGCAGCCTATGAAATGGGAGAAGATATTTGCAAATGACATAGTTGATAAAGGGTTAGTATCCAAAGTCTATAAAGAACTTAACAAACTGAACACCCAAAAAGCAAATAATCCAGTTAAGAAATGGACAGAGGACATGAAAAGACATTTTTCCAAAGAAGACATCCAGAAGACTAATAGACACGTGAAGAGATGCTCAACATCACTGATCATCAGGGAAATAGAAATCAAAACCATGATGAGATTCCACCTCACACTTTTCAGAATGGCTCAAATTAACAACACAGGAGACAACAGGTGAGGAGGAGTAGAGGGGAACCCTCTTGCACTGTTGATGGGAATGCAAACAGGTGCAGCTACTCTGGAAAACAGCATGGAAGTTTTCTCAAAAAATTAAAAATAGAACTACCTTACAACCCAGCAATTACACTACTAGGCATTTACCCAAAGGATACAAAAATACTGATTCTAAGGGACAGATGCACCCTGATGTTTATAGCAGCATTATCAACAAGCAGTAACAAAGTATGGAAAGAGTACAAATTTCCATCATCTGATGAATGGATAGAGAAGAGTGGTATACATGTATATACAATGGAATATTACTCAGCCATCAAAAAGAATTAAATCTTGTCATTTGCAATGATGTGGATGGAGCTAGAGTGTATTATGCTAAGTGAAATAAGTCAGAACTACAAATACCGTATGATTTCACTCATATGTGAAATTTAAGAAACAAAACAAATGATGGGGCACTTGGGTGGCTCAGTCGGTTAAGTGTCCAACTTTGGCTCAGGTCATGATCTCATGGTTTGTGAGTTTGAGCCCCACGTTGGGCTCTCCTGACAGCTCAGAGCCTGGAGCCTGCTTCAGATTCTGTCCACCCCTCTCTCCGCCCCTCGCATGCTCATGCTCTGTCTCTCTCTGTTTCTCAATAATAAATGTTAAAAAAATTTAAAGAAAACAGATGAACATATGGGAAGGAAAAAAAGAGAGGGAAGCAAACAATGAGACTCTTAACAATAGAGAACAAACTGAAGGTTGATGGAGGGAGATGGGTGGAGGATGGGCTAAGTGGGTGCTGAGTGTTAAGGAGGGCACTTGTTATGATGAGAACTATGTGTTGTATGTAAGTGATGAATCACTGAGTTCTCCTGGGACCAATATTACACTATATGTTAACTAACTGAAATTTAAATAAAAATTTGAAAAAAAAATGCAACACACTTTTAGTAAATCCAATCCAGTGATACATAAGCAAATAGTCATAATAAGGTGCATCATGACTAAGTGGGATTTATTCCAGGAATGCCAAATTGGTTTAACACTTAAAAATCAATCCAGGGGCGCCTGGGTGGCGCAGTCGGTTAAGCGTCCGACTTCAGCCAGGTCACGATCTCGCGGTCCATGAGTTCGAGCCCTGCGTCAGGCTCTGGGCTGATGGCTCAGAGCCTGGAGCCTGTTTCCGATTCTGTGTCTCCCTCTCTCTCTTGCCCCTCCCCCGTTCATGCTCTGTCTCTCTCTGTCCCAAAAATAAATAAACGTTGAAAAAAAATTAAAAAAAAAATCAATCTGTAACTCACCATATTAGGATGAAAAAAAGAAAATCACATGATGGAGAAAAAGCATTACTTCCATTCAAGATGTGTCTGTGTGTATATCTTGGCAGTCTGAGATTAGAAGAGACTTACACTACCTAATAAATACATCTACAAAAAAACATACAATTAGTGTATCAAATGGTGACAGAATGAATGCTTCCACTTTAAGAGCAAGGTGGGAAGCCTGGATGGCTCAGTCTGTTAGGCTTCTGACTTTGACTCAGGTCAGATCTCATGATTCATGAGTTCGAACCCCACATTGGGGTTTATGCTGTCAGCACAGAGCCTACTTCAGATCCTCTGTTTTCCTCTCTCTGCCCCTCCCCTGCTTGCTCTCTCTCTCAAATAAACATTAAAAAGTGTATATATTTTTTAAAAAGAGCAAGGAGGGGCGCCTGGGTGGCTCAGTCGGTTGGGCGGCCGACTTCGGCTCAGGTCACGAACTCGCGGTCCGTGAGTTCGAGCCCCGCGTCAGGCTCTGGGCTGATGGCTCAGAGCCTGGAGCCTGCTTCCAATTCTGTGTCTCCCTCTCTCTCTGCCCCTCCCCCGTTCATGCTCTGTCTCTCTCTGTCTCAAAAATGAATAAAACGTTAAAAAAAAATAAAAAATAAAAAGAGCAAGGAGAGGATGTCTACTCTTCTTTCTGTTCAACATTTCAGTAGAGCTTCTAGCAAATGTAGTAAGGCAAGAAAGCAGAATAAGATGAATACAGACTGAAAAAAAGAAAATTGTCTTTATTAACAGATAACATGATTGCCTACTAGGTAGGAAATCCTAAGGAACTTACAAAATGGCTCCTAGGTCTAATAAGTGAGTTTAACAAGACGTTTGTGTAAAAATCAATCATATTTCTGTATACTAATAACACTCAGAAGTTAAATTTAAAAACAATACACTAGGGACACCTGGGTGGCTCAGTTGGTTAAGCGTCTGACTCCACAGCTCAAGTCATGACCTTGCAATTTGTGGGTTTGAGCTCTGCATCCGACTCTGTGCTGACAACTCAGAACCTGGAACCTGCTTGGGATTCTGTGTCTCCCTCGCTCTCTGCCCCTCCCTCACTCACCCTGTCTCTCTCTCTCTCTCTCTCTCTCTCTCTCTCTCAAAAATAATAAGCACAAAAAATTATTAAAACAAATACAATAGCATAAAAATATGACACACTTAGGGATAAATTTGACAGATCTGCAATACCTATGCGCTGAAAGCTATAAAACATTGCTAAGAAAAATTAAAGATCCAAATAAGTGAAGAGAGATAATATTTTTATGGACTGAAAGATTCAATATTGTTAAGATGTCAGTTCTCCCCATAGTAATCCATAGCATATTAATCCATAGCTATTAATCCATTGGGACACATAGTCCCAATCAAAATGCTAGAAGGGCTTTTTTTGTAGAAATTGAGGTGCTGATTCTAAAATTTATATGGAGATAAAAGGAACCTAGAACAGCCAAAACAACTTTGAAAAAAAGAACATAATACAAGGACTTACACTACCTGATGTTAAGGCTTATTTTAAAGGTAGAATAATCTATATGCATATATAGATCAATGGGACAGAATAGAGAGTGATTTCAAGTGCTGTTTTTATGGGGGTATACACATGTAAAAATTCATCACATTATACACTTTAAATATGTATGTTTTGTCAATTTTAAATATAACTGTAAAAAATAAAGCAGTCTTTTTTTTTTTTTTTTTTTTTTTTGTAGTCATGTAGTGGATGTTCAACCTATTATCAGGTCACTGGAGGAATAGAGCCAAAGAATTATCCTAATGTCAAAGTCTCAAGCCAAACAAAATAAAGTTTGTTAATTCTTTACTCAGAACCAAGGAATAGAGAAATTTATGTTGGTTGTGCTGTAATGCAAGAGTCCATGAAAACACATGTCTGTACAATTCCCCATGCAGTATAATTAGGCTGAATGGCCTCTTGAGAATCCTTCCCACTCTAAGATACTAAAATAGGAGTTTTGGTTTAATTCAAGGCTACACATATTCTTCAGAGAAATGTGAACTTACAAAAGCATAATTTCAAAGGTTCATTGTAGCACTAGCAAGAACAGATGGCCCTAAAATCTGTTTGAGGGATGTTTTATTTTCTGGCCTTCAAAGAATACATTTCTTTTCTCTTAGGGAAGGAGGAGCTGATAGTCCTCTGTTCAAAAGAAGAAAGGGAGTTGCAAATCCAACAATACATTTAAAAAATTATTCACCACGGTCAAGTGGGATTTATTCCTGGGATTCAAGGGTGTTCAATATTCACAAATCAATAAATATGATGCATAACATCAATAAAAGAAAGGATAAAAATCACATGATTACTTCCATAGATGCAGAAAAAGCATTTGACAAAGTACAACATCCACTCATGTTAAAAACCTTCAACAGAGTGGGTTTAGATGGAACGGACCTCAACATAATAAAGGCCATATATGAAAAACCCACAGTTAACATCATGCTCAATGGCAAAAAAACTGAGAGCTTTTCCCCTCAGATCAGGAATAAGACAAGGATGTCCACTCTCACCACGTTTATTCAATGTGGTGCTGGAAGTCCTAGCCATAGCATTCAGACAAGAGACGGAAATAAAAGGCATCCAGATTAGTAAGGAAGAAGGAAAACTTTCACTATTTGCAGATGATATGTTACTACATATAGAAAACCCTAAAGACTCCAGCAAAAAAACCTCCTAGAACTGATAAATGAATTTAGTAAGGCCACAGGATATAAAATCAATATATAGAAATCTGTTACATTTCTGTGCACTAATAATGAATTAGCAGAAAGAGAAGTTAAGGGGAACCAAAGAATGAAAGGAGTTGGTGAAAGGTGCTCTAGAAAATAGTGCAGGGAAGGGAGGTAGTGTTCCATTGACTATTGGTATAGCTATTTATAGTGTTAAACATAGAAGACAGTATTTAACCAAACATTAAAATGAAAGGATTCCCAAGAAAGGAAGTGTACCTCCACCGACTGCAACAGGAGGTCACTGCTGACTTCTCTATGCTCAGACTAAGACCCTCTTCCATGTCTCAGCGTGACTGTTGATAGGCGTGAACAAGGGCTGCAGGACACTCTGCTTCTAGCCAAACCCCTAGCTTTCCCTGTCTCTCCACACTCACAAGTTTGCTGCCACTTTTGGCCCTGAGGTAACCACCAGCTCTTTTTTTTTTTTTTAAGGTTTTTGGTTTTTTTTTTTTAGTGCATGCTATTTATTTATTTATTTATTTATTTATTTATTTATTTATTTTAATATATGAAATTTATTGTTAAATTGGTTTCCATACAACACCCAGTGCTCATCCCAAAAGGTACCCTCCTCAATACCCATCACCCACCCTCCCCTCCCTCCCACCCCCCATCAACCCTCAGTTTGTTCTCAGTTTTTAACAGTCTCTTATGTTTTGGCTCTCTCCCACTCTAACCTCTTTTTTTTTTTTTTTTTTTTCCTTCCCTTCCCCCATGGGTTTCTGTTAAGTTTCTTAGGATCCACATAAGAGTGGAACCATATGGTATCTGTCTTTCTCTGTATGGCTTATTTCACTTAGCATCACACTCTCCAGTTCCATCCACGTTGCTACAAAAGGCCATATTTCATTTTTTCTCATTGCCACGTAGTATTCCATTGTGTATATAAACCACAATTTCTTTATCCATTCCCACCAGCTCTAATCTCACATTCAAACACCACAAGAAGTCTCGGACTTCTTGCAAGATGAGGGCACCCCTCATCTCCCACAGTTTAATTTCTATCTGACCCTATCTCTCATCTTGGAAAACCCAAGGGCTCGGTCTTTGTAAATTTTATTTCTCTATCTGTTTCCATGGTGATGTATCCAGTCCTCTGGCCTTAAGTACTATCTCTATACTGATATCTTGCAAATGTTTTCCTCCAGTCTGAATCCCTCCTCTGTTTTGTACGCTTGAGTATCTTGCTGCCCACTTGACATCTCTGCCTGCATAAGCACCTCAAGCTTAGCAAGTATAACTCTGATCTCCTGATCTTCCCTCAAAACTTGCTCTTCTTGCAGCTTCCCTGAGTTGATGGCGCTACCATCCTTCCACTTAACCAGGCCCAAAACTTTTGATCCTCTTTCTTTCATATCTCATGTCTAATCTGCCTGGAAATTCTGCCACCTCTGCCTTCCAGATGTGTCTAGAACCCAACTACTCTCAATCTTTAGACTAGTCTTGGTCTAAGTTATCATCTCTGCTCTGGTTTTGAGTGGTAGCCTTCTAAGTGGTCTTCCTGTTAATACCCTTTCCCCCATCACTCTATTCTCAGTACAACAGTCCTATTGATGCAGTTAAAACCAAGGTAGATCACATCAGTCCTCTCCTTAAAACCTTCCAAAGATCTTTTATCTTAGTCAGAATAAAACTGCAGACCTCTATACCATTTGTGCTTCTTAACCCATTGCCTCTCTAACTTCATTTCTTACACCCCTTTTTTCTGTCATTCAGCTTCAGCCACACTGTCCTTAATGTTCCTTGAAACTGCCAGGCCTGCTATCATCCTACCACCCCAGGGCCATTGCACCAGCTATTTTAAATGCCTGTAAAGTTCTTCCTTAGATATTCCCATGGCGTTTCCCTCACTTTTCAATAAGACCTCCCCTGACCGTGCTATTTGAAAATGGCACCTGCCTGTCCTCCTGGTCCTGCATCCATGTTTTATTTTTCTGTATACCACTTTATCCGTGTGTAACATTTCATATATTTTACTTACTTAGTTGTTTTTGTTTCTTCCTCCTCTACACACAAAAATGTAAGTTCTGTGAGGGAAGGAATTTGTTTGTTCCCTACTGAACAAACCAGATACCTACTGAACAAACTTACATGGTCCCTGGTACAGGTTACATGCTCAATAAATATTTGCTGAATGAATGAGTGAAGGTTCAAAGGTTCATATTTGATGACATGTAGACCCATAGGACTTCAACATGGGTGCTAGCTTCTGGACATAAGTGAACTCCAGCTGATGGAAATGATAGTCATTTATATTGTTCCAGAATATCTTCAGGAAAGGATATTCCTCTACTATTCCATCATTACTCAACTCAGTGTTCTTTTCAGTTCTATTTTCAACTCAGTTCTATTTTTGTTCCTTTACTCACACTTTCTCTTTATCCAAAGTGTTCTTCCTTTGCACCTGATTTCAAAGCCAATTCAAATATTATACCATTTAGGGAACCTTCCTAGAATTCTCTATCCCCCAGACAGTATCACTCTTTCTTTCTTCTGTTTTCTTGGCTTTCTGTACTCATGTAACTTGTATAGCAGAGAGTATGAAACCCTTTCTACTCTGAATCTTGAGCCCTCTGAAGGCAGAGAGTATGCCTTTCATTTTTCATTGTATCTCTGGTGCAGTGCTTTCCTAAATTTTCCATGCCTTTGCAGTGTCTTTCTATCTAACGTTATTTTAAGTTGCTTGATATTATAGCAATGGTTTAATGGTTAAAACCTTATTAGATACCCCATCTATATGACACTGCAATTGTATGTGAACCAAAAAAATTTTTTTAAATCATGCCAATACCATTTACTCTCAATATAACTTCAGGAGTAAGACAAACTCCAAATCCATCTGTATTTAATATGATTTACTAGTTTGTATATTCAGCAGATATTTATTGAGCATCTACCGTAGGCAGGCCTTATACCAAGCCAGACAAATTATATAGAAATTGTAGCTGCTCGTCAGGGCCTGCCCAAACTTCTGTACATAACAATTCGTCTCCACTTTAAATCAAAAGATTAAATAACTGTCATTTTTTAACATGTGATCGCAGAGAGGAAATTAAAGGACATGGCATGTTGATTCAGAGATGGATTCGATGTTATAACTCCTCACCCATTCCTTCAACACAGTCATTCCTAGAACTGTATTCTTTTAACTGGCTCTTAGAATTTTTGCGGATGGTTAGAATCTGGGGTGGGAAACACAGGAAGATTAAAGCTTCTGTACTGCTTCACTTGGTATGTTAAAATGGTCTTTTGAGATAAGACCCAGATAGCATTTAGCTCATTTCCTGGCTCATGGTTGACACTGCATAGATGTTAGCTATTTTGCACATACTATTGTCACAGCAGTTGTTTCCCTCCCTTTTATCAGTATGTCATTTCACTAGCTGTGAGCTCTTAGGAAGGGTCTGAATCCTATTATCTCATAAGAGATACTTGGTTGAGTTACCTGCTACTGATTTTTAGGTTGCTTTACAATTTTATAAGCAGAGTGGAGGAGACAAGCATACAAATTTTATTTACAAACACTTCATCAGTACTTATTATGTTCTTGGTGCTGTTCTAAGCACTTTATAAATATTAATTTACTTAATCTTCATAACTGCATAAAGTAGTTACTTTTATTATCCTCTTTACAGAGGAGGAAACTGAGACACAGGGAAATCAAGTAACTTGCCCCAGGGCACACGGGGGGTTAGAAGCAAAGCCAAGAAATGCAGGGAGTCTGGTTAATAGCAGTCTTTGCTATTAACCATAAGACAAAGCTGAATGTTGATAATGCAATATATAAGAAATACAGGGTGCTATGGCAGTTCAAAGAAGGAAGTGGTCATATTGGTGTCTGGAATGAAAGAAGGCTGAATGTAGGAATTGGTATTTTTACTAGGCCTTTTTTTGGGGGATACTTTTTCAGATGCTTGGATATGGGGGATAAAAAGGAAGGCTAAATAATACCATATGCAAGTGCTCAGAGATGGGAAATGGTGGCACATCAGGAAGTAGTCCTGCATATAAGGATATGGTAGGAAGGGAAGCAAGGCAGGAAAGCTGGTTTGGAGTGAGAGGACACAATAGAAAAGATTGATATCATCAGAACTGTGTTTTGGTGAATTTGGAAACATTGTGTGGAATGAATCAGAATTGAAAAAGACTGCAGAGAAACCAGGTGTAAGGTTATTATTATGTCCAGAATAGAAGTAGTTAGATCTTGAATTCTGGTGAAGATAAGGATAGATATAGGAGATACTACAGAATTTGAATTGATAGAGAAATAGCACAACTAGAAAGTTGAGTGTTGATAACTTTATATGACAAATGTTAAGTTTATTTTATGGTCAGCAAAGTCCTTTAAATACTTAGGAAATTCTTTTCTTGGTGTAAATCCACATGATGTTAAGAAAGTAAGAGTATTCCTTTATAAAGAAATGAAGTTTGTTTATCTCATTGGGCTTGAAATTGACATCTAAGGAAATGATTTCTTAGAGGGTAGCTAATTTATTTAGAATATCTAAATTGAGAATATTTCTTAATCTGCTTAGTATAGACAAAGTTAGAAACCACTTTAGCCTAATGATTTGGAAGAAATAATAGATAAAAACATTCTTTAAAATTGCTGTATATGGGGGTGCCTGGCTGGCTCAGTCGGTATAGCATGTGACTCTTTATCTCAGGGTCGTGAGT
Organism: Prionailurus viverrinus; assembly: GCF_022837055.1. NCBI lineage: Eukaryota > Metazoa > Chordata > Mammalia > Carnivora > Felidae > Prionailurus > Prionailurus viverrinus. The sequence continues at coordinate 172,382,543 of NC_062568.1, read as the reverse complement.
TCGAGCCCTACGTTGGGGATAAAGTTTACTTAAAAAAAAAATTGCTATATGTGATTATATCAGTTTCTTTCATGTGATACAAATATAAATTGTAAGTAAGAGCCTAAATTAGTCTATGAGTTGACTTTGCTAAGTAGGAATCTTCCTGCTGACTTTTACCCTGTTTGCAAAAGACTTAAATGTAATCTTTGGAAAACCCTGACAGAAGTGGTTTGAATTAGTGAGATTGATAAATATCAGTGTGAGAGGAATATATTCAGTTACTATTGGATGCCTCTGGTGATATAATAATATATTAAAACACTAAATTTTGCAAGAGTTATAAACATAACAAAGTAAAGTCATGAGATGATGATATCTTAGAATTGTATTGGTATAGATCTAGGAATAAATTTAACCAAGGAGGTAAAAGACTTATACTTTGAAGAGTATAAAACATTTCTGACAGAAATTGAAGAAAACCTAAATTAATGGGAAGACATCTCATGTTCATGGATTAGAAGACTTAATATTGTTAAGTTGTCAGTATTATTCAAAGTGGTTCTACAGATCCCATGCAAGCCCTATCAAAATACCCGTGGCTTTTTTTTTTTCCCAGAAAAGAAAAAGCCAGTACTCAAATTCTTTTGGAATTGCAAGGGGCTCCAAAGCCAAAATAATCTTGTGTAAGAACAAAATTGTAGTAGTTACCCTTCCAATTTCAAAATCTGCAGGGCTGTAGTAATCAAAATAATGTAGACTTAAGAATCTAGAAATAAATCTGTACATTTATGGCCAGTTGATTTTGACAAAGGTGCCAAGACCATTTAATGGTGAAAGAATAGCCTTTAGCAAATGGTTCTAGGACAACTGGATTTCCACATATAAAAGAATGAACGTGTACCTCTACTTCACACTGTGTACAAAATTTAACTCAAAGTGGATCAGTGACCTAAATATAAGAGCTAAAACCATGGAGCTCTTTGATAAAAACATGAGGGTAATTTTCCATGACATTGGATTTAGCAATAAATAATATACCAATAGTACACACAACAAAAAAAATAGATTGGACTTAATAAAAATTAAAATCTTTTGTGTATTGAAGGACATTAACATGAAAGTGAAAACCTACACATGGGAGAAAATATTTGCAAATCATGTATCTGACAAGGGTCTGATATGTAGAGAATATATAAAGAAGTCTTTTAACTCAGCAACAAAAGACAATCCCATTAAAAAAGGCAAAGGGCAACTTTTTTTTCTAGATATGTTTCCTGAGGCAAGAGAAGCAAAAAGCAAAAATAAACTATTGAGACTGCATCAAAATAAAAAGCTTCTGTACAGCAAAGGAAACAACAAAACTAAAAGGCAGCCTACAAAATTGGAGAAGATACTTGCAAATGACATATCTGATAAAGAGTTAGAATCCAAAATATACAAAGAACTTGTAAAACTCAACACCCAAGAAACAATCCAATTAAAAATGGGCTGAAGACATGAACAGACGTTTCTCCAAATAACACATATAGATGGCCAACAGACGCATGTAAAGCTCTTCATCACTTACCATCAGGGAAATGCAAATCAAAACTACAGTGAAGGATTACCTCATACCTGTTACCTCATACCTCATACCTGTTAGAATAACAGCCACTGTGGAAAACAGTGTGGAGGTTCCTAAAAAGTTAAAAATAGAACTACCCTATGGTCCAGCAATTGCACTACTGGGTATTTACCCAAATAAAAAAAACATGAATTCAAAGGGATACATGCACCCTATGTTTATAGCAGCATTATTTACAATAGCCAAAGTATGGAAAGAGTCCAAATGTCTATCGACTGATGAATGGATAAAGAAGAGTGGTATATATATACTACAATGGAATATTTCTCATCCATAAAAACGAATGAAATCTTGTCATTTGCAAGGACATTGATGGAGCTAGAGAATATAATGCTAAGCAAAATAAGTCAGAGAAAGACAAATGCAGTGTGATTTCACTCATGTGGAATTTAAGAAACAAAACAAATGGGCAAGGGGGGAAAAAAAGAAACAAATCAAGAAACTGACCCTTAACTATGGGGCGCCTGGGTGGCTCAGTCGGTTAAGCGTCCGACTTTGGCTCAGGTCATGATCTCTCAGTTTGTGAGTTTGAGCCCCGCGTTGGGCTCTGTTGACAGCTCAGAGCCTGGAGCCTGCTTCGGATTCTGTGTCTCCCTCTCTCTTTGCCCCTCCCCTGCTCATGCTCTGTCTCCATCTGTCTCAAAAATAAATAAAACATTAAAAAAAAAAAAAGAAAGAAAGAAACAGACCCTTAACTATGGAGAACAAACTGATGGTTACCAGAGGGGAGGAGGATGGACGCATGGGTTACATAGGTGGTGGGGATTAAGGAGAACACTTGTTGTGATGAGCACTGGGTGATGTACGGAATTGTTGAATCACTAAATTGTACAGCTGAAACTAATAAAACACTGTATATCTTTTAAAAATGGGCATAGGACTTGAATAGACATTTCTCCAAAGAAGATATTCAGATGGCCAACAAGCAAATAAAAAGATGCTTAACATCATTAGTCATTAGGGAAATGCAAATCAAAACCACAGTGAGGCACTGCTTCACACCTACTAGGATGGCTATAAAACAACAACAGAAAATAACAAGCGCCAGCAAGGATGTAGAGAAATTGGGACCCTTTTGTGTTGCTGGTGGAAAATGGTTCATCCACTATGAAAAAGTTTGGCAGCTCCTCAGAAAGTTAGACATAGAATTACTGTATGACCCCGCAATTCCAAAGAATTGAAAACAGTTACACAAGTATATGTACACATACATTTATAGTAGTACTATTTACAGTAGCCATAAGGTGGTTATAGCCCAAATGTCCCTGGTTGGATGGATAAACAAATTGTGGTGTGTGTGTGTATACATACACAATGGAATGTTATTTGGCCATAAAATGAAGTGAAGTATGATACATGCTACACCATGGATGAGCTTCTAAAACATTATGTTAAAGTGAAAGAAGCCAGGGGCGCCTGGGTGGCTCAGTCGGTTAAGCGTCCGACCTCAGCTCAGGTCACCATCTCACATTCCATGAGTTCGAACCCCGCGTCAGGTTCTATGCTGACAGCTCAGAGCCTGGAGCTTGCTTCAGATTCTGTGTCTCCATCTCTCTGCCCCTTCCCTGCTTGCTCTCTTTCTCAAAAATAAATAAATGTTAAAAAAAAAAATTAAAAAGTGAAAGAAGCCAGACACGATGGTCACCCGTTTGTGTAAAATGGACCCGTTTGTGTAAAATGTCCAGAATAAATGCACAGAGAATGCAGGTTGGTGGTTAGGATTGGGAGAAACAGGTTAGAGGAACGTTTTTACTTTGGAGTGATTGAAATGTTTTGGAACTAGATAAAGGTTACTGTTGCACACCATTGTGAATGTATTAAATGGCCCTGAATTGTTCAACTTTGAAATGGTTAATTTTACGTATGTGAATTTCATCTCACATTATTTTGTTTTGAGTGTAATGATACAAGAATATAAAAAGGTATCAGAACACTCATCTGGTATTTTTCACACTTAGTACTGCAGTTTGTAATGTAAGAGGAAGAGGGGAGTAAAACAAAAGTTTTGGACTAGATTTTTGAAAGATTAAAGCCATTAAAGGATTGGACTGCAAAGGCGGACAAATGGCATGGCATGAAGGAAAAAAGGGAACTAAAAAACAAATTATCGCTATCCTATTTCAACCAGAAGCCAGAGTTTAGCACCAAGATAATGTTAAGTTCAGATTTGTTTACTATATACAAAATGGTGGCCTGTGAGTTTTTTCAGGTTAGGTGCAGAATTACTATCTTAAATCTTGTGATCAGAACAAAGCATTTGTTAAAAAGACTGTCCTTTTTCCAATGGATTTTCTTTCTTGCTTTATTGAAGATTAGTTGACCATAGAGTTGTGGAGCCATTTCTGGGTTTTCTATTCTGTTCCATTGATCTATGTGTCTTTTTTTGTACCAGTATCATACTGGATTGATTACCACAGCTTTGTAATATAGCTTGAAGTTTGGAATCATGATGCCTCCAGCTTTGCTTTTCTTTTTCAGGATGACTTTGGCTATTCGGGATCTTTCCTGGTTCTATAGAAATTTTAGGATTGTTTGTTCTAGCTCTGTGAAAAATGATGATGTTATTTTGATAGGAATTTCATTAATTATGTAGGTTGTTTGGGGTAGCATAGACATTTAAACAATATTTGTTCTTCCTATCCATGAACATGGAATGTGTTTCCATTTCTTTGTGTCCTCTTCGGTTTCTTTCATTAGTGTTCTATGGTTTTCAGAGTACAGATCTTTTGCCTCTTTGGATAGGTTTAGTCCTAGGTATCTTATGGTTTTTGGTACAGTTGTAAATGGGATCAATTCCTTGATTTCTCTTTCTGGTGCTTCATTATTGATGTATAGAAATGCAACAGATTTTTGTATGTTGATTTTGTATCCTGCGACTTGACTGTATCAGCTCTAGCTGTATCAGCTCTAGCAATTTTCCTGTATCAGCTCTAGCAATTTTTTTGGTGGAGTCTTTGGGTTTTCTTCATAGAAAATCATATCATCTGCAAATAATGAAAGTTTGACTTCTTTGCCGATTTGGATGCCTTTTATTTCTTTTTGTCTAATTGCTGAGGCTAGGACTTCTGTTACTATGTTAAATAGTGAACATCCCAGTCTTGTTCCTGACCATAGAGGGAAAGCTCTCAGTTTTTCCCCAGGGAGGATTACATTAGCTGTGGAAAAAAAGACAGTGTCTTCAACAAACGGCATTGGAAAAACTGGACAGCAATGTGCAGAATGAAACTGGACCACTTACTTACACCATACAGAAAAATAAATTCAAAATGGATGAAAGACCTGAAGGTGAGACAGGAAACCATCAAAATGCTAGAGGAGAATACAGGCAGCAATCTCTTTGACATTGGCTAGAGCAACTTCTTACTAGACACTTTGCTGGAGGCAAGGAAAACAAAAGAAAAATGAACTATTGGGACCTCACCAAGATAAAAAGTTTCTGCATAGTGAAGGAAACAGTCAATAAAACTACAAGGCAACCTTTGGAATGGGAGAAGATATTTGCAAATGACATAGTTGGTAAAGGGTTGGTGTCCAAAGTCTATAAAGAACTTAACAAACTCAACACCCAAAAAACAAATAATCCAGTTAAGAAATGGACAGAGGACATGAAAAGACATTTTTCCAAAGAAGACATCCAGAAGACTAATAGACACATGAAAAGATGCTCGACATCACTCATCATCAGGGAAATAGAAATCAAAACCATGATGAGATTCTACCTCACACTTTTCAGAATGGCTAACAGGAGACAACAGGTGTTGGTGAGGATGAGAAGAAAGGGGAACCTCTTGCACTGTTGGTGGGAATGCAAACTGGTACAGCCATGTTGGTGGGAATGCAAACTGGTGCAGCCACTCTGGAAAACAGTATGGAAGTTTCTCAAAAAAATTAAAAATAGAACTACCCTATGACCCAGCAATTACACTACTAGGTATTTACCCAGAGGATACAAAAATACTGATTTGAAGGGACACATAGCCACATTATGGAAAGAGCCCAAACATCCATCAACTGATGAATGGATAAAGAAGGTGTGAGTGTGTGTGTGTGTGTGTGTGTGTGTGTGTGTGTGTGTGTGTGTGTTGGAATATTATTCAGCCATCAAGAAAAGAATGAAATGTGCCATTTGCAATAATGTGGGATGAAGCTGGAAAATATTATACTAAGCAAAATAAGTCAGAGAAAGACAAATACCATATGATTTCACATATATGTGGAATTTAAAAAACAAAACAGATGAACAGAGGGGGGAAAAGAAAGAGGCAAACCATAAAACAGACTCTTAACAATAGAGAACAAACTGAGGATTGATGGAGGGAGGTGGGAAGAGGATGGACTAGATGGGTGATGGGCATTAGGGATGGCAGTTGTGATGAGCACTGGATGTTATCTGTAGTGATAAATCACTAAATTCTCCTGAAACTAATATTACACTATATATTAACAAACTGGAATTTAAACAAAAACTTGAAAAAAAAAGAACAAAGCAACATATTAGTGATTTCTTAGAAGATTTCAAACAAGTTAGTAAAACTAAGAAACAGTGGAGTATATTTCTAGAGGAAAACCCTCACTCCTTTGTGCAAATATGAAAAAATAAGGCAGATGCACTTACATATGGGACATTCTTTTGACTTAGAATTTCAGTGAATATGTCCTCAGAGAATGTAGTGGGTAGGAGGAATTACTGTAATTAACTAAACTAATGTTACTTGAGTTCAGTACAGCAACAAAAGGACCAAAAAAAAAAAATGAATGCAAACATGTCTTGTGCTTATTTAGGTTATAATATAAATCACCTATAAAGTGTAAAGAGAATTTTTGTATATGTTGATTTCTTTTTTTTTTTTTCAATGTTTATTTATTTTTGAAAGAGAGCACGAGGAGTGGGGAGGGGGAGAGAGAGAGGGAGACAGAATCCAAAGCAGGCTCCTGTCCCTGAGCTGTCAGCACAGAGCCTGACGTGGGGCTCAAATCCATGAACCATGAGATCATGACCTAAGCCAAAATCGGATGCTTAACTGACTGAGCCACCCAAGTGCCCCTATATGTTGATTTTTTTTTATTTTTTATTTTTTATTTAAAAAAATTTTTTTTAACGTTTATTTATTTTTGAGACAGAGAGAGAGACAGAGTATGAACGGGGGAGGGTCAGAGAGAGAGGGAGACACAGAATCTGAAACAGGCTCCAGGCTCTGAGCTGTCAGCACAGAGCCCGACGTGGGGCTCGAACTCACTGGCCGCGAGATCATGACCTGAGCGAAGTCGGATGCTCAGCTGAGCCACTCAGGCGCCTCGATTTTTTTTTATTAATGGTGACTGATGTTCACTTTGTTTTCATTATTTAGTAGCCTCTTTGTCACTTTAATAGATAATAATATTGGTTTTTTTGCCTTTGAGAAGGTAAAAGAGTTGTGCTGTGTGAGACCCCCAAAAGTGCCCATTTTTGGCAGAATAAGAAAGTTAATCTTGCATTTGATTACAGATGATGAAAGCCATGAACAAGTCCAATGAACATGTCCTGGCAGGAGGTGCCTGCTTCAATGAGAAGGCAGACTCTCATCTGGTGTGTGTACAGAATGATGATGGAAACTATCAGACCCAGGCTATCAGTATTCACAATCAGCCCAGAAAGGGTGAGTATTTGAGGTGATTGACATGGTAAGAATATAAAGTTGTACTGGACATGGGAAGTTGGCTATCTCAGCCCCATAACTCTCACTTTCTAGCGAGGTGAATTTTTAAATTCACTTTGATGAATTTAACCTCTCCATCCTTACTTTCCAAGATTATGTTGACTCCCCAAATAGCCAGACTCAAAGTTGCACATGGAATCTCTATTATTGAGGAGAACATGTTGAAAATTCTGCATCAGGATATTGTCATGGCCAGAACTGGTATTTGAAAGTAGGAAGACTAGGCCCCTTAGTGAGAATATACTTAGGTAGGTTTGAAACTTGTTGGATGACCATATCTAAAGAATGTTAATTAATAGGTTGACTGAACTCTGAAAGAAGGCTTCTTGGTTCAGTGGCACTCATAATGTGGGCTCATCACTTAGGAGATTGTTAGAAATGAAGGATCTGTACCCAAGATCTGCTAAATTACAATTTGCATTTTAATAAGGTCCCTGTGTTAAATGCACATTGAAATATAAGAAGCACTGTTTAAGGTGGCATTTCTTAAGATGTCTTATCAGGTTCTAGGGTGTTAAAAAGTACTCACATAAATGAAAGTCTTGCTTATTAGTACATTTAACTGATATTCCTGGGTTACAAGTTTAAACAGATTTCTTCACTATAGGACTTTTCAGAGCCTTTAACAAGATGATATGATTTGCGTTTTTCCAAAAGGAAGATAGTGCCTGGCCCTTTGCAAATTTAGTTGACCATGAATCTGGTTTTTCCTCAGAACATCTTCCATAACTAACTTTCTTTAGTATGCCTTATGAAACACTTCTCTCGTTGACAGTGACATAGGTCACTGTCCAATATATTTTATAAATCAATTGTTTAGTAAAAGCATAAAAGGTCTTTGTCACATGTATATTCAGCATATATCCAAAATAAGGTAGGTGATAAATCCACAATGCTCTCTGTTAGATCACACCTGGAATATTTGAAATAAGTTCTGGATATCATTAATGTAATTGATGATATCCATTGATAAAACTGCAGGTTCTTCTAAGGATGGTTCAAGACCTGTGAAAAATCTGGAAACTAGGTCAAAAGCAGACCTTTTGAATATAGTATGAATATGTAATCTGGAAAAGTATAGATTGGCAGAGGGTGAAAAATAGCTGTCTCTATTTTTAAGGTTTTCCAGTGTGTGGAAATAACATCCAGCTTATTCTCTATAGCTACAAAAGGCCAGAACCAGCACTACTGGGTGAGAGTTAAAAGGATCTAGGTCTAGACTCAGTTTGAGAGCACATTCTGTAAGGCTGAGAGTTATCCAGAAGTAGAAGGGGCTGCCTAGTGCCATTGTGGGCTCCTTGTCACTAGAAATCTTTGACAAAGCCTGGATGTTTACCTGTTAGAGATATTGCAGGGCCAATGGGCAGAAAGGTGGATTAGCTTAGTCCAATTTAAGATGTGGAGGAACATAGAGGCTCCTGGCTGGCTCAGTTGGTGGAGCTATGCAGCTCTTGATCTTGGGGTTCTAAGTTCGAGCCCCACATTGGGTGTGGAGATTACCATAAAAAAAAAATAAAATCATGGGGCATCTGGGTGGCACAGTCAGTTAAGCATCCAACTCTTGATTTCAACTCAGGTCATGATCCCAGTATCATGGAATCAGGCCCCACATTGAGCTCTGCCTGCTTAGGGTTCTCTCTCTCCTTCCCTCCCTCCTTCCCTCTCCCCTGTTTGTATATGCGTACTTTCTCCAAGTAAATAAATACGTAAATAATTTTTTTTAAATCTTAAAAAATGATATGGAGGAGCATAGTGAAATTTTCTTAAAGCTAAATGTAATTAAATATTCTTTTTTTCATGAAGAGGTAATGGTAATGTGTTGGTCTTTTCAATAGGTATTTATTTATTTATTATATATTTTTTTAAAGAAATCTACTCATAAATAAAATGGTTGCCAACCATATCTCTATCTTCAAAATATATTTTATCTGAAAAATAAAGGTATTAGATCAGCCATCACTTTTCTGTGAATGGCTAGGTGATATATTAGGTATTATTGCAAGCCTGTGGTCTTTGTCCCCAATTACTCAACTCTGATATACTTCAAGCACTGCCATAGACAATATGTAAGTGAGTAGAAATGGCTGTGTTCCAATAAAAATTTATTTTCAAAAACAGGCTGCAGGCCAAACAGGCTGTAGTTTGCCGAGCCCTAGACTGGACCACTAAGATTCCTTTGCTTGTAAGATTCTTTAATTCTTGATTGGAGGGAGAGGAAAACGAAATGGAGAGTGTATCTTAAAACTTCATTCCCAAAGCATCAGAATTATTGGTTACTTGTATATTGTGGTGTATAGAGTCGTTGTTTTTTGTTTTCTGTATGATGATGGTTGGGGTTACCAACTACCAAATATTTCAGTATTGTTCTGAGTCTTTTGATCTCAGGGCCTATCTTTACTAAACTATTTATATTACTATTTTAGTGACTGGTGCCAGTTTCTTTGTGTTCAGTGGTGCTCTGAAATCTTCTTCCGGATATCTTGCCAAGTCCAGTATTGTGGAAGGTAAAGAATAAGTTATTTATTGCCTGTGTTTAGTTCAGGCCTAATTATACAACTTAAAAAGCAAGGGATGTTGGGGTACCTGGCTGGCTCAGTTGGTAGAGGATGCAACTCTTGATCTCCAGTCATAAGTTCAAGCCCCATGTTGGGCATAGAGCTTACATAAAAAATAACAATAATAATAAAAGTTTAAAAAAAATAAAAAACAAGGGATGTTAAGTGAAACCATAACACTTTTACGGTAGACTTCTTACTCCTATTATGTATCCAATAGCATCTTACTCTTCAGCTAATTAATACTGTCATATAGGTACTTTGGTCTCTAAAGAAGGAAGTAAGTGGTACAGATCTCATGGGACAGTGACAGAAAAATTAAGAGATGGCCTTTCAGACCTCTGGGAGAGGGTACCCAAGGGGACATAGTCTGAGTTCAAATATATCACTGGGCTCATATCTGTAAACATGTAGAAGAAGTTCAATCTGGCTTAACTCACAGGAATGTGCATTCATTATTTGGGGTGCAGAATGGTATGTGCTTGCTGCTGGTTTCCTATAATTAGATTAGACATGACACATATCCTGAAAAAAGCTTATTAAATGAGAGTTAATGAAAGGCTGATGAGCATACTGTGTATTTTCTTTATCAGTTGATTCTTCCTATATTTTGATCTGGTTACTCTTGTTGTATAACAAATTAACCCAGATCTTAATGGCTTGAAACAATTATTTTACCATGCTCACCGATTGCTCTGGGTCAGAAATCTTGACAGGGTAATGCAGGGACGGCTTGACCATATGTCCAGGGCCTTGGTTGGGATGACTTGATGGCTGGGAGCTAGAACTGTCTGAAGGTTTATTTATTCCCATGTCTAGGGCCGTGGGATGATTTAAAGACTAGGAGGGGTGACTGGAGTACTCACACTTTGACTCTTAGCATGCCATGGCAGCCTTGGGGGGGTAGCTGGACTTCTAACTCCAGCCACACGTCTAGCAAAGGGCAGAAGCCATGTTGCTTCTTATGACCCAGTCTTGGAAATCACACCGTTATCACTTCCGCCATATTCTAGTGTTGGAAATAGTCATAAACCTTCCCAGATTCAAGGGGAGAAGAATTAGACTCCATTTCTTAATGGGGAATTGGGAAGCATTGTGAGAAAGCACGTGAGGTCGGAGATATCGTGGTCACTTTTGGAAAGGACAGTCTGCCACATATGACATGTTTTCATTGCCGAAGTAGCCTAACTCCAGCCCCTAAGAGCAGTCCTTCCTGGGGGTGGAGTCCAGTGTGTTAACTGAAATACATAGACCATCTTACATATGTTAATAGATACTGGCTTTGACTTCCTTTACTGGTAAGCTTAATAAAAAAGCAAGTGAAGAGCAAAGTACATTACTATTTATAACTAAATTTCACAACTTTGACCAGCAAGTAGAAGCATGCTGTTAAAAAGTTAAGAAATCTAGGAGTTAAATAATCATTTGGTCTTAAGTGACTAATTAGTACCTATGTGATCAAGTATTGACTACATTCAAAATGTGTCTTGACAAGATGATTAAAAACACCTTTTAAATGTTGTGGAAATGATCATTTGAATGGACACAGATCCTTACAAATGCGATGTGTTTAAAAGTTACGTCTATATCTTTGGATTAGGAAATTTTTAGTTCTTGTATTTCACTCTGTGTGTCAGTTGAGCAATTAGCTGCTAGGAAATTTTTATGAAGCTTTTTAGAAATTATCTTAGTTGACAAAATTTTGTGTCAGTGAAGCAGGGCAGTTGCTCCACATGTGACAACTTTCACACTGAATTTCGGTGTCTGCCTTTGACTTGGGTAGGTAGCAGCCCCCAAATAGTTACCATGTGTTGACTACATGGTGGCCCATGTGAAGCACATGTGGTAGGTTTGCCCTGTTGTTAGCCAATACATGGATTTATCGCTTCTCGCACCACTGTTGTTTATTCAGTGATTTATTTAACAAACATTTCCTGGGCATTTACTGTATGCCAGGAAATCATAGTGAGGTGAGAGAGACAGAGGTGCAAACACAGAAATATGGTTAGAGCATGATAAATGCAAGAGTGAGAACAGGAACAAAATGTTCTGTCAGTCCAAAAGAGGGATGTGACCATGTGTAAATCTCCCCTTGAGCAGTCTCAGGAGAACTCAGCTGTGTCTGAAGTGAAATCGGCAGGCAAGTGTTTTAGGCAGAAGCGATCTTGGCATTTGCTTCTCATAGCACTTTGAAAAGTAAGAAATTCAGCTCAAAGAACAAAACCTCTTTCTATCTGTCAGCTTTAGAGAGCAGAGCAAAGTTTTACATATAATCCTAGAGGGATTTGCTAGCTGCCAGGCACTGTGATTCATCTGCCCCCTCCCTGGCTTTGCGTTGTTCCCATCTGTATTATCTTGGTGCTGATTCTCAGATGGCGTTATGGTCCAGATCACAGCAGAGAACATGGATGCTTTGAGGCAGGCACTGCGAGAGATGAAGGACTTCACCATCACCTGTGGCAAGGCAGATGCCGAGGACCCCCAGGAGCACATCTACATCCAGTGGGTGGATGATGACAAGAACGTCAACAAAGGGTAAATGTTTCCTCCCTTTCCCCCTTGGGGCATTTAGTTATGGTTTGGGCTCTGGGCTTTGTCTACACTGGTATTTATAACTTTACTGAACGCCCAAAGAGAAAGGACTGTTGTGTATATATAAGATAAAATTTTAAATTCTAGTTTCTTGGCTTAGTTTCTGAAGGACTTTCTCTGCCTGTTTTTGAAGAGGGGAGGAGGGAAGGAATTGATGAAACAAAACAGGCCTCTGAAGTTATTGAGATAATAGTAATACCGAAGCCCTTTCTGGTTTTATAAAGAAAGCCCTTTTGCCAGCATTGTTTCATTTGCTATAATAACTAGCCTTGTTTTCCCCATATTATAGATGAGTAAACAAGCACCAAAAGGCTAAATGACTCCACAAAGCAAGGAAGTGGCGGGGCTGGGACCTAAAACCACCTCCTGGGGCTTCCAGTCCTGCGCTCTTTCCCATTACAGGCCCGCTCTACTCTGAGGGCTCAAGCCAACACTTTGGAGTCACCTTTGACACTTCTTTTTCTCTCACACCCTGTACCTAACTCAACAGTAAATCCTGGCATTGTTATATTTTATAGTATATATTTGATATATCCTGTTATATTTTGCTTCAGCATATGTCCAGAATCGTACTACTTCTCACTACCTCTACTGCCACCATCCTGGTTCAGGCCACCATCATTTGGTCTGGATTATTGTAGGAGGCTTTGAAGTGGCTTGCTTGTTTCTAGTCTTGACCTCCTCCTGCCCCCTAACCTAATCTGTTTCCAGTACAGCAGCCAGAGTAATGTCACTTCTCTGCTCAGAACCCACCATTAGCTTCCGGTATCATTCTGCATAAAAGCCAAAGTGTCTAAGGCCTCACACAACCTGTCCACCCTTTTACTTCACAGAAGCAACACCTGCCTTCTTGCCTGAACACGTCAATTCTACTTCTGCCCTCTGGCGTTTGCTCTTACTATTCTTTCACCCTGTACTCTGGCCTTCGATACAAGATAACCAAATGAATCACCCCCTCACTACCTTCAAGTTTTTTCTAAAATGTGTTTTCTCAGTAAGGCCTTCCCTTGGCCAACCTATCTAAATTATAACCCTCCCATACATATTTCTTCTCTCCCACCCCCGGTACTTCCTATCCCCCTTCCTTGCATTACATTTCTCAAGAGAACTTATAATTCTCTAACATAAAATATACTTTTACTTATTATATTGCTCCTGGACTATAAACTTCATAACGGCAGGGATTTTTATCTGGTTTATTTATAGCTATATCTCCAGAACCTAAAACACTGTGAGGCATCTAGTAGGTGCTTAAAAAAAAAATGACTATATTATACATCATTGTATTAAGCTTTCTTTTATCCATTCATCCATCCCTTTTTCATTCCTTCCTTCAGGCAATAATTCTATGTGTAGGTCTCTAGAAATACAAAAATGAATTCCACACACTCCCTGCTGATAAGTGGTTCAGTCCTATTTTGAAGATAGTTACAAATAAGTGCATCAAAGTATGAAGATGCTCATAGAAAACTCTGTAGGAACACAGTGAAGATAAGAAAGAAAAGAGGAAGCTTCGTAGAGGTGGTAGGGTATTCAAGAAGACCTACATAGAGAAATGGCCGCTGATTGATCTGAATCTGGTAAGATGAGTAGGTATTTGCCACATAGCTGTGGCAGAGTGGGCATTCCAGTCTGAGGGAATAGCAGGAGCAAAGGCAGATTGAGGGCATAGACAACATGGCACACCCGATTTTTAAAGAATCTTTTAAAGCTTTTGTTATTAAACAAAAATCGGTGAGTATATTTGCCTATTTTACAAATAGTCCTCTATCTTCCCATACTTCATTGGAAATCTTAATTTCGAAATCAATTTGTGTTTAGTTGGAAATGAACATGGTTATCAGGACGAAAAAATTGATTACCTGAAAATCTGATGCCATAGGTATCAGTAACTGATAACAAGCAGGTTGCCCCTTCCTACAAGTGCCAGTGGCAGCATCTTAGAAAACAGGACAAGAACTAGTTAGGGAGGACTGTCAAATTCAGGGGTTTAGTTTGTAGTGTATAAATTGAGTATTTTCCAGTTTGTCCCTCAGTGTCTGGGTATCCTCTCTAAAAGAGTGCTAATCAACTAAGAGTGGCCCTTTTTGACATCATGTCATGAGTTAGAAATTAAATTCAGTGTTGTTTAAATAATTTTAATTCAAGTGAATGAAGTAAATCCCTGATACTGAAGTTTAAATTCAACTTGATCTTTTTACATGGAGATTAGAAAACACACAGATTTGAATCTTGTTAGGAAGAGTTTGGAGTCTTTGTGACAATTATTTTGAATCCTCATCAGAATGAGTGTCAATCTCCACCTGTTTATACTTGCTATATTTTGGAGAGGAAATGACTATAAAAAATGACCTTTCTGTTTAGGAATCTAGGAGTGATAATTTAGCACTAAAGGGAATTTGTTGTGATAATAGTATAAATACTTGTTTATGAGCTTACAACAGCACTGTCATAATTAACATACTGGTCAAGTAATTCTTTCAATCAGTAGACATTTATTAAACTCCCATGTTCCAAGCAGTATGTCAGAACTGGGAATACAGCACACAGAGGTGAGTGTATCATGTTCCCTCATCTGAAGTCCATCTGTGAGGCAGATCTGCAAACATGTGTGAGTGTGATTGTTGTCTGGAGCAGCGTGTGTGACAGAGCAGAGGGGAGAGCAAGACTGGGTGGCCGTGCACTGACTGCAGGAAGGAATGCTGGGAGAAGAGGGCAGGTTTGAGTAAACGATTTTTTTACATTGAAAGAACCAGCTCCTGGAATCATGGCTCCTTTTTTATATGTGTTCTTCGAATTATTTCATTGCACAGGACCTTCCCACGAGAGCTCTATTCATGTACATCTTTGTGCAGTGTCTTTCTTGCTGTGATGTGTTGCTCAGATGTGTTCAGCAAAGCACCCAGTGTAATTAGTAGCAAGACTTGATAAGTGATTCTTCTAACTACAGGAGCTGCTTCCATCTCTTTCCTTTGCCTCTATTGTAGTGTTATAAGTCCTATAGATGGGAAGTCCATGGAGTCTATAACAAGTGTGAAGATATTCCATGGATCGGAGTATAAAGCAAATGGAAAAGTCATCAGATGGACAGAGGTAAGGAAATGAAACTTGGCATTCTTTTTTTTTTTTTAAAGGCTTGCCTGAAAAACTTATTTATTTTTGAGAGAGAGAGAGAGAAAGAGAGAGAATGTGTACATGCACACCAGCAGGGGTAGGGCAGAGGGAGGTAGGGAGAGAGAGAGAGAGATAGAGAGAGATATAGAGACAGAGAGAATCCCAAACAAGCTCCACACTCAGTGCAGAGCCTGAAGTGGGTCACAGCTGTGAGATCATGACCTGGACTGAAATCAAGAGTCAGACGTTCAACCGACTGAGCCACCCAGGTGCCATGAAACTTGGCATTCTTGATTCTCTTTGAGCACAACTTTTTGTTAGGCTCAGACATACATTGTGGGCTGATTCTGGAGGATAAGGAAAGAAAAGCTCTCTGTTTACCTTCTATACTCCAATTCCCTCTGGTCTGTCTCTGCTCACCAGGAAGAAATGCCACCAAGTACAGCCTGTAGCAATCTGATGTCTCTTTTTTCTTATGAATGAGCTTTTAGAGATTTGTTTGCATAGAATTCAAGAAGGATGCATCTCTGAATGGCATATACCATTTTTGCTTTATTCTTTAGAATACTGGACTAGTTATGCTGTACTCACAGTTAAAAGTATCTTAGATAACATACTCTTTAAAAATAGGCTTATGTCACCAATAAGAAAACTAAAGCTCAGATACTCAGCAACTTGTCTAAGATAACAAAACAAATAAGTAATGGCAAAGTCCTGTTTCAAACCCAGATCCAGCCAGCTCCTAAGCTCTTTTGCACTATGTGTTGCCTTACTTGAAATCTGTATGAGAGGCTAACCTGGGAATGAGAGGAGCAGGGCAGGGACCCTGTATGTGTGTAATATCAGACAAATCGGGAAGTTTATTCTCTGAGAATAAACAGGGAGGTCATAGATCTCTGAATTTCTTTTGAATCTCAGTTGTACTGTATAAAAATAATACATTAAATTCTAAGAACTCTAGAATTCCTTGCAGCTTTAAAAGTCTTAATTTTTAAAAAAATGTTTATTTTTGAGATAGCACAAATGGGGGAGAGGCAGAGAGAAAAGGGGACAGAGGATCCAAATTGCACTCTGTGCTGACAGCAGAGTGCCTGATACGGAGCTCACACTCACAAATCATGAGATCATGACCTGAGCTGAAGTCAGACACTTAATCAACTGAGCCACCCAGGCACCCAAAAGTCTTAATTTTTAAAAAAAATTCTGACTTCTAGCTTTTCCATTTTACACACAAGGTAACTCAAGCCAAGAGAAGTTCAATGCCTTACCAAAGTTCATTCACATAGCTGGTTTATGAGAGCAGGAGACTAGAAACTGTTCTCCGTTTCTCGACCTGTTATTCCAAGTAACTTATCCTTCATACCACCAGGCTCAGTGTTTTCATATGCAGTTCAGTGGTCTTAGGAGCTTACTTTGTAATGATTATCCCTTTGACACATTTCAAGTAGTGCAGTCTGGACCACGTGGAGCTCCTTATCACTATTTGACCTATTTTCCCTCCCTTTTGCTTGCCTGTAACCCAGTGAGGCAGCAGTGTGACCCATCTCATTTGCATAATGTGAGAAAACAGGCTCCAAGAGACCTGGCAGAGCAGGGACCAGAGGTCTTCTGATGCCCAGTGCAGAGCTCTGCTTGTCATTTCACGGTGCTACTCTTACTAGTACGTGGGCTTCAGGGATGTCCCCTTTGTAGTATTCTTTGTATAAGCCACTTACTGAGCAGTAAGCTAGGGGGCAGTATGTATAAGCATGGTGTTTTTGCATATCTGTATCTTCTCTATTATGCTTTTATATAATTTACGATAACCAAGAAGATGGGGCTTTCATTTTTTTAAAAAAAATTTTAATGTTTATTTTTGAGAGAGAGAGATTGAACGAGCGGGTAAAGGGCAGAGAGAGGGAGACAGAGGATCTGAAGTGGGTTTTTTTGCTGACCACAGAGAGCCCAGTGCAGGGCTCGAACTCATGAACCATGAGATCATGACCTGAGCTGGAGTCATGCTCAACCGGCTGAGCCACCCAGGTGCCCCAAGACAGGTGCCTTCTATTTTACAAAGGCATAATTGGACATTTAGAAGTCAAAGGACTTGCTCACAACCCTCCTCTATGTGACTAGGACTTGGGTCTCTTAGTTCCAATCTTGCAGTGCTTCTGATTCTGCACTGGCACCTCTGCACCTCTGCTCAGCTTGGTGCAAGGACACTAACTCAGTTCCTGCCTCAGCAGTGGCATGGCCATGTGGCAGAACTCTGTAATGAGAGGCAGCAGACTCAGATTCTTGGCTTGGCCTTGCCTCTTTCTCTCAGGACTTTTGTGCACTTGAGCAAGTCACTTCTCTGAGTGATCTGTAACATGAAGGGGTTGGGTCACATAATCTGTAAGAGCTGTCCTCTTAGATTCCAAGATCATTTCCTAAGGAGACTGTGCATGTATAAGGATTACCATTTAGAAGTGCACAGTGCTAAATGTAAGCCTTTTCTGGTTTTGAGTAGAACATATGATTATGACCATGGCTGAAACCAGGGAGATAGATAGGTCTTCCTGCATAGCAGGGGATTGGGGTGCTCATACACAGTGAGCTCATGCACATCTCCTGGGCGCAAGGCTAAAGTCTCTTTTGTTTGGGGGAACAGGTGTTTTTCCTAGAAAACGATGACCAGCACAGTTGTCTGAGTGATCCTGCAGATCATAGCCGATTGACTGAGCACGTTGCCAAGGCTTTTTGCCTTGCTCTCTGTCCCCACTTGAAGCTTCTGAAGGAAGATGGAATGACTAAACTAGGCCTACGTGTGACACTTGACTCAGATCAGGTAAGAAGAGTCTTAGGTAGCCTTGGAAGGTGGGCTTGAGCAGTGTCTGTATTTTCTGACATGTGACTTTTCCTCCATCAACCCAGAGACCTTAATTCTCTGGGCCTTCTGACCTTGCCTGTTAGTCACGTACCTAGATGTGCTGCTTAGTGAGACTCTCTCTGAACCATTTGAATCTTGGCTTCCTCACCTGAATGTCTCCCAAGGACTTACTTGTGAGTGTGGGGTAAGGAGGGGAAGTGTGTGTGAGGACTTGCCACCCCTGTATGAATGGCATCAGTGCTCCTCTTTGAGACTCCCCAGTTCCACTCTTCAGGAATTGCTCTGCAGCCTTTAGACAGCAAGTTCCAAGCTGTCCCATATCCTGTTTTGTTTTGTTTTGTTTTGTTTTGTAAGTTTGATAGAGAGAGGGAGAGTGCGCACATGCGCAAGTGGAGAGGGGCAGAGAATCCCAAGCAGGCTCCGCACTGCCAGCACAGAGCCTGACGCAGGGCTTGAACTCATGCAACTTTCAGATCGTGACCTGAGCTGAAGTCAGACGCTTAACCAACTGAGCCACCCACGCGCTCCTATCCTGTTGTTCTTAATCCAGCTGCAGCAGGCTTCTGCTGCTAGGCCTCTGCACCTCTCACTCCTTAAGGTTTTTCTGTTAACATTTCTGTGCCAGTTAGTGGGCGAGGACTTGATGTGTTTCCCCAATAGTTTTCCTGTCAGCTCGGGTCTCCTGTGGCCAGGCTTTCCTTCCTGTCTTACTTCATGTTTCTGTATGCTGTCTGTATAACAGTCCACACCTGCCCTACACCCCCTACCCCCCCCCCCCCCCCCCCCCGCCTGGTCCCTTGTTCCAGTGTCTCTCTCCTGTGGCCTTGAACTCTAATCTCCATTTTGGATTGTTGTGACATGTCCCAACACTGCTCATGCTTTAAGGCAGTGTTGTGTCCCTATCAGGGAAAATGTGAAAAGTTATGTGTCTGGTTCTACTTCCTGACTAGTCCTCAATCAACATACGTATTTTCTACTCAAGGTCTTGCCTAGCGTGGTACTAATACGCCTATCAGGGTAATACAAATGAGGTATCATGGTCCTTTCTCAAATGATACTGATAACCTTGTTAGAGAATTACCTTACATGCAACAATTAAAGAACAGGCATTTTTTCTGCCTTTTGAGGGCGGGGGTCCTGTTACATTTATCTTTGAATTGCTGTGTATGTAGGTGCTCAGAAAATGGTCTGTGGGTGAACAGATGGACGAGAGAACAAATGTTCAGTTCCTGTTGTTAGGGAGTTAGTTGTACCTTGTATATTTTTAATTTTAATTTCCACAACCAAAGGTTTAGGTATTTCTGATATTCCATACCTCTCTATGCTGCCCCCCCCCCCACCCTCTACCCTTTCCTGGAAAACTAAGGCCTTAACAGGTTAGGTGTCTTGCCCAAGTCTCACAGCTACCAAGCAGCAAGCTCAAGGTCAGGGTGAATAAGCGACAGTATAATAAATAACAATTCAGGGAAGAGAAGGAGAACCTTGTGTTAACTGCTGTATGTCTAGTCCATGGCCAAAAAGGACATCTTTTCCAGCTCAGCCTCCTTGGCCCTCAGCCCTCTCAAGAGGCCTTCTCTGTCCAGTAACCTGTCATCTCCTCCTTTCTGCGCTCTAGGTTGGCTATCAAGCAGGGAGCAATGGCCAGCCCCTTCCCTCACAGTACATGAATGATCTGGACAGCGCTTTGGTGCCGGTGATCCATGGAGGGGCCTGCCAGCTCAGTGAGGGCCCCATCGTCATGGAACTCATCTTTTATATTCTGGAAAACATCGCATAGACAGAGGACTTCATTGTTTGTCTGTTGAGACCTGTTACAACAGCAGTCATACCCAAATCATTTGCACTTTAGAACTGGAAGATTAAGCTTTTGTTAACACTATTAAATGGGGTGGGGTGGGGTGGGAGTGGGGGTTGGGGCCAGGGTGGGAAAGGGTGGTCGGGGGGACAGATGTTCCATAATTCTGAGTCTTCTATGCATTGTCCACCAAGAAGATCTGGGCAGCTTCTGTTACTGCACAAGTTATGCTATCCTTGCCGCTAATCCCCTTCCGTTACTGTTTAGACAAAAATTCTGCTCCTGTTTTAAGATTTACTTACGGTCTTGTGCTCAGAAATGCGCAAATGGGTATAACCATCACCAAGGATGGGGCTGGGAGGGCAGAGGGGAAATAAAAAATGAAGCATTGGTCTTGCACTTTTTGTACAGAATTGATATAAAAAGGAGAATTCCACTGGTTTTGTCCCGCTTACATCACAGTGACTTCAAGTAGAATTTACACTTAGATTTCTATTTGTTTTTTACCAGATTATTCACTGAAGTGAATCAGAGACCCAGCGGATTATCTCTTCTATCCAAGGAAAAGCGACTCAGTGTAAATGAGGTCGCTTGGATAGCAGAGCCAAGTTCAGGATTACTCCAGATCTGCCCGAGTGAATGGCAGGTACTGAATTGAGTCTTTCTGTGAAAATAGAATATATTCAAGACATTTTTAGTTATACACTAGAGGTTTTAAAAAAAAAAAATTATTGAGAAATAATTTAAACTTCCAGGAAAGTTGCAAGTATAAAAAAACCTATGTACACTTTACCTAGATTCACCTATTGTTCACATATTAACATTTTGTCACATTTGCTTTAAGATATCTGAGAGTAAGTTGCATATATCATAGTCCTTTACCCCTAAATAATGTTCATTTCCTAAAAATAAGGACATCTTCCTGCATAACTGCAATTTCAGCCAGTTTAACATTAATAGGACACTTGAACCTAGCATCTCTCCAGTCATGCCCTTTATAGCCTTTTCTCTTGCAGTAAAGCTTCCCGCCTAGGATCAGACTTGGCAAGTAGCTTTCCTGACTCACCTTTGTGACATTGATATTTTTCGTGAGTATAGGATCCCCCACCCCATTAAAAAATTTTTTTAATGTTTATTTATTTTTGAAAGAGAGGGAGAGACAGAGCTTGAGAGGGGAAAGGCCAGAAAGAGAGGGAGACACAGAATCTGAAGCAGGCTCCAGGCTCCAAGCTGTCAGCACACAGCCCGATGCAGGGCTCGAACTCATGAACCGCTAGATCAAGACCTGAGCTGAAGTCGGACGCTGAACCGACTGAGCCACCCAAGTGCCCCCTTCCCCCCATTTTTTAATAGAGAATGCCTTATGTTTGGTGCTTTCTCATAATTAGAATCAGTTTATGCATTCTTGGCCAGAATCCTTAGAGTTGCTGTGTCCTTTTTTAAGGCCTCACACCTAGGGTCATGTGGGATCTGTTCTGCTCATTGATGATGGTAAATTTTGGTCACCTGGTCAGAGTGTGGTCCAATTTCTCCACTGTGTTTTTCCTCTTGGAATGAATAACCAATATGTGTAGAGACATTTTCAGATCATATAAATATTTTATCAGAAATCTCCCTTAGATTTAGCATCCACTGATGCTTCTTGTCTGATTGATCTTTTACTGTGATGGCTACAGAATGGTGTTTTTAGTTCTAGCACTCTACCTTTAGCAGTTACACTTGGTCATCTATAAGCGAAAGCCCTTCTTTCTTTTCGATCTATTCATTTAATTTTCATTATGGACTCATGGATCACTTTTTGAGTGATTCTCATTCATTATTTTCATGCTTATATGGTCTCAGCTTTGTCCAGAGAACCCCTTCAGGCTAGCTCCAACATCCTTGTTATATGCTCCCACCAGTTTTTTTTTTTTTTTTTTTTTTTTTTTTTTTTTTTTTTAAACATTTCCTTTTCTGGCCTAAGAAGATGCTTGCTCCCAGCTCATCTTGAGCTTACCCTGCCTCAGCTTTGGAATCCGCCATGGTTTCTTTTAGTGGGAGTGGTATTAGAATCCAAGATTTGGTTTACCCTTGATATATGTGATGCACTCTGATTTTTTTTCATTTAAATTTCTCCTAGTCACAGATCAAATGGATTTTGCAACTCAGTTTGAAAAATATCGGTCTAGGGCAACTCCTTTGTTACTGCCATCTTCTTGAAGCCCTAGCTAAGCCGGAAACAGGAGTCAGTCCCTCTGCACTAAGACAGCTCCCAAGAATCCACTAGAAGTTCATGCAGGCCTCTGGGACAGGGAGAGGCTTCTCCCCAGGGGCTAAAGTTGGATTTAGCATTTGGCAATTATGGGCTGTGGAATCCTACATTAGAGCAGTTTTCCAAACAGCGGCCCAGAGGCCTGGCCTTTTAAGTGTGTTTAGCTAGGTTTATTCCTCTTCCGTGGTAGTGGGGATCTACATCTACATCTGTCTCTCCATAGCCTTTATTGATGGTAGCTGCAGAACTCTGATTGTGACCTTCCCATAGACTCAAAGTACTCAAGAGCTTCTAAGGGAAAAAAAGTTGATGCCCACAGCACACCAGCTTGCAAAGATTGAGCCCTGGAACCACCACCCACCAAACCTGATAGAAACAGAAAACACTTAATAGGGGCAGGTATTCTGGGTATAACATCCAGCATGGTCTACATATACCTTAGAAGTTTAGAGAGTCTATAGGAGCTGGTTTGATTTTCCTATAGAAGTTGATCTTCCTGCTCAGTACGTTTTGCAGTTGTACCTATTTCTTCTGGATCAGTACAAGCTTTTGAATTCTCCCACTAAACAACAAGCTCTGGCCCTGCAGAGTCAAGTCTGTTCTCAACTATATAAAATATCCTTTATGTTTAGTAAAATCATCTTGTGGAGCTGAGCATAAAATAACCAAAGTTAGTTTACTTTTTCCCCCTTGTTTTATTTCTATATATTATATAAGAATTCTATCAAGTGGAGGACTGAAACCTCACGTTTCTAAATAAGTGATAATTTTCTAGAATATAAACTTAAAAGAATGAGATATAGAGATCTTTGTAAGGAAAAAAAGAATTGCCATTGTGGTAACTTACTAAATTTTTTTAAAAATTATTGAATTCTTACCAAATGCCAGGCAGTATAGTTTCTCCATGTATTTTTATTGACACTTTCTGAGCACTTGCTGGTCTCCAGGGCTACAGAAACTTTGCCCTAAGTTCCCATCTAATGTCTTCCATCATCCATCAGGAACCATTCAGTGGTTCCTGAATGCTGGTGGGCCCCAAATTTCAAAATGGATTTACTTCTATCATAACTAACCACTGGGGAATAATTTTTGCATCTAATGTGTTTCAGTCATCAAGCAATGTGAACACTGTTTCTATAACATGTTTGTGGTAGTGGTTGCTATTTTAATAATAATGGTAATGAGATTTTTAGGGACTGAATGTGTGGCCAGGAGGGCCAAAGAATAGAGCAGGAATGATAATGCCCAGTTTAGAGCTTGGGAATCTGAGGCCCTGAGAGGGAAGAATCTGTCTGTGATGGCACTGGACCAGGTGCAAGCTTCCTGGCTCTACCAGTCTCAGCCCCACAGTTTCATCCTAAAAGGAACTACTTTTACTTAAGGGACAAAATCTTTTAGGAGCTGCCCAGAAACATTTAGAAAACATGCTCAGAATTTAGAAGTAATAATGCAGGTTTCACAATGGTGCTGTAAGAAAGGGAAGTAATGTTAAAGTCACAAAATATTTTTGCCCTTTAATAAGATAAATTTCTAAAAAAATATTTTATTCCATATTTTGTTCATTTCAGTAATTCTGAAGAAAGCATGTCTTGCGCTAGATAGAAGAATTTAAAATGTAAAGCTATTTGGGTTGTGCCTCGTTCCCAAATGCCCAGGAATCACTGATCTCTGATGTTTGGTTGTTACATTAGGACAAATCTTGGGACCAGGAGGCGGAGTAGGCTCCTCCCACTACCAGTGACCCCTGCATGCCTTGGCTGCAACAAAGGCCTTTTAAGAATCTCAGTTTCCAAGTCCAATGGGCGGCTTTGTCTTGCCTTCCTTAGCCTGGAGGTTCTGTTTTCCAAAAGCAAAGGGTAATGAAACAGACTGAAGTAGAACAGGTTGTGAAGGGAAATCCTTGAGGCACAGAAAACTTCCTATCACATTGGAATAGGACATTTCTAGCACAGGCCTGGGTTCAGAAATTCCTAGGGCTGGTTGTTGAAACCTTTGAGGATAAATGCCACAGCTGTCCATGTGGCCCTCTTAGTAAGCACCATGTTGGGTGCAAACCCTTAGGGGAAGACTAGGTTGGGTCAGGAACCCTCCTGACCACCCCTCTTTGCTCTAGGTCACCTTAAGAAGCCCAACAATCCTTTTTCATTCTAGATTACTGCTTGTTTGACACACAGATAGGATTGCAATGAAATGTTAAATCTCACATCTGTGGAAATGTTGGTAGTTCACACATAGGTAAGTAAGACTGGCCAGAAAGCTTTTAGAAAACAGTCTTGTCATTCCTGTCCTGTTATCCACTAACAGCTCTACTCTTAAGGGCAGGAAGCATGGTCCAGCCCTATCCTGGGAAAAGACACATAAAAGCTCAATCCCTGAGCTGTGCTTATGCAATACTATAGTGACCAGTAAGCTGAATGTATTTGCTTCACTCGTAGCCTTTAAAAAATCTTGAGGAATGCTTTGTTGAACCTAAGTTAATGCTTCAAAAAAGGGGGGGGGGGGGATAAGATATTAAAGTTTATTTCTAAGAAATGCAAAATATTGCATTTTTGAATATTAAATCTATTGTAATTTACAAATCCCTCCATCGTCTCCATCCATTCAGAAAAAGCCAAAGGAGGATCTCTTAGGAAGGAACTAAGGGATTCTTCTCACTGATCCTCGGAAGACACAAGGCTTCCCCTTGCCCTCTCTCAAAAGAGGAAGCCATAGCAGCAGTTTCTGTCAATTAACAAATGTTACTGCCACTCCTGCTTTAAAAGTGACAGGGAACAGGGCTCTTATTTAGGACTTTGATGATCACTCTTCATATAGAGTGTAAAACCCCTATAATGAATTAGATCTAGTTTCTTAAATAAAAACGGCTACGTAAAATTACATACATATATATATGTATATGTGTGTGTGTATATATATATATATATTATTTTTTTTTCTTCTAGTTAACAGTCATTTAGTCTTAAATGCATGGACCAAACCCGAGATCCAACCTCACCCTTATTTCCCACCACACATTCCCTCCTCCTCCACTGAAGCTCTGGGAAGCGAGTGCAGCAGCAGTCAGGAACCAAGGCACAGGCACAGCTGGGGTAAACGGAGTCATGTGGGATAGGCTGCCACTGACTAAGCAGGAGTCACGGAACCCTGCCTGCACCCTAGGCAGGGGGTTTCCCGATCACCCTCAAGTTCTCCCATCCCTTAGTTAGATCTTTTAAAGGCACATCCAGAAACGTTGCAACTGGAGGCTGTGGTAAGCTCCACACAGTTGCCAAACAGAGGTTAAGGGGCTGTAAGACTCAGTCACAGAGCGATGAGGCTATCCTTGCCTTCTCTCAGCGGGAGGGGGAGGCAAGGGAAGGGGGGAGGGGAATCCTGGAATCCAGCCTGCTTTTGTGGAGGTCCAGGGAGGGGCCAGCAACAGGAAAGACCTTGCTGTGTGTCAGTAATGCACATACTTAACAGATCTTTGGTGCTTGAGTAGCAGCATCTTCCTATGTACAAAGGCTTCTGTAGCCAGCAGAGCTGAGAAAAGTATGCTCCTGCACACAGTTGCTGGCCTGACTCCTCCCCCAGTACTGACAATCTCCTGCACAAGGGCACAAAGCATACACAGTAAGTCTAAACCGCAGTGAATGTGCTAACAGTTTAGAAAAGATTTCCTGCGACAGACCTGGGAAGGTTAACTTCCCTTCCCAGTTCTCTTGAGGATCATGAGAAACTCAGCCCAAGCCCTACCCAACAGTTTTGCCTCCTAGTTGTCTTCACAGATGAGAAATTCCTACGTCTTCCCCCAGATAGGAGGGGGGTACTGGAAGGGTCTCTGAGGGCAGAAGTTTGAGGACTTAGATGGATGCCCACCTTATAGGCCTCTGGGCTCCAGGACCAGCCAGTTCTCAGTGACCATCTGTACATCCTGGCCACTCAGAGGCTCCCGCAGCCTCACTTTCACCTCCAGCTTGCCCCCAGTGGGCTTCCTTCCATCCAGGACCTGTGAGGACCACAGAGGGAGACGGTAAGTGAGATGGGCCAGGGGCTGGGAGCAGACCGCTCCCTATGCTCACAGGAAAGAAAGGAGCTCAACTGTCCTTCAGTGTCAACACAAGAGTCTCCATGACAATGCTGCCCTCCTGCTTTTTGGTGATTTTAGGTTAAGTCTTATAAAAACTAACATGGAAATCCAAAGAAGTGTCAATGCTCTAAAGAGACAAGAAACCCAGAGCTCTGCCCACTCAGTTTCCTCACAGTTCCTGGAAAAAATGCTCTGGCTTCATGCTATAGCCTGAAAACCACTAAGCCCAAACCCATACTTCACAGATGGCTCAGAAAGTAGTGAATGGTAAGGCTACGAAACCACCGTGTGGCAAGGTCAGGACTAGAACCCAGGCCAAGAGTTCCTTTCCACCCATCACACTGCTCCCTTCCTTCCAAGCAGGAGCCTGGGCTGCTAGAGTACAAAGCAGGACTACAGGCTCAAGAAGTCTGCCTGTAGTTGGGCAAACACAGAGCAGACCTGGCTTAAGAACATCCCCCCACCGGGCCCCCCCAAAGCAGGCAGGGAGTGAGGGCAGGCACACTAGAGGGAAAAGCCCTGGCCTACAAATGCATCAGCAAGGATCTGGGCTGAGGTCTGCCAGGAACACAATATTTGTGCTTACGGAACACCCTTGTCACTGGACATAGACAAGCTTGTCATAGACATAGCTTGTCATAGACAAGCTCTCAGAGTCCCTGCCTATGAAATTCATGTAAGTTCATACAAGTTTAAGGAGCTGTCTGGAGCCAATTCCTAAACACAGACTAGCTGCATTCTTGTGGGCCCCCAATCTGGAACTACCTCATCAGCTTTATGTCCAGAGCCTGTTCCACTTCTTCATGATGGCTAGACAACTGCCCCACCCACAACTCTGCCCCCCAAAACCTAGGAATTTATGTATGCCAAGTTGACAGCAATGATCAGACCCCTCAAGAGCCACCATACCTGGGAGCTTAGATGACTCAGAGTATTGTGGAAAGAGTATCACTGCTTCTTGTGATGCTATGAAATTTTCTCAGATCCTCTGAATCTCTTCATTTGTGAAACAGGAATAGCACCTAGTCTACAGCGCATTTGTGGGTATTTTTTCATTAATGGGCACAAAAAACCTACAGTAGGGAGTGGATGTTCAGTGAATGTAGGGTATTTGCCAAGTCGTCTGGTTTGCCCATCCTACCTCCACAATCTCTCTGATCTCACACTCATTCTCCAGCCGCTCCAGCTTCAGGTGGGCTGTGCCAACCAGCTTGTCACTTCTGAAGAAGGATCTGGGGAACCAAGAATCAGCAGGGTATTGGACTGGGAAAAGCAGGGAAGGCAGGAATGAGCCAGCTGTGCCCAATGCAGGAAGACTGAATAGCAATAGGGGCAGCAACAGAAGCCCTTCCTTCCACCCAGCCCATCTTGGTAATATACCTGACAAGGGCCTCACCCTTTGTGGAAGATTTCAAACTTGATTCCTTTGCTTTGGATCACCCTCCTGAAGCCCCGGTGGTTTCGGTTGATGTTTAGTTTGAAGAGCTGATCAAATTCTGCAATGGGAGAAGACAAGAAGTGGCGTGGGCTCCCAGGGATTTCCTGAGAAAGTGGAAAGAGAGGTCCAGAGTTGGCCTCCCCTCTCTCTGCCAGCAATTCAAAGGGACTGCATCAGAGGGTGGTAGAGCATCTAGGTCCTGGCCTTGAAAGTCCACTCAGACAATTTTTGTAGTCTTATTAGACACAGATTATACCAAAATGGGATTCAACTCCCATTTCCACCACCTCCTTGCTATGGGGCCCTAGGCAAGTCCCTCTACCTCTCTGAGCTTCAGTTTCCCCAACTACTTTTATCTCCCAAGTAAACCAGCTAAGAGAACAGATCTGAAAGCACTCTGAAAAAAAAAAATGCTGCACACATATCAGAGAATAAGAGAGAAGAGAAAGCAGTCCTCACCTGGAGAGTTTGTGTTCTTCACCACAGCTGTTTTGCTTTTTTGAGCCTGGTCCTAGAGCAGTAAGATGGGAGAGGTAAGGATAGCTTGAAAAAACAGCTGTATAGGGCAAAGAACTCTAGGCTAAATGTTGAGGGAAGTGACTTCCCCCTGTGAAGAATGTATCCAAGGGTCTTCAAACCGCTCCCTGTAGCCAGACCTCCCAGGGAATGCAGAGAAATTGTGCACAGGGTCCTGGATGGAAGATGGGTGTCAGGGGATCCTACCTCTCCCTGAACCTCACCGAGTTAGGGTAGTGGAACTCAAACCGCACAAAAGCATCCAAGTCATCAGGAGTCACTCCTATGAAGGAGAAATGAGAGTCAGGGTCAGAAGAAGTACCACGGAGCCTAGTGCTTGATATGGAGGATGAGCCAATGCCTCTCTATATTGACCGGGGGTGAAGTGTCTGGGCAACAGTCTGAAGTAAAGGTGGCTCTTGGGCTACCTGAAGGGGCTGGGAGGTTCATTCCCCGGACAATGATCAGATGCATTTCTGTGCTGTTGAGTTCTGAGAAGATCCTACAGCCAAGAAACAAGGAGAAAGCACAAAGTGAAGCAGGTGGTAGGAAAAGGTCCTCTCTTCCAGTGCCTGTTTGCCTGCCCAGTGGAGAAGTGGTCAGGAGAGTAAGCCCAGGGAAGCAAAGATTGTCTGGGCTAACGGTGGCAGAGCTGGTATACAGATAGATCTCAGACCTATATGACCTCCAGTCCAGAGTTCCTTCCACAGCCACCACCCAGCTCTGAGCTTCTCACAGGCAGGTAGCTAAGCCCACTCCTCCCAACCTCAGCGCCTATGGCCAGGCCAAGCCTGGGAAGCCTCACTATAGGGGCCTAAGTCTCCAGTCCCTTGTCCTATCCCTGCATGGAGCCACTGTTTCCCTTAGGCTTTGGCACCTCACAGTCTGGAATGTCTTCAACTCAAAGTGGTGGCCGGGAGGGTCAAGGCCCTGAGCCTGGGCCAGCTGCAGGATCTCAAGCTGCTTCTTACGGTCCTGAGCGAGTTTCTCAAACCTGACAGGGATGGGTGGGCATGTCAGCACTGTAGGGCTCACTTTCTCCTTCCCACCCAATAAGCCCCAGCCCGAGGCCTTGCACTTACCGGGTAGTCTCGGCCACATTGCCCTGGTGCATGAACTGCTTGGAGAACAGCAGGCACTTCTAAAAATAAGGGCCCAGAGTGACTGCAGAGCCCACAGTGGAACATCTAGGTTGGCATTTGAAGCCTGACTTCTGAAAGTCCCAACCTTCTTCTGTAGCCTCACCCCTCCTTCTCCCAACACCTACCATATCCAAGGCCACTGTTCCCAAGTTCCATCAGACTCTTCTGCCTAAGTTTTTGTTGTTTCCTTTCCTGAGGATAGCCATTCCTTTCCTGAGGATAGCCATTCCCCAAAATTCACTTAGCAAACTCCTATTTTTCCTTCATAAACCTAATAGAAACATCACTTCACAAGCAGACTTAAAGGCAGCAGTTCAGATAGATATACACATACAAAAATATACATCTATATCCATCTCCCTTGAAACTTTCTTCCTCCCGTCTATAAAGTACTTTACCCATTGTCACACAACCAGTAAGTGGAAGAGCTGGAATTTGAATCCAGGCCTATTTGATCTGGGCCCCATAACTTTACCCAAAGGATGCTGTGGGCACTGAAAGGGGAAGACAGACCAGCAGTCCACTGACCTCATGTTGCTCCAGAAGCATTTTTTGTAGCTGGGCATATACTTCCTCAGCTTTCTGGGAGAGTCGCAGGTCCTCATGGTGAATGAGGATGAAGTCACCCTCCTCATCCGTCAAGGGTGAAGGGACCTGCTCAGGTCACAAGGCCCCTCAGGGGCCCCAAGAGTCAGATTATTCCTCTACTGAGCCTAACAAATGCAGAAGCAAAACTAAATGTTTCTCCAGTTTCTACTAACCTCCAGTGATGGGAACTCATTGCCTCCCCATTCTATCCCAAGCTTTGCTCTGCTTTCCATTAGCCTTGCCATGCCTCGTCATCTCTGACCACAGGCAGCCCGCCTGGCCTTCCCTGGTCTCTCTTCGGGCAATGGGGTAGAGCAGCATAAGCAACAAGCTCTTTCTGTCTGCATCCTATCTGCATCGCATCCCCTCCAAGCAGCTGCTTCATTCACCGCCCTGCCTGTCCAGCCTGCCAATGCCTCCTCTGCCTGAGAAGTCCAGCTGCTTAAACAAGTGAAACTCACCTTGGAGAAGTCCACAGGTCGGCCAGCTCGTCGTACCTGGGTGATCTGAGCTTCAAGGCATTTGGCTACCCGCAGATGGGCTTTGGCCTGCTCCAGGTCCTGGCTGCGCTTGGCCTGCAGGGCTGCCCGTTGGTATTGCAGTTTCCGTGCCTCTAGCAATGCCAGCTGCTCGCGCACTGAAGGGCAAGGGATAATGGTTAGAATCATGCCTGTCCCTCACTACAGTCTTCACTCTTCCATCCCTCTTCTCCCCAACTCACCAGAGGGACTCAATGATTCCTTAGAACTCGAGGCCTTGGTCTCTGCCAGGGCACGGAATGAAGGGACCACAGGCTGTGCTGGCTTCTTGGCCACTGGGGCCTGGGCTGGGAGCTTATCCTGCAGGTTCCCGGGAAGCTGTCACACAGAATCTGTTCCCCACCCAGGCTCTCCTCCTAAGGCTGCACTAACTTACAGGGTTATGTGGACTGAACCAGGGCTCTGGAGTTAGACCTGGTTTGAATCTAGCTCTGCTAACCCCTAGCTGGGTACCCTTGGCTAAGTTTTTTCTCTGTAAAGCAGAAGAAAGCATACCTACCTCCCCGGGCTTGTTAGTATGGATAACAACAGGGTCTGGGTTTACCCCTCATCTGGGGTTTCCCCCCACCAGCCCCTGGAAGTCCCAGGCCCTGAGCCAAACCTCATCCTCATCCTCATTTTCCTCTGCTGGGGCTGTATCCTCCGAGGAAGCCAGTTTCTGGGCAGCTGCTAAAGTAGCTGCCACTACATCCCCATCAGTGCCCACAATGGGCTCCAGGCCAGGAATGGGGGGGAATCCTGTGGAAGAAAAGACAGCTGGGAGAGGATAGGTAGCCTTGGGGAAGCACAGGCTGTTGTGGGCCTTGGCTGGGTCTTCCTGGCCATGTCTGGGAGAGGTGGCTCCCACAGAGTAGAGGCAGATACAGGAGAAATCATTTCCCCTTCCCCCTTTCTTGCTCAGAGACCTCCTCAAAAAGCCCCTAGGCCAAGCCCCACTCACCTGGAGGAACAGGTAACTCAGCAAAGTCAACTCTCCGTCCTGCCCGGTGTGCTCGAATGGCATCTTGATATTGCTGCAAGGGAAGGAAGGGAGAACTTACAGTGGGCTGCAGTCTACAGGCTCCACACAGGGAGAGGAAGACTGAAAGCAGTCCTAGAAGGAAAAAGACCCCAGAGGCAGTAGGAAGTCCAGAAAGAGAGACAGATAGATGGAGACTCAAAGACCAAGACTAACTGCAGCCACAGAAGGCTGACATGGGGCAGGGGTTGTGCAGCTGTGGGCCCACCTTGGCAATGCGCTCATGCATCCGGGCCTTGCGCTCATCCCCACTGCCCCGGGCCTGGATGCCTGCCTCACGGTACTTGTTCAGTCTCTGCTGCAGGGCATCCAGCACTGTCTGTGGCTCAGCAGGGACCACTTGAAAGGATACAGGAGATGGTGTCAGTTCTGCTGCCTCTCTCCAGGTCCCCCACTCCACAGTCCCACCATCCCATCCTACCTGGGGCTGCTGGAGTGTCAGGGGCCATCACTGGCTGCACTCGCTCCACTGCTGGGGGTACAACTGAGGGTGCTGTGAGGGCCTTGGAAGCCTGTGAGAGGGGCTTCAGGTCTGGGGACACAGAGTAGAGGTGTAGATGGGGGTCCCTGGGCAGCCCCAGACCTGAAATTTCCCCCCAACCTCACCCTGAGCAGGCCCCACCCCACTGGCTCCATACTGACCCTCAGGTGCCGGGGGTATGGCACTCAGGTCCACATGCTGCCCCTTCTCCAGGGCCTCCAGAACTGCACCAAATCTCTATAATAGGAAAAGCAGATGTGGGCATAAAACCAGGGTAAACTCTGGGCTGAAACCTCCTCCCCTCCCTCCCTGCCCCCGACCAGACTTACTCCAGGTCACTGTGGCCCCCTATGTGAAACAAAGGCTTGAATACAGGGCCTCTGATTCAGACATCATACCTTCCCAATCCTCATGAGCTCTCGGGCACGGTCTAAGTCTCCAGCCCGCTTGGCATTCAGGGCAGCCAATTTATACTCTCTCTGTCGGGCTGACAACAGGGCCTGTGGGTCTGGGTCTGAATCAGATGGGGCAGAAATGCCAGGACTGCCCAAGAGGCTTGTCTCAGGTTGGCAGGGGTTGTCTATTAAGAAACAAAAAGGCCGAAGACGGGGCATGAGGGTCAAAGAAGGTACATACCATGGGTTCCCAGTGCCTACTGCCTACAGATCTGGCTGGCCTGAGAACCTTTCAGAGAAGGTGCATCTGATGACAATGGACAGTGTGGCAGGATGGGGAGGTGGGCCATGGGCTCTGACTCGAAACTAGGATAGAACCTAAAGGTCTCCAGATACCTGGCTCCATCATGAAGGGAGCTGGGGCATCTGCCTCAGGGTTCCTGTCATCTGTTTCCTGGGCGGCCAGCTGTTTCTTGCCCAAAGCCACTGGAGGTGGAATCTCATCCTCACTGATCTTCCTGCCTTTCCTCACAGCAGCCAGTTGGGACTCCAGAGTCTGAGAGAGAGAACCCAGAAATCCAGCCAGCCATCTTAGCCTGAACCCTGCTTGAAGACAGGCCAGGAATCCTTCACCTCCACAAGCCAGAGGGGAAGCGCCTCCCCTCTTGTTTCACCCACTGTCCTCTGCCCCACTCCACGCAGCCCTGCTCTCTGGCAAGGCCCAACCCACCTTTAGGCCACGTTCACAGCGCCTGGCTTTGGCTGCTTCACCTGCCTCCTTGGCACTGGCTGCAGCCTCCCGGTAGTTGTGGATCCGATCCTCCAGCAGAGCCTGCAGTCCCCGAGGCCCTCCAGCCTGTAGATACTTCAGTTCAGGGCATGGCCACTCCAGGGCCAGCTAGGCCCCTGCTGCTCCCTCCCTGCAAGGAAGCTGCCCCAGAAAATGGAGCTCTTGGATTCAAGGAGAAGGAAGAGCCTAAAAGCCTCAAGCTACGAGGCAAAGACTCACTGGAGAGGCCAGAGAGGCTGTGTCAGAGGCAAACACAGAGGCCTGGACAGTCTGTGGAAGCCAGGAAATGGCTGTAGGGGGTGGTTTGGGAGAACAGAGAGGCCTTTGAGGCTGGCCAGCCACCAAGCAGTTTCTCAGGCTTTGTCTCTGCTTGGGGCAGCTGCTGGAGGGCCCTGGGAGGGGTTATTGCAGCCTTCCTATGCAAACCACGCTACATGCATGTTATACACAGACATGTAGGGGCATCAAAGGCACACAAGATCCCTCCAGAACCTACCTGAGCTGCTGAGACTGAAGCTGTTAGTAGAGCTGTCTGTCCTGGAGGTTCAATGTTTTCCTGTCCCTTCTCTTCCTCAGAGCCATCTGGGCTGGCTGTCTTATCACCATCCAGTGGCCCAGCCTCCTCACCTTCACCCAGGACCTCCTGCAGCTCAGTCTGGGGAGACAAAAGTCTCAGGAGCTTGGAAGCCTCATAGCCATATACATGATAGGATATAAGAATAAAGGGCCTTTTCCCCACAGCGATATTTCCCAATATCAGTCACTGTGCCTAAAAGTCCTTTTTACCATTAATCTGACCAAGGAGAGCCTTGAAAACAGTAAACACTACAAATCTAAAAATCCCCAAATGCATAGTTCAGACCACACACCAAAGGGGATTAGTCTCACAGTGTAGTTGGGAAAATGGGCCCAAAAAGAGCAAGGCACTCACTCAACCTCAGAACACACGAGACAAACCCCAGGCCTCCTCCACAGGTTTGACCACAGAGCCCTCAGACACAAGCCTGGCAGACGCACCAGCAAGTCTGCATCGTCCTCCAGCCCTTCCTCCTCCTCCTCCTCTTCCTCCTCCTCCTCCTCCACATCCCGCATACAGTCTGCAGCCAACTTCTCAATGTGGGCCATAGGCAGGGGGGCTGAGGGAAGAGGGTTACAGAAGCTCAGGGCAACTCAGAAAAAGTCCATGAGGAGTGTCTTCAATTCACTGTGACAGCAAGACACACCCAGGTAGAAATCTTCCTTCCCTTCCACAGCCAAAGTCCCACCTGGAAAATTCCTGCTCTTCCTTTGTGACCCAGCTCAAAAGACCCTCAGCTGGGAAAGCTTCCTGGCTCCTCCAACAAGCAATAAGCTGTTCCCTTCTTGGCATTTTTGTGTTGTAGTTATTCATAGACCTGTCCATCCATTCCCCCAACCACACCTTTCACATATGTAAGATTTTTAACATCCACTGAAGCTTCACAACAATTATGCAAGATAAATAATATGATCTCCATTTTAAAGAATGAACTGATAATAAAACCAAAGATAATCTTCCTAACAGTGCAATCCTAGTAAGGGGCAGAGCGATGACTCAAACCCAGGCTCATCTAATCTTTTACTTACACATTTGACACAATTTCTGTGAATTTATTATGTGCCCAATGCAGTCCATGCTGAGCCCCTCCTCTATACTGGGCCCTGGCTACATCTAAGACAGAGACCTGAGTCAGAGAATCAGACTGCTGATTGTCCACAATGGGGAGGGGGGCAGTAAGAGGAGTGAGCTTCCCTTCACACAGGGGAAGATGGCCTCTTGGTGGGAATGCTGCACAAGAATGGATATCAGAAGGACCAGGATATCTAATGGGCTCCTGTCAGTTGTGAGGAGAGAACCTCTCTACCTGCCTGAACCCATCTGGTCCCAGCACTGAGCCAGCCCAATGACACAAACTCACCCTGCCCCTTGGGTGCTGGCTTCTTGTCAGTGACCCCTGCTTCCCCTGTGAGGGCCAGTAGTTCAGCCTCCAGGTCCCCATCATCTTCAGTTTCCTCCATCCCCAGCAGCATGTCCTCTGGGCTGAATTCCACAAAGAGCCCGAGCTGAGAGCAGAGAAGGGTTCTTAGGAACCATACCATGAGGCCCAACCCCAGGGCCAGTCTCAGGCAGTCAGTGACTCCTTCACTGTGTGTGAAGCCCAATGTGCAAATAGGGAAACTGAGGCCTGAAACATTAGCCTTTGGAACAATTATCTCCCTGGTGACTATAAAGAACCCAGTAAGACTACACTGCCATTATTATTACTCACAACATAATAGCACTAGATGCCAGGCACTGTACTTAGCACTCTATATAATTATTTTCATTAATTCTCACAATCCTGAGAAGTAGGTCCTATTTTATTTTAATTGCGGTAAAACATATCTAACATACAAATTATCATCTTAACCATTTTTTTTAAAGCTTTACACCCAACATGGGGCTTGAACTCAGGATCCCGAGATCAAGAGCTACCTGCTCCACAGACTGAGCCAGCCAGGTGCCCCTCACCTTGACCATTTTCAAGCGTACAGTTGAGTGGCATGAAGCCCATTCACACTGTTGGGCTACCATCACCATCATCCATCTACAGAACTCTTTTCATCTTATTAAACAACTCCCCTCTTCCCCCTCCCCCTGTCCATTACCATTCTACTTTCTGTCTCTATGAATTTGACTACTCTAGGAAAAGGCAGTCCTATTTTTATCTCCAAGTTCAGATGAAACTGAGACAGCCTTGTAAGTGGCAGACCTAGAATTTAAAAATAAAGGTCTTATGACTTCAGTGTATGCTCTTTATCCCACAACCTCCCTTACTCACCTCTTTTAAGACATTAAGAATGGACTAAGAAGTTTCAGGACTTGGACCCAGAAGAAATAAAGGGAGCAGATTAGAGAATAGACTTCTGTCTCCCACCTGGGCCACAGCCCTGTGTCCCTAAGCAGCAAAACTCTCCAGGCACAGTCCTCAAGCCCTGGTATCCTTGGCTAGCAAGCAAAATCATGGCAGTAAATGAGAAACCCATAACAGTGCTGACACCCCATCAGAACACCCTAAATTTGGTGGTTCCTGAATCCTCCAGATCACTCATAGGGAGATGGCCATGGCAGGAGGATGCCTGGGTTGAAACACAAAAGAGTTCAGGCCTCATCTCCCACAGGTGGGTGGCAGGGGCTAGTCACAGGGTCTCTGCCAACTGTAGGAGGAACTGCTCAAAGTCTCTGCACTAATGGGGAAGTCAAACAGGTGACCCCGTTTGCCCAAGCTGTCTAGAGACCATCCCCCACCCCCACCCCCAACCTCAGGCTGAGAAGTGAAGGAGGCTGTGTGTGTCCATACCTGCTTTGCAGCTGCCACACCCTGACCACTGGCCTGAGGGCCTTTCCGAGGTCTTGGCCCTGGCATCTCGACAGCCTAGACACCTGTCTGGCGGGGAGAGGAAGAGACTCAGACTGGAGCAGCCTATAAGCCCCACCTCCAATACTGCAACCTTGTGGTAAGGTGTGGTTATAGTAAACTCCCAGAGAAAAAAGGCAATGTTTAACACCAAAGGATGAAATACTAACTCTGGAATCATAGCAATGAAGCAAGCAATATGGGAGATGGAAGGGATGGGACCCACCTGTTAATGGGTTTAAGCGGGGAGTGTGGACACACAGTAAAACTTACTGAACTGATTGACCAATTTGGATTAAACCCAAGAGGTTGAGTGAGGGGGAGTGGCATAGGAAAGTAGATTCAGGAACAGGGCTGGTACAAGCTGGGTGGGATTCCAAAAGGCTCTAAAACTGTGCCAAACATGGTAGCCATCTATGGCTTTTAACTTTAAATTAATTAAATAAAATTTAAAGTCCAGTTCCTCAGCTGGTGGCTACCACTGGCCAGCACAAACACTGAACATTTTCATCACCACACAAAGTCCTAATAGACATTCTGCTCTAGAGAAATCTGACTCAGCATTCTGATTCAGAGATCTCACAACCTTTCACAGGAGTATGTGAAAATCTGTGCTGGGCACTGGGAGAGCAGGAATGAATCTGACATGTCTCAACCCTCAAAGAACATTTACATGGTGGGGACAGCCTCTTCAGTGGACAAAAACCGCACAGGGTAGCTCCAGGGAACCGGGATCCCCAGGAGTGGCCAATTATCCAGCACAGACAGAAAAGGCATCTTAGAGAAAGTGATGCTTGTGCTGCCTCATGAAAAAGTTGGAGGTAAGGAAGGGGTATGGAATTCCAAAAAGAGGGAACAACCTGACACTGGTTCTAAGGTGAGAAACAGTGTGGTCTCCACAAGAAAGCTGAAGACCTGGGATTACTGGGGCATAAAGTGTGAGACAAGAAATGGCACAAGCGAAGCTTGTAATCTCTACAGGGGGCAAAACAGAAAAACCTTTACGCCTAAAGGACGTTTGGCATTATCCTGAGGGCAGTGGACGTGAAGGGACCAGGTCAACGACTCAGAAACTCCCGCTGGCGAAAGAGGGGAAGGGGTAGGAGGAGAATGGAGGCTGGAAGCCTTCTCGGTACAGAACATCTCGCAACGTTCCCGCAAAAGAGGTGAGCAAAGGGAGCACGGGAGGCAGAGAAGCGGATGGATTCCACCGTCAGAGAGTAAAATCAACAGGGCTCCGAGGTTAACTGGATGTAGGCGCACGGGATGGGCCGCTCAGGGTAACTCCAAGCGTCAGAGTTCACTGACTTAGGTGAATGGTGGGCCGTCACCTGAGCGGGGGGCACGGAGCGAGCGAACTTGGGGAAGAGACGAGGTCAGTCAGACATGCCGAGTCTGCGGCTCCGGGGCAACGGGTAGGGCCGTCGGTGTTGGGCCCAGATTCTGGAGAGAAGCGGATAGCGGAAGCCACAGGGGAGGCGAAGCCGAGGGACCCCACTCCGTCGCGGCAGGACGCACAGCCCTGCCCGGCCCCAGGCCTCCATCTCCCCCGCCGCCCGGTATCTCCCCTCGCCGAGGGGCAGGTACGCTGCATACCTCGCGGCGGATCCAAAACCTGCCCGGGCCTTATCCACCCGGCTTCGCCTAGGGCTCCCGCGGCCCCCGGGCGGCCGCAGTGGCAGCGGGTACAGCTGCTGCCGTGACAGGAAGCGACTCTGCGGGAGACTGCTCGCGCCCTCACACGTGACTCCGCGGCCCGTAAGGCGCGCACTACGCATGCGCAATATGAGGTGGGCGTGACGAACCAACAGGTGACTCTAAGGGCGAGGTTTTCCAACGCGCAGGCGCCTTTGGGCAGGTAGGGCGAGGCTTGCGGAGAGGGTCGTTGGTTGGTGTTGGGTTGTAGCGCTGAGGGCGCAAATGCAGTAGGTTCGTCCTCTGCCTTTTGTATTTACAAGTTCCTCGCTATGCTTCCTCCCCTACACCCAGTATGAAGCTCCTGGGCGCACACTCTCCAGACCTACATGGCCTCACGCCCTCGCCCCGCCCCACTCTGAATGGAGGCGGGGCTTGTTTGCCACCCTCGTCAGTGTTGTCTTTGTAAATGAGTCTAGAGAAATAGAAATGGGGCTCACCATTTGTTTCCTAATCATTCAGCAACTGAATGTACCTTTTCCAGTCAGAAGGCGGGTTGAACACCTAAGATAAGACTGGCAGTGTTCATTGAACCTCTTCATGAAGTCGCTTCAGTTTAAAACCGAGATAACGCCTATAACCAGCAGGGCGATGAAATGGCGGGTGGATGGGGCGTTAAAGAGAATCTTCATCTTAAAATCTTGCAACGCGCACCTGCCTAAATTCCAAACTTTTAAGCTATTACTGTTTTGCGGTTTGTAGTTAGAGGCTTAAAAAATCTCCCAGTTTTTTTGGACAAAGGGCTTTTCCATCTCCTTACTGCTTTTGGGTGATTTTCCAAGGAGACAGTCTTTACCACTTTAAAACTGAAGTTTCAAAAATTAAAAAAGTTGAAGTTTCACTCCCATATTTCTTCTCATTAAACGTTTTATAATGAAATATTTAATATATACACAGATCTACAATATTTGCTTGAATGCAAGCTCCATAAAAGCATAAAATTCTCCCAAGTTCTCTCCGGTGCCTAGAGCAGTGCATGCATGGACATGGTAGGTACTCAAAATAAATAGTTCCTATTTTTTGTGTGAATTGACATAAATACGAGGGTGCCTACCACAGTTTAAGAAAAAAAACCAGTACAATAGAGTGGAAAGCTGAGCTGTCAGCATATAGCCCGCCTTAGGCCTGGAATCCATAAACTGTGAGCTCATGACCTGAGCCAAAGTCTGACCTTAACTGAGCCACCCAGGTACCCCTACAATGAACATTCTTGTACACAACTCCTGGGGTACACATGTTTTTTAGGGTAGGAGTGGGATCACTGCCTCATAGGATTTCTGCATTTTCCATATTAGATATTACCAAATTATGTCCAAAGTAGTTTCAATTTATATTCCCATCAGTGGGGCGTTTGGGTTCCAGTTGTTGCCTTATTGTCATGGAAACCTTCTCTAAAACATGTGGAAATGTTTTGGCTTGCAAGTCTCATTTACTATGTTGCCATTTTTTTTGTCATTCAGGTTTCTTACTTTGTAGATGACTCATTTTTCCTTTTTATTATGTAATTCTTCATTCTGATACGGATCCTCCTTTATATGCAGTTATAAATATATGTGCATATTTTTTCCTGAATTGAGATTTGCAGATATTCTATTTCACTCATAAATATTTCATCATAATTCTCCTAAGAACAAGGGCATTCTCCTACATAACTACGGTATTTTCCACTCACAAAGTTTCACATTTACATAATACTTACATAATATATAGTCCATAGTTTTGTTTATAATAGTATCTCTTAAGTCCACACCCAATCAAGTTTCACACAGTACATTTAGCCATGTCTCATTTCCCTATTCTCCCATGGTTTTTTGGTCTTTTGTGATACTATTTTTGAAGAGGAACAGTTGCTTTGTGTAATATTTTCCCCCAATTTTGATTTATCTGATAATTTTCTCATCAGCAGATTTGGGTCAAACACTCCTGGCATGATTATTACATCATAAGGAGGTTTTAGATGTCCGTTCCACTGTTGGCTGGAAATATAAATATGAGAATTGCAAAGTAACACAAAAAACCCTGCCAAGATTTTGACTGCAATAGATCTGTATTTAGAGATTAATTACATCTCTTTATTACATATACTTCTTGATACCTTATATTTTGTGCCTTCTAAGTTTATTTAAATATTTGTTTTTATGATAACTTTTAAAAATTATATTTTCTAGCTATTTGCTGGTATGGATTATTTGTCACTGGTATTATTTCCAGCAGTTCTTTTTTATAAGCCAAGTTTGTTATATTTACATTGTTAAAAAGATACATGACATACAGTAAGTCTTCCTCTAATCCCTGACCATAGCTATCTAGTTCTTGTCCAGAGGGAACCAATGTAACCAATTTCTTACATATTCTTCCACAACTATTTTATACAGATACATATAATTGTGTATATACCACCTTACCATTAAGTAAATGGCAGGGCCACTAACAAATAAAAATCACAAGGAGGGCTTATAGTAGGAAGGATGGTTTGGTTTTATAATCTGATGTTTGTAATGTCTGCAAACTTCTCAAACACTCTAGAAAAAGCAAATTATTTAATGGAAAATTCCAAAATACATGACAGCCATTTCCATTCAGTATACTTTGCTACAATTTGATGTGCTTAGAAAAAGGAAATCAAGCTCTTCGAAAACATCTGATCACAGTCCTTCCTTGTGAAGTTCTTCACTCCTTCAGCGCGTACAGCACATCATCCTGGCTGACATTGAGCCGCACACGAAGGAGCAGGTCATTCCTGCTGGACTCCACAAGGAGAAGGCGACAAGAGCCTAGATGAGAGCACACTGCCATTGTCTCCGACATGGTAGGGTACGGAAGTCCCTCCATTCTGCACAGTGCCACGTGTTGACTGTATACCTAGAAACAAAAAGCAAATCTGAGGTCAAATGTCAGAAAGTTTAAGAGGAAAGGTAGTCCTGATTCTGTACCTGATCATTTATTTCTTCTTTTAGGAAAGTCAGACACTTCTTGTCCAGGATACTCAATACCCTGAAAGCATCAACAGGTGCCCCAATGGGGCACAAATGCAGGGGCAGAATGCTATTCTGGCTTTGGAATCAGAGCAGGTCTGAATCCTGATTCTACCATTCACCTAAATATGCAACCCTGGGCAAGTGATTTCACTTTTTGAGCTTCAGTTTTATCTATTAAATATACTGCCACATCCCTCATGTGTTAATGGATATAAAATATCTAGTAATTGTCACTCATACAAACAATCCTAGTCTCCAGGGAGAATTGAGAGTTCCAATTGAGATTTTCATAATTCAGGTTAAATTTTACTACAAGGGTATTTTCCTTAGCAGATAATAGCACACAGGTACTAAAGCATGACCTCTGGAAAAGCAGAAAGGTCCAGGAAGAATGCTGCACAAGACAGGCAGGAAGATAATGGGAAACAGATTCCTAAAGCGCCCCAGTGTGTCAGGCAAGTCTGAAGCACTTCCTGGTCACTCTTATTCTATTTATGAATCACCCCAACCCCCACTCCCATCCAGGCTGGGAGCTTCTCAGGAGCCAGGGATATTGACCAATTCAGCTCAGGGTTCCTGGATCACATCACAGGATTGACACACTGCAGATGTTCAGGAAATGTTTACAAACTGAAATGAAGGCTGCTTTCTACAGAAGAGCTGTCTCAGGCCCTAGAAGAACAATAATGGGCAAACATAACCAACACCTAAATGTTTAAAACAGAATTTAAAGAAAACGTGAAAGGAAGTAAAGAAATAGCTGGAAGGAAAATGTCTTCCTGACCTCTCCATTTGTATGTCTAAAACATAGTGACACACACACACAAACATATACACTCCCAGGTATACACTCAAACACCTTCAATAATATTTTAAGGCAGCTCATTACCTATGGACACTAGTTTTCAACAGAACTCTAAGGCACATGCCCTAGTGATTCCTTTTACTTGATACACTTGAAACTATGCTCAAAGGAGGTTTGGATTGGTCTAATTTGTTTTTAAAATGGGTCATTCTGGGGAGGCCTGGGTGGCTCAGTCCGTTAAGTGTCAGACTCTTGATTTTGGGCTCAGGTCATGATCTCATGGTTCATGAGATAGAGCACCATATGGGGCTCTGGAAAATGGAATTTTCCATTAAATTAAGATTCTCTCTCTCTCCCTCTCTCTACCCCTCCCCTGCTCATATTCATTGGTCCCCTCGCCCTCTCTCTCTAGCACATAAAATAAATAAATTAAAATTAAAGAAAAAAAATGGGTCATTCTGAGAGCCTTATCCCCACCACACAAGCTTTATTAGGGCAATATCTCTTGTTCCTACTCATCTTTAAATCTCTTACTCCTGGGGCGCCTGGGTGGCGCAGTCGGTTGAGCGTCCGACTTCAGCCAGGTCACGATCTTGCGGTCCGTGAGTTCGAGCCCCGCGTCGGGCTCTGGGCTGATGGCTCAGAGCCTGGAGCCTGTTTCCGATTCTGTGTCTCCCTCTCTCTCTGCCCCTCCCCCATTCATGCTCTGTCTCTCTCTGTCCCAAAAATAAATAAACGAAAAAAAAAAAAAAAAAAAATCTCTTACTCCTAAAACAGTATCTGGCACATAGTACTCCTTCAATCTAATATGCAGAAACCAGTTGCTAAAGGTCTCTTCTCATACAACTAAATAAAAATATCACATAAAAATAGGTGTTGGTCTGATATTCTGTAACATA
The DNA here is from genome assembly GCF_022837055.1 of Prionailurus viverrinus. NCBI lineage: Eukaryota > Metazoa > Chordata > Mammalia > Carnivora > Felidae > Prionailurus > Prionailurus viverrinus. The sequence continues at coordinate 172,339,314 of NC_062568.1, read as the reverse complement.
ACAGGTTGGCACAAATAAAGACTAACTGTTACACAGTGATTGAAATTCCCACCCATTTAAGAAACACCAAAACCAAAATCTAGAAGGATTTGGAAAAAAAAAAAAAAAAAAAAAAAATCACTTACCTGTTGAAATGTTGCTTCTTCTAGTCCTGATCGGCGGAACTCAGCAAGTATGGCTCTCAGGAAACTCTGTTCCAGAACAGAGGAGTTTCTCAAAGAAAATGAGATGTGAATTCTCATAAGTGGCTATACCACCAGCCCAGAGAAAAGTCAAATATTAAGTTTTTCTGTCTTTAGAGAAAAGAGAAGAAAAAACTGGGAAATACTTTCTCCTATATTATTCAGCAAGTTTTCTCCTACCCCCTAAAGTTTCAAAATGATATAGAAAATGCCACTTTGGAAGCCAGGCAACACAGCAACTGTATCTGGAAATACATCAGCACACTCATTTCATGAGCAGAGTGTATCATTCAGTGTAAGAGGACTAGTCCAATAGCACTTTACTTCACTCAGTAAGTGGTCACAGTTCTCCTCCTGTACGAAGTTTGCATTTCTTTAGTTTTTCTTTTATTTATTTATTTTTTTAACGTTTATTTATTTTTGAGACAGAGAGAGACAGAGCATGAACGGGGGAGGGTCAGAGAGAGGGAGACACAGAATCTGAAACAGGCTACAGGCTCTGAGCTGTCAGCACAGAGCCTGACGCAGGGCTTGAACTCATGGACCGTGAGATCATGACCTAAGCTGAAGTTGGCCGCCCAACCGACTGAGCCACCCAGGCACCCCTCTTTTATTTTTTTTAAAAGTTTTATTTGGGGTGCCTGGGTGGCGCAGTCGGTTAAGCGTCCGACTTCAGCCAGGTCACGATCTCGCGGTCCGTGAGTTTGAGCCCCGCGTCAGGCTCTGGGCTGATGGCTCGGAGCCTGGAGCCTGTTTCCGATTCTGTGTCTCCCTCTCTCTCTGCCCCTCCCCCGTTCATGCTCTGTCTCCTTCTGTCCCAAAAATAAATAAACGTTGAAAAAAAAAAAAAAAAAGTTTTATTTACGTAATCTCTACATCCCATGTGGGGCTTGATCTCACCTCAAGATCAACAGTCACACATTCTTCTGACTGAGTCAGCCAGGTGCCCCAGATTTGCATTTCTATTTCTCTGTAGACTATGCCCCTTAAGAAAAGGATAGTGTCTGGAGCACCTGGGTGGCTCAGTCAGTTGATCGTCTGACTCTTTATCTCAGCTCAGGTCTTGATCTCAGGGTCGTGAGTTCAAGCCCCATGCTGGGCCGTGCACTGGGTGTGAAGCCTACTTAAAGAAAGAAAGAAGTGGGGGAGGGAGGGAAAAGGACAGTGTCTTCAGTAAATGCAGTTCTGAATGAGTAAAAGCTTAGAAACTTCTATGGCCTTCCTAGAATGTGGACCTCTCCAGAGGTTTTCCAAGGAAGGTCCAGGGTCAGGAAGCAAAAGAATCTTACTTTTTAAAACACTGAATACATTTTGACATATAACATTATGTACTTTTAGGATTTACAAATGTGTTACTCTGAAACATTTGTATATTGTAATATAATTGCCTTTACAGCTATACTTATCAAGTTACATAATCATAGTACAATATTGTTATCCACATCCATTAGAAGCAACTTACTTGATGGCAGTGATATATGATGACGAAAACATCTCATCTACTGCTTGCAGCAAGTGGGCTACAGTGACCAGGCCAGGGGAGTCGGGCTTCTGGCAGGAGAACTCACAGATCTCTGTGGCACGCCTACAAATGTCCAGGCAGCGTCGTGCATCTCCAGAAAGGGCTGCTACCTATACAAGAGGGAATATTTTATTCCTTGAGGTCCCTTTACCATCTCAGCCCAGGAGAAAAACCAACAGGTTCTGTGTTCAGCTAAAAAGGAAAGGCAGTGCTGGGAATGGGCTTAAGCCTGATGTTATGTACTTAGACCCAGTAGGAACCTGGTGGAAGCCCGGGTATAAATTACTAAAACGTACCTGGGACTCTTCCTTTAGTCCAAACCTTTATTTTGGGTTTACAGATAAATCCATAATGGAAAGGGCAGGGATTCTCAGATTTAAAATTTGGGATATGGGGGCACGTGGGTGGCTCAGTCTGTTGAGCGTCCAACTTCAGCTCAGGTCATGATCTCCTGGTTGGTGAGTTACAGCCCTATGTTGGGACTCTGTCTCCTCTCACTCTGCCCCTTCCCCACTCATGTGGCACATGCACACGTGCTCTTTCTCTCTCAAAAAAGTAAATAAATAAAACTTAAAAAAAAAAAAAAAAAGAGGGAAGGGAGCCACAAAGCTGAAGGACACAGAGGATTCTGTGGTTAGATGAATCAGACCAACCCACAATGCCAACAACTCCACTGTTGCTCCTTTCTTTCCACATGCAGATTCCCTTCACAGGGAATCCTGTACTCTGCCAAACTGACTCAGAAAGCCACTTGCACTTTAAATTTCACAGAGGGAATTCCTGGACTCTGCAGCCTGCAAGGATCTCAGTATTCCAATATCGGCCAGCAATCCCCACCACTTGCCCAACAACAATCACAGGTAACGATGTCCTGCCTGACAACATCCTGAAATGATTACTTCCTTCCAAAATTCCATGTTAAGTTTAAAAGAGCAAATTGTACAGGCATATAAATACACAACACACCAAGATTAAAAGCAGTCACTTGAGGGAAGTGAGATTATAGGAGTCTTTAAATGTTTTGTGTATATTAGTTTCCAGAATGCAAATTTAAGACATTCTAAAGGTCACTCTTCTAGTAACCCAAGACAAGAACAGGAGTATCAGTTTATATTCTTCCTTTCTCTAATTTCCCATTTAGTTGGTAAAGATGTCCCATGGATGTTTCCACCTATCACTTCTTCCCTCCAATCACCATTCCCACTGCCTTGTGAAGCAGCACCGTGTAGTGGCTCGTAACATGGACTCAAGAGCTACCTCAAAGAACAAAGTGAACAGGTGACCCTGGAAAGCAAGAAAACACCCAAAGCAGTTCTTGCCCAGTTCTTATCCACAAACTTTGATGACCATAAATCCCCTTTTTTAACTGCTCTGGGGTGCAGGAGACGAAAGAAAAGCTAGGGCCCATCCAACATGGAATCTAACAGAAGACCCTGTATAAACTTGGGCTGTGACCTCCAATACAGCCTCAGCATGAGGGTGAATGAAAGACCCATCATGCAAGAGATGGCAAGAAAAATGACCTGTTTAGACCTTGGTGCTAGGTAGGTGTAAATACCAACCTGTAACTACAAGCCTTCCCATGGATTTGAAACCCAAATTTCTGTTGTGTCTCCTAAAAACCTCAAGTGGAGAATTTTGTTTAAAAACGGTCCCAGTTGATAGTGGCCCTTGGTAACTGACAGAAGGAAAAACAAAACAAATTCTAAATGAAGTAATTTCAACCCAGTCCTCAATTCTTAGAGAAAGCCCTAAGGAACATGAGCATACAATAGAAAAAACAAAACAAAACAAAAAAAAAAAAAAATTCAAGACCCAGAAATAAGGAAACAAGGGCACATATGCAGGGAAACAGTAATCAATAGGATTAGATCCACAAAGACTCAGGTAAGATACAGAACATAAGATACATTTGTTTCTTTATGTGTAAAGAAATGGAAGAGAGGTTTGAAATGACAGGCAAGAGTTTTGAGTAAAAAAAGCATCTAAATTCGATGCCTTGTGAAACCAAGAACCCTAAAAGGATGGGAAGCAACAGGGGGAATAGTGGCTTACAGAATAGCCAATTCTGTAAGTTGGCAGAGTAGTGGTTGACTCTGCAGACCAGAGAAAGCCAATTCCTAAGCCAGTATTAAGGAATCCAAGAACGAATCGAAGTTACACTATATATCTTCAAAATGCTCAGACAATAGTGATACTGGAACTGGAGGTAAAGGGGGATGTTTGGCTAAAATAAGGAGGACTGGTTGAAAGTTAAGAAATTGATGCCCTAGATTAGGAGTCAGCAAACTACAGCTTGCCATACATTTTTGTACATTTAAAAAGTTTTATTAAACACAACTGTGAGCATTCATTTAATATACTGTGCATGGCTGCATTCAAGATGCAAGGGCAGAGGTGAATAGTGGTGACAGAGACCATTATAAAAAAAGCCTACAACATTTCCTTCCTGGCCTTTCACAGAAAAAGTTTGCTGACCCTTGCCCTAGATCCCTCTCCCATTTCATGCTGCTGGGTAAACATTAGGGCCACTGAGGAAGTTTTAGGGCTCTGTAGGAAAATTTTGTGCCTTGGTAATTTGTACTGTTTCCATAAAACTCTTTGCCTGGGAGATTATCCCTCTTCTGCCATGGCATGAGTTCAGAGATTTATTCTCAAATAAAGATAAAAAGTCTCTGAACCAGGGAACACTAGGTATTATTGCAGGGGAGGGGATGTCTCTCACTAGATATAAATGGTTACTGTTTGCATGCTGGATTTGAAGACCTCTACCCTGACTCCAGCCTACCTCCCCCACTCCCAGAATACTGCCCTCCAGGGAGGACCTGGGACACCCAGTCTGGGAAATCTGCCTATCCTAATGGGAAAGAACTGGAGATACTGAAATTGGCCCAATCAGATTACCCCACAGTGAAGCTCCCAGAGAACAAGCCCCACTCATGTGCTCAGCGCTCCCAAAAGCTTTTTAATCTTTACTCATACACCAGAGTGGACAACCAAGACATCTGAGGAAAGTCTCCAACCATGCAGGACAGAGACTAAATCCAAAAGACAAAAGCATCTTGGAGGAAAAGTGAGAAGACAACCTCAAATAAACAGAACAGCATAAGAAAAAAGGACCCTTCGGAGAGAGAGAGAGAGAGAGAGAGAGAGAAAAGAACTTTTAGAAAGTGCATGATAGCAAAAGTGAAAAACTACCTAACAGAAAGGTTAGATGGTAACTTTGAGGATCTTGCTCCTGGAAAGCAAACCTTAGAGACAAGCACCGTATCTGGCTTGCCTCTGACCCCAGCACCCAGCTCTGAGCTGGCATTACATGTGCTGCTATAGGCACTCAGAATTCAGATCATTTCAACCAAGAAGAACCAGAAAAAAGTTTGTATTTCTTTTAAGTGCTGAAATGCTGTGGATGTGTGGTTTCTTGCACTTAGCTTGAAGCAGACATTTAAACTACTTTATTCCTCAGCAGCCTTGGAGAATAGTCTTGGTTGGCATTCTCCCAGTGAGCTTGGAGGATGTGCATGTCCAATACCTCACACCTATCCTGGAGTGTGCACCTTACTAGGCACATTACAGACATGATCTCATTTAATTCCCTATTATTATTATTCCCATTTATTTATTTATTATTTCATATTATTATTTCCATTTTTTCAAAGAAAACTAAGGCTCAGGAAGTTTGTTTTTTTTTTTAATTTTTTTTTTTCAACGTTTTTTATTTATTTTTGGGACAGAGAGACACAGAGCATGAACGGGGGAGGGTCAGAGAGAGAGGGAGACACAGAATCAGAAACAGGCTCCAGGCTCTGAGCCATCAGCCCAGAGCCTGACGCGGGGCTCGAACTCACAGACCGCGAGATCGTGACCTGGCTGAAGTCGGACGCTTAACCGACTGCGCCACGCAGGCGCCCCAAGGCTCAGGAAGTTTTTAAGTAACTTTCATATAACCTTCCAATGCCTATCAAGTATTAGAGCCAGAACTTAAACCAGGTTTGCTACCTGACTGCCTATACAACCCTTTTCATTATACAAAGCTGCCTGTTACCTGAATCAATTAATCTTCGTTTGTATATAAGCCCACCACACTCACAGCCTGCTAATTAATTATACAATAAGAAGGTTAAGGAATTGTTCCCAATTTTGTTTCTACTTTTGGTATTTATTTTTATAGGACTTTGTAAATTTCTCTTCATCTTCAGAGCACCTAACACAAGGCAGGTGCTCGGCAAAGACTTGCCGCCTGGTTTGTAGGTGCAAGTAGGAGCTCCCTGAAAGTGACTTACCTTCCTAGCTACCAGTTGGATGGCATCATCCTCAAAGGCCTTTACATGTTTGAGTCGGGATATTAGGATCTGCTGCAGTTGGCTGTGAGTATAGGGCTGGAAGGACATCCTGGTAAGACCCTGGGGAAGACAAGATAATAGACAAATAAGTTCATTAATTGCCCACTCTGACAGTCCTGCTGGACAGCCACCCTCAAGTTCCCAAACTGGTTCCCAAGTCCCATAGAACACGTGACACATTTCATCCTGGGACCGCCACAGATTCCAGTTCCTTTCACTACTGACAATGGCCAGTGGTATCCTGCAGGGCAACAGTAGTTCTCAAGTATTTTTTCATCTTGTTTAAAACAACTTTTATTCTACCAGAATCATTATTTATTTTATTTGAGAGAGATAGAGCATGAGTGGGGTAGGCGCAGAGAGAGATGGAAAGAGACAATCCCAAGCAGGCTCTGCACGGCCAGCACAAAGCATGATGCGGGGCTCAAACTCACAAAACCGTGAGATCATGACCTGAGCCAAAACCAAGAGTCAGACACTTAACCGACTGAGCCGCCCAGGCAACCCTCTACCAGAATCATTTAGAAGTAGATGAAGGAAGAGGTGCTCTAATTACAGTGGTTGTGACCATCTTGGGCTCTACAATAAGCACAGGCACAGCTCCTGGCTTCACTCATCACCCTTGTAAGTACTTGATATTGTGCTTCCTGATGAACCACCAGGTCTGTGAGGGCAGAGGTTGTGTCTGCCTTGTTCACTGCTATGCTCCATGCTTGAACACTGCCTGGCAGGGGTGAGTGCTTATATGTGTATATACATACATATATGCGCGCGCACACACACACACACACACACACACACACACACACACGTGTGTATATATATAGTTTTTATTTTAGAGAGAGAGTGCATGAGTGGAAGAGGGGCAGAGAGAGAGAATCTCAAGCAGGCTCCACACTCAGCATGGAGCCTGACATGGGGCTCGATCCCACGACCTTGGGATCATGACCTGAGCCAAAATCAAGAACTGGATGCTTAACCAGCTGAGCCACCCAGGCACCCTGAGTGCTTCAATATTTTTAATAAATTATTAGACCCTTAGGGCTCTGTGCAGTTTAAGAGTGCCCAGGTAGAATACCAAGAAGATGGGGTTTGCGGAAAATCATGCAATGGTGACATATTTAATTTAAATGTAAGAATTTCAGAAATCACATTTTGTACTTTTCTCATTTACTTTAGTTTTCTGTGTATTCATTTTTTAGAACTCAGCTTATGGATCTGTAAGAACAGCTTGAGAACAGCCTTAGGACCTACCAGTCGGCTTGATACCCGGTTCATCATGATGCGCTCTGGCAGATCCATTGTGTTGGCAATGGTCAGGACCACAAGCTGGGCCTCCTTGTGAGTGGGCCAGTCAAAGAGATTGTACATTATGTCTTGTTTCTGAGTCCATAGAAGGTCGAGCTGCCAGTAAATGGAGAGAGATGTCAAGATCAAGCATAGACACAGAGCCAGGGCCCAGAGTGAAGCTCTGTTACTCCTGCTTTAGCTGCATGTGCTTCTAGGGTCACACCACGAAAGCAGCAAGGAAGTCCGTGAATACATGCCTCTCACCACCAAAGAACAGGCTCAGATGAATGAAGGATGAAAGAAGGGAGGCAGGATTCCCCCCACAACCCAGCATTTGCCCCTGGAACACTACAGTCAAGTACCATGCCACTTTTGCGGTGCTCCCGTGGGGACCTCCGTACCTCATCCACGAGCAGCACGGTGGTTTCCTGAGAGGACCTTCGGGTGAGGAATCGCTTTGCCAGCAGTTCTGCCGCATGGTTAGCTGTTGCCTTTTGGCCTGTCAGCTTCTGCAATGGGGGGAAAAGTAGGTGTGGTAAATGGTAAGGATTTTACTCCCCTGAGCTTGACGTTAAATTTGCAATCAAGTCTGGAAGCAATTTAGTCTGAGGACTTTAGTATCCTAAACTCTGCCTTCCAGTCTAGTCTCAACCTTAACCTGGAGGGACGAGAAGGTACCAAAAGAGATGACAGAGTCCGTGTTTGTAATGCAAATGAGCCACAGGCTGGTCCCAGAAGCCTCTTCAAAATCATTACGGCATGACTGTTTATACCTGGATATTACTTGTTCCAAGAAAACAACTAATGAATACGAGAGTAAAGTTCAAACTCCAGCTACCTCTAATCCCTTTTCTAGTCTGCCACAGTACCTCCTGTGTGCAAACAGTTTTTGCCATATTAACAAGTCCCGGCTTGCAGTAATTCATGTCCAGCCCCTAGACTTTAAGGTCCCTGATGTCCCTGCCTTCTTTGCCCATGCTACCTCATACAAAGGACAACACCTGGCACATCATAAACATAGAAATAAGCACAAAATTAAGTAAACCTTTCCTTTTTCATGTGCCACTAAGAAACTGTACTTTCCAAAAAACCCAAACAGCTTTACTCACCTGCAAGATTTGCACATAGACTTGGTGGGGTTCTGTCAGCTTCATGCCATTGACCTCGATGTATTGAAAGGAAGGAACGTCATTTGCTTGGGCTGCCTGCTGCAGGCAGCGTATCACCTCGTGCACAGTGGCAGTCTTCCCTGTCCCAGGGACCCCGGAGATGTACATGCACCTATGGCAAGAAAGGAGGACCTGTGGGCTAGGTCTGTGCCAGCTGCCTCACACTATTGCCAGTTAGAGGTATGGGGATATGTGCTGAGGGAAGGACCCAGACCCCTAAAATGTGGAGATGGGGTCAATAAGGGCCATCCTTGGAAGCTAGTCAGAACAGGACCTGGTTATACAGAATCATTCATTCTACAAGCAATGCTGTATTTTCATTTTCTCTGAAAGACAGAATTTCTATTCCTATCGAATTACGTGGACAACAAAAGCTGCTTTAGAAGCCTTAGGTTTGAGCAACGATTTTGCCTGTTGTGACACTGGGGAGAGACCATTTGGTTGACTGTGCCACCTGAGATGGTATATGCTAGCAGGGGCCTTCCCCCTGACCATCTTATCTGCCTCAGCAGGACTCACCCTCCCGTATGGTCAAGGAGTTTGCTCTCCACAAAGTTGTAGATGTTTTGGAATTCCTGTTCCCGACAGGGAAGAGTCTCAGGTACAGCAGAAACATGCAGCCTATAATTGGTGATAAATAAAGGAAAAGGAGGACTTCAGGAATATGTCACCATATACTCAGTAACAAATGGGAAAGGATTATCTATAGTTTCCACATGAAACCCCAATCACAAATCCATGGGAATGCCTTCATTCTCAAATGTCTTCATTTCGCCTCATAATCCCTTTCTCCATCCAAATTAGCTAACTCATAGGTTCTCACTATGGGTACATATCACATGGGGAGCTTTCCCCAAATCAGAATCTCCCACAAGAGATTCTGATTTACTTGTTTTCTGATGATCTAGGCTTATGTATTTTGAAAAGTTCCCTGCATAGTTCTAAAGGGTACCAAAACTGAGAAGCAGTGTTCTGACTCATCAGTCACCTTTTATCCCTGAGCAAGTGGTGGCAGTAGACTGGAAGGTTACTCTTTCAAGAACCTGTCCACATTAGCTCACCCAGACTTGAAGGGTTTCTTCTCTCTAAAACACACATGTTCATTTTATTCCCTACCTTTATTATGTACACAAATGACTACAAATTACTTGTTTTTCTAAAAAAAAAATTTTTTTTTCAGTTTTATTTATTTAGTTTGAGGAAGACAGAGACAGTGCGAGTGGTGGAGAGGCAGAGAGAAAGAGAGAGAGAATCCCAAGCAGGCTCTGCACTACCAGTGCAGAGCCTGATGCAGGGCTCGAACCCAGGAAACCGTGAGATCACGACCTAAGTCAAAACCAAGAATTGGACGCTTACCTGACTGAGCCACCCAGGCACCCCACAAATTATTTGTTTTATGTGAATGAAAGCAGAGTCCCATTTCTGCCTATCTAAAAGGGGCCCACGAGCAGTGTCACCTCAGCCGGGCCTCCTCTAGTACGCTGGCTGGCTCCTGGGCAGCCAGGTTTCGGCTACGGATCCGGGGAGTGGCATGACGTGGCGTACTAGGCTTGGGCTGTATTCAAAAAAAAGAGAACATATTTTAGAAGGAAAAAAAACAAAGCAAAACAATATCTAGGACACATCAGCAAATCTGATTCCTGATGATCTGATAAAAAGAGAGGTGGTGAATTCCTCTTGGTTCCCTTCTGTATAAAGTACCATGGTTGTCCCTCTCTCCACATGGTATATACACTGTTCACAGGCCAAATACAACTTCTTGTTTCTAATTTACACATAGTATTAGGATTTGAAAATGTCAATCTAAGTAAAGACTGAATGAAAGTATGGATTAAATACTATTTAAAGTATGGACTAAATACTATTAAAATCTTATCCTGAAAGACAAGAAGTTATTAAGAAACCCTAACTACTCTGCCCAATACAGGGTAGGGTCGGAGGTATAAACCAAGTTTGATTCATAGGCTTCTCCTCTAGATTTGATTGAAAATTTGGTCAAACTTTAGCTCAGGACTTCCATAATCCACAGACTTGGAGAGACCCCACCAGATTTTTCCACTCTAAACCCCAAGGTCACTGTTGAGTCTGAGCTAACAGCCCTAGTCTCTTTTCTTTCTTGCTACTGGCTCACTAGAGCAGGCCTGCCACCCCATCTTTATGGTCTTTCCACAAAGCACTCCCTTCTGTGGGGGCATTTCACCTACCCACCTGCTTCCCACCAGGCTGTAGGGTAATAACAATCTCTCCACCTCTTACTCAGACAGAAAGACCCTAACAGTTTTATATCTATTAAATAAATACCCCTTGTTCTGGGTGGGACCCAGCAGATGCAATGAGAACATTGCTGAGCTATTTGCATAATGAGGAACTCCAGGTAAGATTACCCCTAATCCAAAGGAGATCTACTTGATTTTCTTCCCTGGAGGTCTTTTTTGACTTTAAGCCAAGCCCAGTCACATTTCTCTTGATGTGGAAAAATGGAGATCAGCTCTAGGAAAAGACTCCGAAACAGGCATTTCCTTAAAACAATATGCTCCATGAAAAAAGTTTCCTGATCAAAGACTCACACACTAATGCTCTCTCGAAAGATCACAGTAACATTAATAAATTAATGGCCTTGAGAAGTCCTATGACAATGAACCAATTTAACTGTGTAATCCAAACATTTCTCAAACACATTTGAACATGGGAAGACCCTCTTTTAATAGCTTTCAACATTCTGCTACAATTCCAGGAAGCAGAAGAAATGTCCATTTATCTCTTCCATCTTACTTTACACAATTCATTACCAACACTTCAGTAGTGCTCCCTGTTTCTCAGGTGAATCAGGGGGCACAGCAAACCAACAACAGCTCTGGATTCAATACCCACTAAACACCTGAAAGAGGACTGTACTGCTATTTTGACCTTATTTAGTTGTCTTTCTAGCTTATCTCTTAATGTGGGCAAAGTATCCCATGATAGTAACTGAAACTACCCCTCAAAAGCAATCAGAACTGCTCTGATGCCAGCAAGACCCTGCATGACTGGCCCCGAGACAATGATCCACCTGACCTTTACTGCCCACTTGCACTCATTCACTCACTTTTGTCCCACATTTTTCTTGTATGAACCTGTTAAGTATTGCTGGCGTTTTGGACACAGTCTTTGAGATGCTGGTCTACTGTTTTCCCAGTGTTGGCCTCACTGAAATAAATTCCTTTCCTGTTTCACCAACATTCCTCTCTCTGCCTTTGAGATTTTGTCAGCGGCGAGTGGCTGAACCTGGTCTGTCTGGGGCCCCCGGGCAGGTGCTCTTGCACCCCTGCGTCCCAGCTACACATATTATGCATAAAACACTCTGCTAGTGTTTGTGGAAAATGTAGATATAGAGCCAAGTCTTGTTCCTTCCTCAAGAAGTTTGGCCCTTGGCTATTTGGTTCTGTATCTTTAAAAAAGATTTTTTTAATGTTTATTTTTGAGAGAGACAGAGACAGAGCATGAGAGGGCGAGGGGTAGAGAGAGAGGGAGACACAGAATCTGAAGCAGGCTCCAGGCACCCCTGGTTCTGTACTTTAAAAGGAACATGGATTCAGGGGTGCCTGAGTGGCTCAGTTGGTTGAGCAACCGACTTCAGCTCAGGTCATGATCTCACGGTTTGTGAGCTCGAGCCCTGCGTCGGGCTCTGTGCTGACAGCTCAGAGCCTGGAGCCTGCTTCGGATGCTGTGTCTCCCTCTCTCTCTACCCCTTGCCCGCTCACCCTCTGTCTCTTTCAAAAAAAAATTAAAAAAAAAAAAGGAATATGGATTCAAAATCAACTGGTTTCATTTTCAGTCCTAGGGTTCACTTAGGTCCTTTCCTCTATGAATATTCCAAGTGGAATAACTTTAGGTATGACAGACCTGTGTTCAGAATCCAGCTGTTACTAACTGTATGACCTTAGCCATCACAATTTTAAAATTAAGAGAAGGATGCTTCCTTGGAAAACAAATCTAAAAGAACCTTACAGTTTTCTTTGGTGTCTTTGAGGGGGTCTGTAAGGATGACTTCATGGAAGAGCATAGGTTCCTGGACAACCTACTGGATGTTCTCCTTGGAAGGGGTGGTGTGGAAGTCTCTTCCTCTTCACTGCTAGAGTCTGAAATCTCTGCTGCCGGCAGAAACTCATCCTCTTCTTGGTTACTTTTACTATTACCTAAAAACCTGAATGGTGGGACACATTATTTTCTGATGTTCAGTGTCTAAATAAGAAGTTCCCTAGTAGGTCAGTGTGGATTAGAAGTATCAGTCTTTCCTGCAACCAAGTAACAAAAGATGTGCTCTGCTTCTTGGGCCCTTGCTACTGTGATGCTCTGCTAAGGGCTTTATTTATATTATCTTGTTAAATTCCTCAACAACCTTGTGACTTGTATTTTGTCATTCCCATCTTGTAGAAGAGGAAACTGAAGCTTAGAAAGGTTAAGTAACCTTCCCAAGGTTACATAGTACAACAAAGCTCAGGTTCAAATCCAAGCTGCCAGAATCAAAGTTCATTCTTTTAGGCACTTCACTAAGTCTTGCTGGGTGCAATTATGAAGTCCTGGGAGCCACCTGATCCCAGGGTAGTGTTTCTTGCTGCTTTCAAATTATGACATTTATGTGAAATTAACATAATCCCAGACATACTTAGTAAAAGGTAAATCTAACAGAGTAGCAAATAACAAAAAAATATGCCAGGCTTTAAGAAATAAGATTATAGATATCATAGATGGTAGTGATAAACGTTTTCTGCCTGCTAAGGAAGTCTTACCGAAGCTGCTGCCTAATCCGATTCAAAGTCAAGAGAGAACTGTTTCTATGGATCCGATGGGGGGTAGTGGTAGCTCCATCCTGAGCCTCTGGTTCTTCTGCCTCCCTGCAAGATATTACAGCAAGATTACAAGAAATGGTTTTGAGCACTAGGAATCAGTGGCAGCATCCAAAGTAGTCAAGGGGACTAATGGGTTCCTATTCTTTTTACAGCTACATTGGAGGAACCAATAACACTCTGCGAAAATGTTTATAATCGAAGTCTGACTCAAAAACAAAGTTTGACTAAAGCTTATCATTTAAATCAGACTTGTGCCCTTCTCAACTACAGACCAGAGTATACTAATCCCAGGCAGTTTCTTGTCTTTTGTTGATTCTGAGGTATTGATGGATTTCCTGTCCAGTCTCAAGGTTAGCAGAAATGTAGCTACATATTAAATACAAAGCATTTACCAAGCAAACCTATTATTGACCAGGTGCTGGAGTCTCTGAGCAGGAAATATTAAAATGTATAACTTCTGTCTTGTCACATTATTTGTGCAGCCCATTATTTACAAACATTGTCTAGTGTCAAACTGTAAAGTTTGTTCTAGATGCATTATCTTCTTGTACTATATGTATTTGAGAATGGTTACCAGTTAAAAAAAACAACAACAGGGGTGCCTGGGTGGCTCAGTTGGTTGAGCGTCCAACACTTGATTTTGGCTCAGGTCATGATCCCAGAGTCATAGGATCAAGCGCTGCATCAGGCTCCGCACTGAGTGTGGAGCCTGCCTAAGATTCTCTCCCCCCCGCCCCTTCCTCTGCTTGTGCTCTCTCATTCTCTCAAACAACAAGAACAACAACAACAAGAAATCCAACCCAACAGACTAAGAAACTGAGTGTTAATATGTGGTGAAGAGCCATACCAGGACTGTGAAGCAATCCAGGTTTGGGAAATTATCTTCCAGAGCAGTGACCCCCCCCAAATAACAGCTAGGTATATCAGAATCATCTAAAAAGCATTTCTAAATGCAGATTCCTGGGCCTCACACTTGGAGATTCACAATGTCTGGGAAGAGGCTCCAAAATCTGTGTTTTGGAAAGGCTCCTGGGTGATTCTACAGCAGTCAGATATGAGATCTGCTGCTCTAACTTTAGCAACTCTGTCCCACACATTTCACATCATGTGAAGGATCTCAATTTGCTCTGTGGGAGGCAGGGTAACACCCCCAATCACCTCTTTTTGATGTTTTCTGGTTTCAGAACCACAGAAGGCACCAAGGATTTCCAGCCCCCCCTGATAGGGGTAAGTGTTCTTTCCTCACAAATCTCTGTGGTTTTCAAAGCTGGGACTCGGGTTCTCAGGATCCTGTGACAGTCAGGTGAAGCCTTCTTGTCATCCTTGGCACATGAGCTTTGAATCTCTCCAGTTTTCTGCGGGGCTTTCGGAGCTGGAGACGAGGTATGAAGTCTATCAGGCTGAGACCTCTTAGTAGGTGAGGTGATTTCAGAGAGGGTCACTTTTCGTTTACTTCTTCCAGGAGAATCCAACGAGGCCCCTGAATTCTGCTGGGAAATCCTAGTGTTGGGTGTCCTAGGGAAACCTAATCCCAAGAGAAATCACCACAGATGATGTATGAATTTTGTAATAAGCACTATTAACACCCTCAATCTCATTCTAGCTATATTCATCCCCTGAAGTTACACAAAGACATGCGCTGTCCATATTTGTAATTACTGCATGCTTTCTTTTCCCAGGCCAGGAAGCTCTTATTATTTTTTGTCTCTCCTAAATTCCATGGATGATTTTCCTGGTTAGAACCATAAGACAACCGTTAAATCAGCTTTTGTGATTCAGCAATTTCCCTGAAGTAATCTACCAAAACAGTGGTTCTTAACCAAGGGTGATACTGCAACCTCTCAGCCCCCATTCAACAGCATTTGAAACAATTTCTATCAGTAGCTGCATTCAATAACACCAAGGCCTAGATTTTTCTTAACTCAGATTATATCTATCCATAGAGATGAGATGGATCCCTGGGGGCAATCAAATGGGTTCTGTGAATGCACAGACCCACGTTTGGATTTGCCCCTTTACCATGACCAAAGGCACCAGGAACTCAGCCATTCATTCAGGTATCAGCAGGCTGTAAAAATGGCAGGGTGTGTGCCAGGTGATAGGAGAAAACAAAAACTGAATGAAACTCAATCCTGGTCCCTATTCACAGGATGTTCTAGTCTAACTGGGGAGATGATACATGTAAATGTCTATAATAGGAAGTAAAATCATCCTAAAGCACCTAAGTGCTAATAAATATGGCTTTTGAGATAGACCTTGAAAAAAAGACAAGATTTCAACAGAGTTGAAAGGGGAGGGAAGGGGGCATATAGGGAGAGAATAGATCAGATCGATGTGAGTGAAGACAACAAGGTAAGAAAGCACTGGGCACAGAGGAGTTCACTTTAGTCACAGCACATGGTTTTGTTGGGAACAGCTGCAGGTAAGGTGAAGGAAGCCATCTATACCTGTGTGATGAATATGAGGGTAACTCATATCTAGATTGATATAAAAATGTTCCAATGTCCTGGTCTCCTTCATACCTCATTTTCCCATCTTTCTGTTAAAAACAATCTAAAAATTTTTCATCATATCCTCTCTCCTCTAATTATGTAACTGTGTCAAGTCTAAATTTCTTACCCCAACTGTCAAGGTCCTGCAAATTCAAGTCAAAAAAATACCACCATTTATTTCTAAATGGCAATGTTGCCAATTATTTCTTTAGTAATATTCTGGTATTTCCCAAATGTTTTACAAATTTATATTCAACTCCTAAATATAGACTGTACTAAGAGGCTATCAAGAACACAAATAACTTATGCCCGACAAACTTGGCACATACACAAAGAATTCAGGACTAATGACACATAATAGGATGAGCTCTCAGAACCGCCATGAAGTGGCTTCAAATACATTAGAAGTGAAAAAAGTAAGATGAAAAGGGATATATCCAGTATGCTACTCTACTGGATAAGAAAAAAAAATTATATGCATGTTTTAGTATATGCTTATGTGTGTGTGTCTGTCTGTATGTGTGTATATATGTATGTATGTATGTATGTATGTATGTGTATACACACACACACACACACACAGATATCTGATTTTTACAAAAAAAAAAACAAAACACACACACACAGAAAAAACAAACCAGAAACTAATAAAATTGATTACCTACAAAAGATGGAATGGAAACAGGGTACAAGGGCAAAGAAAGGAATGGGTCTTCTCTGAATACACTTGTTTTAAATAGCTTTGACTCTTATTTTACTGTTTTGCATGCTTAAAAAAATTAATCACAGGTGGGAAAGGCCCTAAAATTAAACAGACATAAAAGAACCTAACTGCCTATCACCAATAATATAACCATCAGAGGGAAAAGAAAAAAAACAATCAAAATAACTTTACTCCCTCAGTGGGATATATTCTAAAGGCATAAAGAACTGCAAATAAATTTTGAACTTTAGTTGGTAAGTTAACTACTGGTAGTAGTATTGGTATAGCAATCGTGAAATTACTTTGTACTGGGATTGCTCCTGAGAACCAAGGCTCTTCTTAAAGAAGGGAGATACAACTATGGAATATGGGAAGGTGAGGAAGAACCCTGTGGTATAGATTAAAAGTATCAGTATGAATTTAAGAGTTTTAAAATACGTATTTCTTATCTCTTCTACAAGGATCTAAAAGCAAGGTCATCTTAATAAGCAAAGCTTTCGAAGATATAGGGCTCAACATTACTAATCATTAGGGAACAATTATGTAACAATGACATCCCTCACATCCATGAGGCTGGCTACTATAAAAACACAGAAAACAGCAAGTGTTGGTGAGGATGTGGGGAAATTGGAACCTTTGTGCACGGTTGGTGAAAATGTAAAATGATGCAGCTGCTATGGAAAACAGTATGGTGGTTCCTAGAAAAATTAAAAATACAACCTAACATATGACCCAGCAATTCCACTTCTGGGTATATACCCAAAATGAAAGCAGACACTTGAGCAGATATTTATACACCCATGTTCATAGCAATAAGTTACAATAGCCAAAAGGTGAAAGGAACCCAAGTATCCACTGACAGATGAATGGATAATCAAAATGTGGTATATATATACTATAGACTATTATTTAGCCTTAAAAAGGAAATTTTACCTCAAATAGCCAAAGCAATCTTGAGAAAGAAGAACAAAGCTGGAGGCATCACGCTCCCTGATTTCAAACTATATTACAAACCTATAGTAATCAAAACAGTAGGGTATTGGCATAAAAACATACATATAGATCTGTGGTACAGAATAGAAAGTCCCAAAATAACTCCCCACACACGGTCAATTAATTTACAAAAAAGGAGCCAAGAATATACAATGGGGAAAAGATAGTCTCTTCAATAAATGATCCTGGGAGAACTGGACAGCCACATGCCAAAAAAAATGAAATGGGACCCTATCTTCCACCATACACAAAAACCAACTCAAAATGGACTAAAAATTTGAATGTCGACCTGAAACCATAAAATTCCTAGGAGAAAACGTAGGTGGTAAGCTCTTTGACATTGGTCTAGGAGATGATTTTTTGGATCTGAAACCAAAAGCAAAAACAAAGCACAAATAAACAAGTGGAACTACATCAAACCAAAAAGTTTCTGCATCAACAAAATGAAAAGGCAAATCTATGAGTGAGAGAAAATATTTACAAATCATTTATTGGATAAGGGGTTGATATCCAAAAAAGACAAAGAACTCATATAACTCAACAGCAAAAAGACAAACAATCTGATTAAAAAATAGGCAGAAGATCTGAATAGACAGTTTTCCAAAGAGGACATACAGATAGCCAACGGGTACATGGAAAGATGCTCAGTATCACTAATCATCAGGGAAATGCAAATCAAAATTAGAAGACAACACGTCATATCTGTCAGAATGGCTATTATCAAAAAGACAAGTGTTGATGAGGACATGGAAGAAAAGGAACCCTCATGCACTCTTGGCAGGAATGTAAATTGGTATAACCACTGTGGGAAACAGTATGAAGGTTCTTCAGAAAATTAAATAGAAATATCATTCAATCTAGCAATTCTACTTTTGTGTATTTATCTGAAGAAAAGGAAAACACTAACTTGAAAAGGTATGTGTACCTCCATGCAGTATTAGATACAATAGTCAAGATATGGAAGCAACTTAAGTATCCATCAATGAATGAATGGATAAAGATACATACACACACACACACACACACACACACACACACACACATACACAGAGGAATATTTTTCAGCCAACAAAGGGATAAAATCCTGCCATTTTCAACAACATGAATGGAGCTTCAGGGCTTTCCACTAAGTGATATAAGTCAGAGAGAGAAAGACAAATATCCTATGACCTCACTTATATGTGGACTCTAAATTTAAAAAAGTGAAAACACAAAAAACAAGCTCATAGATACAGGGAACAGATTGGTGATCACCAGAATCAGGGGATGGGTGAAATGGGTGAAGGAGGTGAAAACTTACTAACTTCCAGTTGCAAAGTAAGTAAGTCATGAGGATATAGTGTACATGGAGATATAATAGCAACTATTGTTAAGAATACAGTTACTGTTGGGGCGCCTGGGTGGCGCAGTCGGTTAAGCGTCCGACTTCAGCCAGGTCACGATCTCGCGGTCCGTGAGTTCGAGCCCCGCGTCAGGCTCTGGGCTGATGGCTCGGAGCCTGGAGCCTGTTTCCGATTCTGTGTCTCCCTCTCTCTCTGCCCCTCCCCCGTTCATGCTCTGTCTCTCTCTGTCCCAAAAATAAATAAAAACGTTGAAGAATACAGTTATTGCATATCTGAAAGTTGGTAAGAGAGTAAATCTTACAAGTTCTCATCTCAAGAAAAAGTTATTTGAACCATGAGTGGTGACAGATGTTAACAAATCATTATGTTGTATAACTGAAACTAATATAATGTTATGTTAATTACACCTCAATTTTCTTTAAAAAGGGAAAATTTGACACATGCTACAACATGGATGGTCCTTGAGGACATTATGCTAATTTAAACCAGTCAGAAAAGGGTAAATTCTGTATGATTCCACTTCTATGAGGTATCTAGAATAGTCAAATTCAGTAAAAGAAAGCAGAATGGTGGTAGTCACCCAGGGATGGTGGATGGGGAATTGGGAGTTATTGTCTAATGGTTGCAGAGTTTCAGTTTTAGAAGATGATGGTGATGGTTGCACAAAAACAAATGTATTTAATGCCATTTAACTGTACACTTAAAAATGACTAAAATGGGAGATGGTTAAGCATCAGGTCATGATCTCGCCGTTTGTGAGTTCGAGCCCTGAGCCCGGCTCTGTGCTGACAGCTCAGAGCCTGGAACCTGCTTCTGATTCTGTGTCTCCCTATCTCTCTGCTCCTCCCCTGTTTCCTCTCTCTCAAAAAAAAATAAACATTTTTTAAAAACTAAAAAATTACTAAAATGGTAAATTTTATACTGTGTGTGTTTCAACATGTGTCCAATCAGTACCTGGCCCACTGCTCAATACTATAGCACTAACTCAATACTATATGAGTTAATATTTTATCATATTCCTTTAGTCTCAATATTGCCCACTGTGACCCATCTCACACTTACCATTGAGCTCCAGTTTCTTCTTTGCCCTTGGGGTGACAGGATGAGAAGGAGTTCGGCGAGATTTGGAGGTAGAATGCCTTGATTCAATCCTTTTGATCGCATGCTCTGCTGTGGTCCTAGAAGGGCTTTCTATGCTCTTGGTCTTGACTCCCACAGGCTTCTGGCTCCTCGGGCTGCCTTCTTGTAGCTTATCAAACTCTGCAAATAGTTCTGGGGATAGTGGTCTGAATGCCTTCTCATTCCAAGACAGTTTCACAAAGAGTATCTTCTCATCTTTCAGATCCATAGGTAACACTTCATCTGGGCCTAATGCTACTACCTGAATTTAGGATGTACAGGTGAACAGGAAGAAATGTGAACCAAATGAGCCAAGGAATTCTTCATGAGAGTGAGGATTAAAAATCATTTAATCTGTATCCTTACCTGGAATGTCACTCTTCCAAACTAAAGAGGCACAGACATGGCATAGCAAATTTCCAGACTCCTAGCTGACACTCCTACACTGAGCTGTTTTCTTTCCCAGTCCAATCTACTCACTCATGTCAAATTTCCCCACAACTTCTCTAAGCACGCTCCCCTGCTCAAGTCCATAATGGCTCCCAGCTCCAGCAAGATCTGATTATTAAACTGGTTTTTGGTACCTTCTAAAATCTGGCCCCACTCTACCTCCTGAGTGCTCAGTATTCTTCCAAATGGCCTTCCATCACTATTTGAGCTTGGCTTGTCACAGCCCTGCTTATCCCCCACACCCCATTATGTTCCTACCTAAATACCTTCTTCCCACTCTGCCTTTCCTTGACCCATTTTGCTACTTCAACTTCTATATCTGCCTTTTACTCCTTCACTCTTTTAACTCCAGAGACAAACTATTTTGAGGCATATGCTATGCTGGGCTCACAGACTGGAAGAGAAAACAGACTATGGTCATGCCATACCTAAGTCTCTTTGCCCTACCATTAAACCAACTACTTAGGAGCGCCTGGGTGGCTCAGTCAGTTAAGCGTCGACTTCAGCTCAGGTCACGATCTCGCGGTCCGTGAGTTCGAGCCCCGCGTCAGGCTCTGGGCTGATGGCTCAGAGCCTGGAGCCTGCTTCCAATTCTGTGTCTCCCTCTCTCTCTGCCCCTCCCCCATTCATGCTCTGTCTCTGTCTCAAAAATAAATAAACGTTAAAAAATAAATAAATAAATAAACCAACTACTTAATCACCATGAGACCTTATTTCATATCATGATCTAACCCCATTTTAGGGGCCTGAAGTAGCTCAAAAAATAACCTGTATCTTAGTTTCCAAACCAGTGTCTCAATTCATTCTACAGTTCATCGAAACCTGATTTATCACAAAATCACGTAAAATAAATTTGCCCTAAGCAACTAACACTAACACTCTTTGTACTGATCTACTCAAGGTGAAGTCCTCATTTAAGCAAGTGTATTCACCCTTGCAATGCTTTGTCTGCCACAATCACAGCTAAATATAATTTCCCACTGAGATACATTTGCTAATTCCTGCTCATCCCTCAGGTCACAACCTAAATGTCACTTCCTCCAGGAGGCTCCTAACACACAGTAAGTGCTCTCCATAAATATTTGTTGAGATAAAGTAGGCAGGTAAGCAGAAAAGATGACAAACAGGAAAAAGTGCATTTCCATAGGGTAAATTAAAGCCAGTAATATTTCTGAGGTCATGCAGTTTAGGAGGCAGCCAGAAATAAGCTTCAAGATAGAACTGAGTGTCAAGGCATCACCTACCTGCACATGGCCAATGATGGTCTCAGCATTAATGTTGCTATTACAGGCAGGGTAATCATACCAGAATATCTCCTGTGCTGCAGGCTTCCGGCCCAGCAAATGCCGTTTACTGACAGGCACTTCACAGAATCTGATAAACCACTGGACTCGAGCACGTTTCTTGGAATGAGGTTCAGAATCTAGGAGGGACAGGTGGAAAAGGGAGGGTTAAGAAAATGCAAGAACATTTTATTAAACACTTCCTATGTGCCAGACACTGTACTAAGCACCTGATAATACTTGATTGACATATTATTTTTAATCCTCACATTAACCCTACAAGGTAGGTATTATGGCTATCTCTCTTTTACAGGCAAAGTTATCAAGTTACAGGGACCTTAAGTAATTTTTCAAAGGTCATAGGATCAACCAGCAGCGATCTGACTCCACCAGCACCCATGTATTTCTCATTTTGTTCCACTTCCTAATGAGGCTATCGGTCATCAAAGAAGTTACAAAAGGCATTTGAGAGGAGCAATTCTAAACACAGGCACTGAACAAATCTGGCAAATCAGGGATTATAAAGAAGCCACCAAAAATAGCAAAACAAAAATTGTGGCAAAAATTAGAGCATTAGCCACTGAGGTGACTTCCAGCAAACGTATGCTTGCATTTTTTAGCTTTATCTTTATACATTAATATGATATTAATATGCATTAATATCACTCCATACCAGCATCAGGCCCAAGTGAAAGGACATACACAATCACTAGCACCACCATCATCATCGCCTCTTCTCTTTCTTCACTTCAGATAAAGACTGAAGCCATCCAATGGAGCAACACACAAAGATTCTAAAATCTATACACAAAGGCCCGTAGCTCAAATACAGAAGCCCACCGTGCCAATGTGCTCCCCCTGGTGGATGTTAGTTTCATGAGGTTTTCTTCCATTCCTTTTAGGCATACAAACTGCCACAGGAATACCTATCCTGTCATTCTCTGCCTAGCTTTTGGAAGACACAGTTTTATGTAGTTTCTAATTGCTATCTTTCTTCTTCTTCTTGTTTTTTTAAAGTTTATTTATTTATTTTTGAGAGAGAGAGAGAGGGACAGAGGATCTGAAGAGGGCCCTGTGCTGACAGCAGAGAACTTGATGTGGAGCTTGAACTCACGAACCATGAGATCATAACCTGAGCCGAAGTTGGACACTTAACTGACTGAGCCACCCAGGAGCTCCTGCTATCTTTATTCTTAATTCCCCTTTTGGAACTCTGCCCCATTCCTACCTTTCTGCTTTGCAGAGGGTTAAAAGCTCAGAAAGTCAGTTGAGGGCTGTGAGTGTGGACATGCAGCCTCTGGTTAACACTACCTTCCCTTTTGTTCCTCTGGAATTAGGGGTAGTAATGGCTTTCTGCACTTACTGATCTCTGGGAAATACCACCTTTTGTTCCTCCAGCCTTTTCAACACTTATACACAAGTCCCTATGGGAAAAACTAAAGATCTTTTTGTTTTCTTGATTGAACATCAACTGACATACCTTCCCAATCCAACTTATCTCCTCCCTTGTAAAAAAAAAGTTACATTTTCAAAATTCATCACTATCTTCCTCATACTAAAATTAAAGGACACCAGGGTGCCTGGGTGGCTCCGTCAGTTAAGCATCTGACTTTGGCTCAGGTTATGATCTCGCAGTTCGTGAGTTTGAGCCCCACATTGGGCTCTGTGCTAACAGCTCAGAGCCTGGAGCCTGCTTTGGATCCTGTGTCTCCCTCTCTCTGCCCCTCTCCTGCTCACATTCTCTC